>NC_140165.1:218663092-219123092 GCF_963971535.1 Notolepis coatsorum | reverse complement strand
GTATGGTAACTCAGTTACTTCTATTCTGCATCGAACATTGTACATATGTCTATACTGTACACTGACCTCTATTTTTACTTCTATTTTACATGCTATACTATTTTATTTCATACTCATCTTGTCTAGCACAGTCTCTGGAGCGTAACAGTAAGAAGCATTTTGTATAAAAGTATTCTGTACTTCTGTATGACAACTATTAAAGAAACTTGAACTTTAAGTGCATGCCACAAATTTACAAAATAAATGTCTTTCCTGTTTCTTTTATTTTGAAAACCCCAGACCGGAAGTGTTAGTGTCTGTTGCTAGCAGCTTAACTTGTGTCGGCCGGTTCTGTGCTTTTCGAGCTAACGTAATGTCATTAGTTTCCAAAGGAGAGAAAGACCGCAGCTCACATGCAGCTCAAACTACCTGTTGGAATAAATTTATTGATTGATGTTTAACTTGTCCCCGTGTGTGTCCAGTCATTTCGACTAGCAAACGTCTGTATTAAACGTTACCTCAGGATACCACTGTCTATTGTATTTAGTTGGTTAGCTATTTAGCTAATGTGGATAGAATTTTGAATAGCATCAATGCTAGCTGGCTGGCTACAGCTTTATTTACAAAATTATGGTAAGATATGATTTGTCATGATCAACTGAAGGCGTATGCTATGGAACAATATGTGCTTGGGTTTTCAGAAAAAGGCCAGCTATGTGACGCTAATCTCTAGTTAGTATCGTGTATGTATTGCATCACAGTACCCTCCCCGTTAGCTTCTGTAACACGAATGCAACTACTCTGATGCCATTGTTGTTTAATAATAACTCCCGGTGTTTAATAAACACTTCTAGCCAGGACATATAAGACATAATTGTATCATGTTTATTTTTTTTGTCTGGGTTTGCATGCGGATTAAGGGGAGATGCGTGTGAGCATGTGTGTGCGCCTCGTCGGGACTCGGGAGTGTGTAAGCACAGCAAAACCCCCGCTCCGCTTCAGACAGATGGAGATAGCACAGCATATGTAAAGCTGTAAAAGCCCGATCAAGCTCAATAGCTGTACATGCCATTGTTGTTGTGATGTTTTCACACGCGGGGTAAGGGAGAGGTGGGCTATCGTGTCATCGGTTCAGGAGAAGACGCGTATCGCTTGTAAAGATGGTGACGCAATGGGGGCCGTCTTCAGAATTGCGCACTCTGGGAGCTGGTATCAGAAAGTACCGTCTTCAGGCTGCCAGAAGGCAGTTCCGTGTGGCAGAACGGTGCAAACGATCAAATACTTTGCCTAAAACGACCAAAATCGTTTTAGTCTGGACATGGCCTGTGTGTGTGTGTGCGTGTGTAAATGAGTGCATGCAGTCAAACTTCTTGAGCGGGAAGGGGTGCCGATTAGTGGGCGGCCCCTCCAGTCAAGTAGGTGGGGTGCCCACTAATGCCTATGGTAGGGGAAACAATGGTGTGTTTGTGTGTTAAAGGGACTCCGTTTTCAGTACACCTCATATCAATAGCGTCTTTTTTATTATTTGTTTATTTACATTGGACTGGAAGTTTGGTATTCAAATTAATTAAAACATTTTCTCAATGACTTTGGAATATTGAAATTCATTCCGACAGCCCTAGGTGATGCAGTGGAGCCTCGCCTCTGTGCTTGTGGTAGGACAGTGTGTGTATTGATGCAGTGGGGCCTCACCTCTGTGCTTGTGGTAGGACAGTGTGTGTATTGATGGCCTCACCTCTGTGCTTGTGGTAGGACAGTGTGTGTATTGATGCAGTGGGGCCTCACCTCTGTGCTTGTGGTAGGACAGTGTGTGTATTGATGGCCTCACCTCTGTGCTTGTGGTAGGACAGTGTGTGTATTGATGCAGTGGGGCCTCACCTCTGTGCTTGTGGTAGGACAGTGTGTGTATTGATGGCCTCACCTCTGTGCTTGTGGTAGGACAGTGTGTGTATTGATGCAGTGGGGCCTGACCTCTGTGCTTGTGGTAGGACAGTGTGTGTATTGATGCAGTGGGGCCTGACCTCTGTGCTTGTGGTAGGACAGTGTGTGTATTGATGGCCTCACCTCTGTGCTTGTGGTAGGACAGTGTGTGTATTGATGGCCTCACCTCTGTGCTTGTGGTAGGACAGTGTGTGTATTGATGGCCTCACCTCTGTGCTTGTGGTAGGACAGTGTGTGTATTGATGCAGTGTGGCCTCACCTCTGTGCTTGTGGTAGGACAGTGTGTGTATTGATGCAGTGGGGCCTCACCTCTGTGCTTGTGGTAGGACAGTGTGTGTATTGATGGCCTCACCTCTGTGCTTGTGGTAGGACAGTGTGTGTATTGATGGCCTCACCTCTGTGCTTGTGGTAAGACAGTGTGTGTATTGATGGCCTCACCTCTGTGCTTGTGGTAGGACAGTGTGTGTATTGATGCAGTGTGGCCTCACCTCTGTGCTTGTGGTAGGACAGTGTGTGTATTGATGCAGTGTGGCCTCACCTCTGTGCTTGTGGTAGGACAGTGTGTGTATTGATGCAGTGGGGCCTCACCTCTGTGCTTGTGGTAGGACAGTGTGTGTATTGATGGCCTCACCTCTGTGCTTGTGGTAGGACAGTGTGTGTATTGATGCAGTGGGGCCTCACCTCTGTGCTTGTGGTAGGACAGTGTGTGTATTGATGCAGTGTGGCCTCACCTCTGTGCTTGTGGTAGGACAGTGTGTGTATTGATGCAGTGTGGCCTCACCTCTGTGCTTGTGGTAGGACAGTGTGTGTATTGATGCAGTGGGGCCTCACCTCTGTGCTTGTGGTAGGACAGTGTGTGTATTGATGCAGTGGGGCCTCACCTCTGTGCTTGTGGTAGGACAGCTCTCGGTTTGTCACTCTGAGCCAACGCCTCTTGAAGTTCTTCTTGCCGATGCGTTTTCTCCCCTGCGCTCGTTTCTGCACTTCCCTACAGAGACGCAGCCACACAAAGGGTTTATTAGGATCCCAAGGTCGAGTGGAGTTTTGGTTTGAGTTTTGATTTACTCGCATTACGGCACATTAGTGAAATTAAAAGTACTCCTGGGGTTAAAGGGTTTGCTGGGGACTCCCTGGAACCCCCTAAAAAGGACCCCATGTTGAGAACAACTGGGTCGACTGACTGACCTATTGACCTTTATACAACGGCATGCAAATTTCTCGATTCTGATTGGCTGAAACAGTCAAGTTACACATGGGTATTTGTAATAACTCCACGCTCTTGGTCCCAGGACCCGCCCACAACCGCATTACTATCACTCTGCCATGCGAGTTTTTAGAAGTGAAAGCAAGATGGCGGACACGCCGGACAAGTAAACATTACGAAAGGATATGGTGATAGGGTCATAAAGACTAAATGAAAAACGATTCTGTCACGGCGAATGTGTTACTGTCCGCCTTGTTTCCAACTGGTTAAGTTTAGGCACTCTTTTGAAGTCGCTCTCTTTCGAAGTTGGTTAAGGTTAGAGTTTGTCTTTAGAGCAGCCCCGATTCCAAACTCGAACCTTTTTTTTTCTTTTCTTTTTATTGATCTTTTTCCCCCTCCTTTTTCCTCAGATTTTTCTCCCATCCCAATGTTAGTCGTTATGCCAATTCCCAATCCCCTTCCTGGTCGCTGCGCACTTACCCCCCACAGTCGGTCTGGGAGAGTGGAGGCTATCACGTGCTTCCTCCGACACAAGTCTAGCCAATCAACCGCTTCTTTTCACCTGGCAGCACGGACTCTCACTGAGAGGGTGTAATGTGTGGAAGGATCACACTACCCCCCTTAGATCCTATCCGCGCTGAGCAGGCGCCGCGACCGAACTGTAGGAGTCGCTGTTTACAACGACCCGGACCCACCCCGCCAGCTTTCCCACCCTCTAATACAGCCAATTGTATTAGTGTGAACGGCCAGCCAAGCTGGTGACAACGCCGGAGCTGTGAGCTGGATTTGAACAGGCGAATCCAGCGTCTCCGGCGTTTGGTGACGAACGCAATCTCCGCTACGCCACCTGACCGCCCCATCCAAACTCTAACCTTAACCAACTTCGAAAGAGAGCGACTTCGAAAGAGTGCCTAAACTTAACCAGTTGGAAACAAGGCAGACAGTAATAAAATAATCAATCAATTCAATAACCCACGCTCACTTAAAACAGCACACCTCCCAGCTGCTTCTATAGAAAGTAGGTTTAAAAATAAAATAAAAACCTCTTATAGGGCAAAGAAACCCCCCCCCCCCTATATAGGGCAAAGAAAACTTTTTTTTTAATTTGTTTTACCTACTTTCTATAGAAGCATCTAAGAATGAAGTTCTATAGAAAGTAGGTTCAAAAGAAAAGTTGGATGTGTTAGTTTTTTTGGATGTCTAGTTTAACGACAGTTGGATGTCTTAGTTTTTTGGATATCTAGTTGAAAGACAGTTGGATGTGTTAGTTTGTTGGATGTCTTAGTTGAGAGACAGTTGGATGTCTTAGTTTGAAGGATGTCTAGTTGAAAGACAGTTGGATGTGTTAGTTTGTTGGATGTCTTAGTTGAGACAGTTGGATGTCTTAGTTTGTTGGATGTCTAGTTGAAAGACAGTTGGATGTGTTAGTTTGTTGGATGTCTTAGTTGAGACAGTTGGATGTCTTAGTTTGTTGGATGTCTTACTGAGAACAGTTGGATGCACTTCTGAGCTGCTTCCACATGGAGGCAACTTCTTTATTTTTTTGGGGAACTACTTTTTCTGCGGATGGTTCTCTCAATAAATCTTCAATTAATGTGTGTTTATTGTATACTGTAGCAATAAGGTTGGATGAATGCGCCAGTTGTATAAAAGCCATTACACCATGTGCAGTCGTGGGTTGTGAGAATTAGACCATGCCTAGGGGGGTCTAACGACCACCCCTACGCCAGCTCTAATTCTCACAACCCACTCCTGCGCGTGACCCTCTTTTCTTGATCCTCCAATCACAACTGTTGCTTCCCTTCCCTTTATTTAAACAGGTGCACTCATTGACTTATCCTGACAAAGATCCATATGGATCAAGACAGTGTGATGAAATCAAAACGCCATATGGGAGCTTTTCACCACTGGTGTGGATTCCATTCATTATTTATTCATCTGTGTCCATCAGAATCGCATCTGATATTATAGCGCAGTTGGGTGTGTGTGTTTATTTTCCGTTTGTACACAAATGACCTCAATTGCGGTTGCTCTTGTCTGTGTTAGCCCAGTTCCCCTGGACATATTCTGAATACTAATATAAATAGATGTTTGTGTACATAAGGAAAATTGTGATCAGAACATGACACGTACAGTAAAAACCTTAAAAGCCAAAATATTTTTTTTCCATACCAATGTGGGGTATATTCAAATACATCCTTATATGTAGATGGAAATACTTAATTCTTTACTTGAAGAAATAAAATCAAGACATCCTGGTACTTTTGGTTTACTCGCTTTTGGGGACAAACGCAAATGCCATTCCTATAGATCACTATTCTATTTGGCATAATCTATTTGGTATAAACACAAAGTTTTCTGAAGGATTTGTTTTGTTGGTGCATCAAGTTACAGTAAGCACTTACTTTGCAACACTGCCATCGATCGTATCGATCGTACGTATGCACAAGTGTGAAAAATTACACTTGATCTGTCAAACTAAAGCGAAGTCAATTGAGCCATCCAAAATAGGTGCACATACTGTAACTGTTATCCAGTTCCACAGTCAAAACTATGGACAGTTCGAGTTCAATCCCGGGACACGTCCCATGTGAATGCACATCTGTAAACCACTGAATCACATGGCCGAAAAGGGCTCTGATGTACGTGTAAGCTTGTGTGAAATGCAATGGTATTTTCCTATAAAAGGGGGCTTTGTAGATTTTAAAAACCTCTTTTCACCTCAGATCCCCTTTCACTTTGATGTAGTGAGGCGCAGTATGGAGCCACTTACCCTTCCTTCAGAACCACAGAGTCCTCCACCCCGCTGACCTCCTTGCTGACATTAGAGGAGATCTCGTCAAGGAACTGGACGCAGGAAGAGATAGGGAGAGATAGAGAGAGAGCGTTAACCCCTGCCAGCAAAACTTTATATGGACATAACGAAAAAGAGATTCAGATTTTATAGGACATGGAATGGTATTCATTTCACAGGTGCATACCTTTTTCACTTTTTCAATGCACTTGTCTTCTTGGAATGACTTGAAGAAATCATACATGAAGGTTTCTTTGAAACTAGACTGCAGAGGGAAAATAAAAAGTTGCGTAAAATATATGGATAACAGCATGTAGCAATGTTACACGCCGACTTCCTGTTCACAC
The DNA here is from genome assembly GCF_963971535.1 of Notolepis coatsorum. Lineage (NCBI taxonomy): Eukaryota > Metazoa > Chordata > Actinopteri > Aulopiformes > Paralepididae > Notolepis > Notolepis coatsorum. Next base: position 219,116,827 of record NC_140165.1, on the reverse strand, counting down.
GGAACCAGTGCTATGTGAGGACCCATGGTAATAGAGAATGACCCGCCGACCTCTGCCATTTCCAGATTATTTACAGAGGTGTCCTGAGATGGACCTCGACACGCCCATAGCTTTGACCGTTGGGATGCGTGATCACACACTATTGTTTCAAATGGCATCTCAATCTAATTTATAACAACGCCAAATGCATCGCAGAGTTCTTAAATTTTTTTTTGCCAATGATAAATCAAATCTCCAATAATCTAGCAGGCGAAACATAATTGGATAACAGTTACAGTATGTGCATCTACTTTGGATGGAAATATATTTTTCAAGAAGGAATTGTAGACCTATCTATTTCCATGCAAAGCAGATAGCTTTGGCATAGAATCATGAGAACACAGGGGCGGCCGGGTAGCGCAGCGGACTAAACGTCTGTCTACCACCACAGAGCCAGTGGGATCGAATCCGGCTGTGGTGCCTCCGGCTTGGCCGACCGTCCACACTAACACAATTGGCAGTGTTAGCGGGTGGAAAGCCGGCGTGGGTGGGTCCTGGTCGTTGTAAACAGCGACTCCTACAGTTCGGTCGGGCCGCCTGCACAGCAAGGGAAGGATCTGGGAGAGGTAGTGTGACCTTCCACACGTTACTCTCCCAGGGAGAGTCCGCGCTGCCAGGTGAAAAGAAGCGGTGGGCTGGCTACACGTGTCGGAGGAAGCATGTGATAGTCTCCGCCCTCCCAGACCGACGGTAGGCTGTAGAGTGCGCAACGACCAGGAAGGGGATTGGGAATTGGCATAACGACTAACATTGGGACGGGAGAAAAACGGAAAAAGGGGGGAGAAGATAATAAAAATTTAAAAAGAAATTAAATAAAAAAAATAGAACAGAATCATGAGAACACAACTTGTAATGGTTGTATCTCTGCTATCGTTCTACATAACATCCACGGTTATATCTCTGCTATCATTCAAGAACATAAAGTCTATGGTTGCATCTCTGCTATCGTTTAAAAACAGAACTCACTCACTCACACTGCCTGCATGAGAGGGGGGGATAAATGCCTCTCACTACAATTGAAAACAGACGCTGTACAGAAATGACCCTGGTAAAATCATCCAATCGTGACAATTTTTCATTGTTTCAGTTTAACACATTGAGCGCCAGATTGCGCTGTGGGCGTATGGCCGTTTGTGCCAGCGCTGTAATGCAATGGGGGTAGATGCCGGTGTTTGTAGTGCTAAAACTATATTAAATATTATAGCTATGGATCCAATAACAACGTCGATTGTAGGGCTGTGTCAAGTCACCCGCGGATGCAGAACAGACAACCGCGTAAAAAGAATAAAAGGGGCGTCATCATTTTTAACTCTGTTCATTTAATGACGAGGCGTCCGTTTTCCAGTAGCATGAGCTAACTTCACGTTTCCATACAGTTTACAACTCACAGATGAAATCAGGATTTATTTTCATATCCCGGACTTGAGCCCCCAATGTATACCTTTTCCTGTATTAATCTGAACCGTAGTAGAGTACAGGGGAGCGTTCTCCTAACACTCCCGGGCCGAAGTGCCGGTCATGTAACTTGCTCAATGTTATTTGACTAACGTTACACGCAAATTAAGTGCTCTCTACCGACCCCACTACACTCTGACTAACCCCTACGCTCACTTCGTTAAGGTTATTATAGCTATTATGATCTGTAATGTCAACTGGATAACGTTAGCTTTGTTTGCAAATGTAAGTTAACGTTCGCTATCTAACGTTAGCTATAGGCTAACGTTAGCCATCTATGACGTTAGCTATAGGCTAACGTTAGTGTAGTCCCGAGTGTAGCAGGGATGGCGGAGAGAGGCAGCACTTAGTTTCCCCCAATGATGACACAAGTTGTGATATTTAACTAGCTATGTATGTGCATTCACATTCACTAACGTTAAAAGAGTGTTATATTAACGTTAAATGTTGGCTCAAATAACGTTAGTTTTAAGTAAGGAGAAGGGCATATATCCCACAACGCATTGCTCTTAAAGGAGCAGGCAACACTACTTTTATCACATTTCAGAACGTTGAGGGACAAATGGATATGGTGATCATGGTGATATCACAAAAATGTATTCAGAGATAAAGGGCCTTTGAGACAGAAGGGGGCAATTCGCTTACAATGTAACACAACTACAACTACCCATAATTCATTATAATCCATGGCACCCCTCCTCTCTAGAGCATTTAACACCTGGCAGCTTTCCAGTCTGAGGGCCTTTGTTATTACAATGACTGTCTTGCGACCGTGCAAACTGCAACCACTACCTTAACCCTTTTGGTGCCGTTCACGTAGAACTACGTTTTTCTCACGGTATTTCTTTTATTCGCTATTGCCATTCATAATTCAGCGGGGCACCTTGTGCATACTGTTCTGAGTGTGTCTGAGCTGGCAGACGGTCTTATACCACCCTCTAACGCCTTCGGCCGCTATTGCGCTCCATTAGAAACGGTGTCGTTTCTTTTCTCTACCAAGCTGCGGCGTGGGGGCGGGTCCTAAACACTCCGGCAAAACACGCGCTTGTAGGGATGGCTTGGACAACTGACCCCGCCCGCCCGTTCATGTGCAATGACCAATAACGTCGGAGACAGGATCGCTGTGGATAACTGGAATGGCGATCAGATAATTGGATATTTTTTGTGCATTACATCAGAGACCAGGTAAGGACTCTATATATCCAATCTTGCGTTGATCTGATATTTTTTTCTACCGCGATTGAAGCTGTGTGTGTGTGTTTAAACCAGTCTAAACCGCATTGCATGCTTGCATGAGGAAGGATAATAACGATAATCTAGCGTTGATTTCAGGAAGATTCGATAATCAGGTGAAAAATTACAACGTGATAAGTGAATTACACAAAAGCTCAGAAGCACCCAAACTATATTCATATTCAAAATGGTATAAAACGAAAATGTACGGATGAAAGAATTATCTGTTTTTTTGCACGTTGACTGGAAGCAACTCACTGACAATCAACAGCGTTATTAGACCCATATCTATAACATAAAATATAGGTTTAGCTCTACAAACTACAACTACGTTTACATGGGGTTAATGGACGGCAAGGCCAGATGCACTTCCCGGAAGGGGCGTGGCACTCAATGTGTTAAGAATCAAGACTTTATTTGTCACATACATACCAGGGCATACAGTGAAATGCGGGTCATACAGTGAGGAGTGTGGTAGTGAAAGGTTAACCTTCTGTAATGTGGTAGTGAAAGGTTAACCTTCTGTAGTGTGGTAGTGAAAGGTTAACCTTTATAGTGTGGTAGTGAAAAGTGAACCTTCTTGACTGTGTACTGTAAAACCCAATACAAATATTGTTTAAAGAAAAAAACTTGAGAACAGATATAAACAAGAGAACAGAGCATCTCATGAACTTATGTCGTGGACTTTATGGAAGAGTTGAGCTGTTGGTAATTGTTAGTTTTACCTAGGATAGCAAGCATAGTCAAGATATTAATCAAGTTTCTGTTAATGCAGCTTGAGGAATTACTTCCTCAAAACATGCGCGGGTGCCGACAGACAGCAGAGAACGAGCGAGCGAGAGAGAGAGAGAAAGGGAGAGAGAGAGATAGAGAGATATGGAGCCAATAACAAAAAAAGCCACCCCACCCCCTCAACTGTATAGTCAATTAAATTAATTGATATGACATTAGGTAGCATTAAATCCAAACGAAAAAAAAAATTTATTATCTTTTCCCCCCTCCTTTTTTTCCTGATTTTTCTCCCATCCCACTGTTAGTCGTTATGCCAATTCCCAACCCCCTTCCTGGTTGTTGCGCACTTTCCCCTACTGTTGGTCCGAGAGGCTGGAGACTGTCACATGCTTTCCTCCGACGCATGTGCAGCCAGACGGCAGCCAGCCTGGCCGCGCAGATTCTCACTGGGAGAGTGTAACGTGTGGGAGGCCGCACTACCTCTCACCAGATCCTACCTTCGCTGAGCAGGCGCCCCGACTGAACTGTAGGGGTCGCTGTCCACAACGCCCAGGACCCACCCACGGCTCCCCTCCCCCTAACTCAGCCAAACGAGTTTGTAGGAAAGCCCTGTTAACAAGACTACTTTGTTCTGTAATAGCCCTTTAATATGTTGTTGTTGACAGGAAAGGGTAATTGATTTATGCCAGTGTAATCGTTCAGCGTGATGTGCCCCAGCTAGTGTCGCACACTATAGTCTTCTGATAAGGTTACTGGCCCTTTAAGAGTTTCTCCCTCTAACGTGGGCGAGTTGGTCTTCGTGTTTCTGCCTGATGGTGCGGCTGTAGAAACATCTGTCCCTTTGAGGAACGTGTGCGTAAATGACACGCGAGTACAGTACTTATGTTTAGTTCCTGCGTATTCATTCACTCAGCTTACTCTACACTTACAGTATGTCCACATTGATCCATTCCTGTTGACGTTGTTTCTCTCTGTTCTCGAGAGGCTGCACCGTTAGCTTAGCCGCATGTTAGCCAGCCTAGGCTGCCTCTGCTAGTGATGTGCTGCGTGGTTAGCTTAGCCGCACGTTAGCTAGCCTAGGCTATATAACTATAACTCACTCATTACCTCTAGTGAATTGAATGTATCTTTACACCTGGTTTACAGTCCGCCTACCTATATTGTTTACATGCATTGCATGAGTAATTCCCTGCATAGGCTATGTAGGTTATATATAATAACTCTGGTTAAGTGAATGTCTTAGTTACTAGTTGCACTATATTACTAATGAATATTATTGTAGCTATAGACCACATGTTTATGACATTATGTTTATGTACGTCACTACTGTGTTTACTAATGTATACTGTATTGTATTCCTTTGTGTTTACTAATGTATACTGTATTGTATTCCTTTGTAGACAACCACACACACATGCAAATTCCCAAATACAACCATTAACTGCAGCACGCCTCTGTGTGATTCTTTAATCGGAGTCACAACCCCATAGTGTCCGCCAGCTCTATCAAACGCACCCTGTGGAGGCCCTAGCCCTCCGTTTCAGAGTTAGTATAGCGATCAGCCCGAGCCAAAGCAATGCTGACTCTCCGGGAGTCGAGACCGCAGCCTCTTGCATTGGTGACGAGCACAATCTCCGCTACGCCACCTGACCGCCCGTTAAATGTGATATTATTATTTTTTTTTAATCTTTTTTCCCCCTCCTTTTTCCTCCGATTTTCTCCCATCCCAATGTTAGTCGTTATGCCAATTCCCAATCCCCTTCCTGGTCGCTTCGCACTTACCCCCCACAGTCGGTCTGGGAGAGTGGAGGCTATCACGTGCTTCCTCCGACACACGTCTAGCCAATCAACAGCTTCTTTTCACCTGGCAGCGCGGACTCTCACTGTGTGGAAGGATCACACTACCCCCCTTAGATCCTATCCACGCTGAGCAGGCGCCCCGACCAAACTGTAGGAGTCGCTGTTTACAACGACCCGGACCCACCCCGCCAGCTTTCTCACTCTCTAATACAGCCAATTGTATTAGTGTGAACGGCCAGCCAAGCTGGTGACAACGCCGGAGCTGTGAGCTGGATTTGAACAGGCGAATCCAGCGTCTCCGGCGTTTGGTGACGAACGCAATCTCCGCTACGCCACCTGACCGCCGCCCGTTAAATGTGATTTAATAATAACAGACTGCTGTTTAATGTCGGCCGGGCGACAGAACGGCCGCCAGAATAGACTTGCGTAAATTATATAGAGAGAGGTGCTCGTCTCTGGTGCTTGTTAAGATCCACTTCCATATCAGTACTAGCACTGAATAAATGTTCACATGCACCTTTACACACCCATCCGCCTGGCCACACCCCCATCCGCTCCTCTACATAAGCAGGGGTGTGGCCATACTAACAGCTCCTTCCCAAGTCTTTCACCACAAAGGCGAAGACCACGGGGTCCTCAGTGAGTCCGACGCAGAGCGTCACTACACTCATATAACTATGGTTATAGACATAACCATACGTTATAAGTCGTGTAGCTCCGCTCTGCGTCATACTGGAATACAGGAGCTGAGCAGAGCTCGACAAATGTACCCGCTGAGGCCCCCCACAACCATCAGAACCAGGGAGGACCCGGGCCCCCGGACCCCCCTAGCGGAGGACGGGAGGGTATCGGATCCGACTGTGCGAAGAGGAGTTTAGCAACTCAAACGCACAGGGTGAGCAGACCATGGGACTTACCTTCCACAGAAGAACCCACGACTACACAAACGCGCAACCCACATGCCACTAGGGAACGAACGGGAAGAAATAAAACCCCTGTTACAACCCCTAATATCACGGGCAAAAACCCAACCCTGTGGCAAGGCCATAGCAGCGGAGCGCGAAGGAGGACCCAGCCCCAGGAAGGGACTGGACCCCCCGGAAAAGGGGGCCTGGTGAGGCCAACGATGCTGCAGCATCGAGACCCCACCAGGCGGTCACTAGTGACACCACCCCCCACATCGCCACCGTATTCGGACAGGGCCCATCCAAGAGCAGGCCCTTCCCCCCTACAGCACGCCGCCCCGAAGCACTCAAGAGGCTACACCCACAGCGGGACCAGGCAGCGCACCGGGGAGACAACCCCCAAAAGAGGTCGATCCCTCAATCCAGGCAACAGGCCACTCGACCTGAGCCTGGAGCACTGCAGACTAGACAGGCGCCAAAGGGATCTGCTGAAAACAGCACCCCGGCGGAAGGGGCGTATGCTGGCATGCTGTGCACCATGTCGCAGCCTCCACAAAAAAAACCTCGACTCTCTAGAGGGGCCGAGGCAGAAAAGGCTGACATGATTGGCAGACGTCATGAAAGGTGCGGGGGCACACTCACAGGTAGACGGGCCAAACGCGGCCTACCCAGAGAGCTGACTCCGCTACCAACACACCAGGGAACCAACCACCTCCTTGGTTCTAACATGAGGCGGTTGTTCCTATAACCCCCCAAGAAAAAACTCCAAAACACAACTGCGGGTATACACTGGCTATACAGCAGTACAAGCGTTTCAGTTTTCAAGAAGGGGTTAACCCAGGCCAACAGGTCGACGAAAACAAATTCGGACCCGGGGCCGGCGGACCGGGACGTACACAGGGATGTCAGAGGCGTTCTACAAGAACCACCTCGACAGCCCCCTCCCAGCCCCGCCAAGCAGGAGAAGAGAGGGGCGAAAAAGAATGGAGAAGGACCAGGCTCCTTCAGCACAGGACTTCAGGAGGTCGGGGGTCAAGGACTACAGCCCCCTCAGCATCGACGGGGCACCGGTTGAGAGAGTGAACAGTTTCAAGTACCTCGGAGCCCACATATCCGAGGACTTGACATGGACCACACACATTGACAGTGTTGTGAAGAAGGCACGACAACGCCTCTACTTCCTCAGGCGCCTAAGGAAGTTCCAAGTCAGTCAGAAGATCCTTAGGAACTTCTACTCATGTACAATAGAGAGCATCCTGACCGGCAACATCACCTCCTGGTTTAGGAATAGCACTGCACAAGACCGTAGCAGACTACAAAGAGTGACACGTTCAGCCGAACGCACAATTGGAGGGGGGCTTCCCACCCTCCAGAACATTTACAACAAGCGGTGCAAGGGGAAGGCTAAGAGAATTATTAAGGACTCGAGCCACCCGAACAACTGCCTCTTTGAACTGCTGCGGTCAGGCAAGCGATACCGGAGTCTTAAGGCGAGCACAGAAAGACTCAGAAGAAGCTTCTATCCCCAGGCCATCAGGCTGCTAAACGAACAATAATCACTATGCAACAACCATCAAATGCACACAGCACACACACCCACACGCGCACACTCACTCAAACAAACAACACACTGCAGCACCCACTCTCCACACTTTAGATCACACAAACACACTTACACTTTATATTTATTGATAAAGGATTTGCACTACAACTCGTACACCTACTGTGAATTGTACCTAAATTGCACCTCGTCCCATTTCTCCATTTCTGCCTTGCACTATATAGTATTGTATATTAGTACACTGCACAGTATTGTATATTGTATGGTAACTACGTCTATTCTGCATCGAACATTGTACATATGTCTAAACTGAACACTGTGACCTAATTTTTTTTTTACTTCTAATTTTACTATGTTATTTTATTTCATACTTATCTTGTCTTGCACAGTCTCTGGAGCGCAACAGTAAGAAGCATTTTGTATAAAAGTATTCTGTACTTCTGTATGACAACTATTAAAGAAACTTGAAACTTGAAACACAGCGCAAGGTACAACACAACATGGACCAAGCAACAGTGAGGGATAACACGTAGTAACATAACCACGAACATCTCCATAACGTCAAACCCTGCAACGCCCGGGCCGACCCGGCATTTCCCCCCCCCGAAAAAGCACAAGTCCCTCAGGGTACCAGAACAGCAGATCTGCGCCCAGGCGGACAACAGGTTAACTGACCTGGTCCGGCGCGACCAGAACCAGTCCCGTGCCCTAATCAGGCCGCCATCCCCAGTCCCAGGAGGGGGGTAGGTACGAGTGTCGATCCAAAACATTATAGAGGGCGCCACCCAGACGGTCAGAACACAAAACACCGCGCCCGGTGGCCCACCCCAAGGGCGTGAGACCCCTCTACCAATGCTTTGATCTATTCTGTTAACATCCCCCAGAGATGAACGAGAATTCGTCGAGACAAGCCTAGTACACTGGCGCTCGGAAGAGAAACTCCATCCCAGTTGCCCCATAAAAACGCTGTTTCAATGATGAGCAACCAAGGCGCGCAAGCCCATGCATGGTTCCTATCAGAAGCACCCAGGGCCAGCACTATATACACGTCGAGACCCAAAACATATCAATGGACATTCTAACAAGAACCCAGATACCGTTCCTCCAAGCCGCCTGGGAGAACGACAATAAGCGGCTTTTTTCACAGAAAAAAAATACAGACATGGGTCCCATACGACGCGGCTGAGGGGAAAAACAACACCCCGTCAACCTGCTCCATAAAAGAGGGGACGGGAGTGATGTACTCTATGGCGGGGGGAATCCCATGACCAATGTTCCCCCTAAGGTGGCAAAACGCTCCCGCGCACATCTGAAATCTGTCGCGCACAGAAACGTTTGTGTAAAATATGCATGTAGTTAAATTGACTGGCGCGTTGCACCGAATACTACGGTAACCTGTTGCGTGTGACGTTACCAAGAGAAGCCTCGCTTTCAGTGCTTTGTGGGCGTCGCTACTGCGCGCTCACACAGACACACACAACAGAGCAGGAAGCGGACAGATCCGACCAGCATCGCTGGCTCCTCACAATGCCAATGCGAAAATGTACATTACAGATTAACTGCTGAGAAAATTCCCAATTTATCGTCCCGGTCGAGACTAATTGGAAGCGGAGTGCAACGCGTGCAAAGCTTGACCTATGTTTCTGTGTCTAATAAAAGTGGTGGCGATCTCAAAGCTCACATGGACACAGAAAAACATTACAAACAAAGCTGTGCAAGGCGAGAGTTTGATGGCAAAGTTGACCGAATTGATTGAAGTATGCAGCTATACAGAGAGAAAGAAAATAATTGAAAACTATTTTGATGCCTCAAAATGATGTTTTGGTTTGATAAGATGCTAGTTATGATACAATCATTCTAGGGATTATGTGTATAATAAATTAGTTTAGTACACTAATTGCAACAAATCTGAAACTGCATAGTGCACTTTTAAATTAGTATCTTTGTGGGGTTACTGTTTTAATTTACATTGAAAAGATACAAAGATATATTTTTTTAAGCTGGATTTTCTAATACAGAAGAGGTATTATTTAGAACATTACTTCATATTTTTCTTGTTATTTATTTTGTCCAGTAAGACTTGAAAATATATATTATTTTGTCATAGGTTGATTTAGTTATTTTCTTGAGATTTGTCAGATAGATTACTTTATGCATAATTACAGCATGTTGAGTAACTTTGGTTATAGAGAGATATTATTTTGTTATATAAAATAATATAAACAATAATTGTATATCCATACAGAGGAGGCATACTTTAAATATATTATAATGATAAGGCATCTTTGAGTAAACTTTGAGTATCATTAAGTATCTTAAGGCTGAAGGCAGTGTCCTCTTTAAAAAAAGAAATCACAATATGGTCACCCTTGAAGTCGCATTATAATTCACTTAATAAAATAATGACGAGTCAGCCTCCTAAAAAGACAAAAGTTAGTGACACGACTCACACCGCCGCCGCCAAAGTAAGGAGTAGAGTAGAGTAGAGTCGAGTAGGTACCATGCAGTGGAAAAGGGGCATTAGTTGACCTTAAAACAGCAGAGATCGTTTTTAAAGCTAGAAGTTATCAACTGCCATGTAACTTACAAATTTTGTTTAAAGAACGAGAGGTGACGTATAATTTAAGAAAAACACTCCATTTGAAACAGCCTAGAGCTCGAACCACAGTATGTCTGTGTCAGTTAAAGGAGTGAAACTCTGGAACAATATACCGGATGAAATAAAAAACAGCAGGAGTATTTTTAAGTTTAAAAAGATGTTTAAAAACAGGGTTCTAGAATCTTATAGTAAAATTTAACCTACAATCTTTTTTTCTTTTCTTTTTTTTTCTACCATGAAACTCTGGTATTGCAGATGAATTTTTGATTTTCCTATGTTGGCTTATGTTCTCTTCAGGAAAGTTTTTTGTTGATTGTTGATTGTTTGTTTGTTTGTTTTATCTTGCAAACTTTAACTTTTTTTGTTCTTTTCTGGATCGTTTTGTTGATTTTTGATGTTGATTTATTTATTTTTGTTTGTTATATTTTGAAAAATTTAACTTTTTTGAATTCAAACCTATCCTGTTTACATGTGGAGGGGCTGTGAACGAGCCCCTCCACACGGCGCTGCTGCCCGACCAACCATCAAACCCCGCCAACAATGCAGACACTACTCCTGCGGCTTTTCACCATAGAAACCTGGCCATCTACGACGGGGAATGCATCCATGAACAGCCAGAGATCCTACTCATCGGAGATTCCATCACCAGGTTTTTGCAAATACCACACGGCATTACATATTGTTTTTCCGGTTTAAAAGTTACTGACTTACTTGAGTGTACTCCCGAAATCATCGACAGATATCCGTCCGCCCACACCGTTATCATTCATATCGGAGCAAATGACGTAATGGCTAGACAATCCGCTAAACTCCAATCTGACTTTGAATCACTAATACTCACTATTGAAAGCCTGGGTAAAATATGCATTGTGTCTGGCCCCATTCCATCCATAGGTCGTGGATCTGAGCGATTTAGCCGTCTGTTCTGGTTGCACAAATGGCTACAGACCTACTGTACTACTATAGGACTTTGCTATATAAATAACTTTGATCTGCTCTGGTCCAGGAAAGACCATTACAGACCCGATGGCATCCATCCAAACATATCAGGGGTAAATGTGCTAATACATAACGTCATACAAAGTGTAGCATCACTGGCCTGACAACCAACCATATCTAGCTCTGTAGACTATATACAGAAGCAGCCTAAGCTACAAAGAAACACGTTGAGTGTCATCCCGATTCTGATCACCAAAAGACTAATCAATTACTCATTATCACGTCCCATATGTAAATCTAACCTTATCAATATCAGTGTTCAACCACAGACTATCTCACGCCCCACTACAGAACCCGTACAGCTAAAACTAGCACTGTTCAACGTTAGAGCGCTGAAACAAAAATCATTTCTGATAAATGAACTCATAGTAAAACATGGTGTACATTGTATGTTTTTAGTAGAGACATGGTTAGACAATATCACTGGTGTAGCAACACTGATTGAGACCTGCCCTTCCAATTTTAAATTCTATCAATCAAACAGACAGAGTGGGAGGGGAGGCGGAATAGCAGCAATCATCTCCACTCAATTTGTGTGCAATGATATTGACCTGGGAACATTTTTATCATTTGAATACCTTGCTATTGTATTGAAAACAGAAATGCCAGTAATATGTGTGACATTGTATCGACCACCAAGGTACTCGCCACTCTTCATACAGGAATTTTCAGAACTCATATCGATCTGCATTACCAGGTATGATAGAATCATTCTTAATGGAGATATAAACATTCATATCAACAAAAAGGATGACCCCAGGGGTTGTGAGTTTCTGAACCTACTGGACAGTTTTGGACTGATGCAACATGTTCACGAGGCCACCCACCAACATGGCAACACTCTGGACCTACTAATAACAACAGGGCTAAACATTGAGAATGTATCAGTAAAACAAATTCCAATTTCTGACCATTATCGTGTGTTCTATGGTACAAGCCTAATATTACATAAGACCAGAAGCGAATTCCTAGTTCACAGAAGGCTTCTGGACGCTAGAGCTGAAGCAAAATTCTCTAGTATGATGAAATCATATGACCAATGCAGTGAATCCTCCTTAAATCAGAAAGTGCAAAACTTCCACAGCACCTTGTCAACAGTGTTGGATACTGTTGCCCCTCTGAAGGTTAAAAAGGTAAAAACTGATAGAATCTCTCCATGGTTAAATAAAACCAATGTTAAAGATAACAAGAGAAAATGTAGGATAGCCGAGCGAAAATGGAGGAAATTCAAACTCGCAGCTCACTTTAATTTATACAAAGACGCCATGGGCGCATACAATAAGGCAATACAACTTGCGAGAAAGGAATATTTTTCCAAAATGATCTCAGAAAAGATAGTAACTCCAGGGTACTTTTTTCCACCATCGACCGGCTGATTAACATACCACCCCCCCATATACAGCAGCAATCAGCCACAAAATGTGAAGAGTTCGCAGTTTTCTTTAATGAAAAAATATCATTGATTAGAGCAAGCATTACCGCTGATATAGATCTGGCTGTGAGTGAAAACCCACCTGAGATAACTATGGGGGAATTCACATGTATTACATTACCTGACCTCTGTAAGATTGTCTCCGAGTGTAATTCCGCCACCTCCTGCCTCGATCCTATACCAACAGCATTTCTCAAGCGGGTGTTCGATAGTGTCTCAAATCATGTCCTTGAAATCATAAATATGTCGCTTCAAACAGGCACTTTTCCAGATGCATTTAAAACGGCTGTAGTAAAACCACTACTAAAGAAAACAAACTTAGATGTAAACGAACTAAAAAGCTATAGGCCAATATCGAACCTTCCATTTATCAGCAAGATATTAGAAAAGATAGTCTCAGTACAAATAAACTCCTTTCTCAAAGATAATAACATCATGGAGGAATTACAATCAGGTTTCAGAACAAATCACAGCACTGAAACTGCCCTTACTAAAATAGTTAGCGACCTCAGGCTAAACTCCGATGCTGGCAAAGTCTCAATTCTTGTCCTATTGGACCTTAATGCAGCGTTCGATACGATTGACCATAATATCTTGATCAGTCGTCTTGAAAGACTGGTTGGCTTGTCCGATCATGTACTAAATTGGCTCATAACATACATTAAGGGGAGAAGGTTCTATGTTAAGCTTGGAGACAATGTATCCGAGGAACATGACAGCAGCTTTGGAGTTGCACAAGGAAGCTGCCTTGGTCCATTACTCTTCTCACTATATATGCTGCCCCTCGGGGACATCATTCGAGACCACAATGTATGCTTCCATAGTTATGCTGATGATACACAACTATATATCTCCGCAGAACCAAATAACACTACAGCCATACAGTCCATTACAAATTGTCTGTTAGCAATAAACAAGTGGATGAACAATAACTTCCTAAAATTAAACGAAAGCAAGACCGAAATCCTATTGATCGGCCCAAAAGCGAAAAGGGAAGTGCTGTGTGAAAACCTGGGGAGTCTGTCATCCTATGTAAAGACTGAGGTTACAAGCCTAGGTGTCATCTTGGACTCAGACCTGACCTTTAAGTCTCATATAAATAAGGCCATGAAAACGTCATTCTTCCACCTAAGAAACATAGCGAAAGTAAGACCTTTCGTAAATAAAAAGGATGCAGAGACACTTATTCATGCTTTTGTATCAAGTCGGCTTGACTATTGTAATGCACTGTTCACTGGTCTTCCCAAAGCAAGCATTGGGAAGCTTCAGCTTATCCAAAACTCTGCAGCTCGATTACTAACTCATACAAGGAGAAGAGAACATATCACTCCAGTCCTAGCCACTCTGCACTGGCTTCCAATAACTCATAGAATTGATTTTAAGGTCCTTTTCCTAACATATAAAGCTCTTAATGAGCAAGGCCCAAAATACATAGCAAATTCCCTAGTTAGTTATCTGCCCTCAAGAACGCTACGGTCATCCACTACAGGTTTACTAGACACGCCCAGAAACCAAAAGAGGATAGGAAGTATGGCATTTGCCAACTATGCCCCAAAACTATGGAACACACTACCAACACACATCAGAAACGCCAGCTCCATACAAATTTTTAAAGGAAAATTAAAAACATACCTATACAGTCTAGCTTACAAATAGTTATGGCTTGGAAAAACCTGATGGATCCATGAGGCTAGGATAAGCCTTGTGGACCCAACTTTTTAGATGAAGGAACGGGTACATACGCACACAATACACGACCACTGATGGATCCGTAAGGCTTGGAAAAGTCTTGTGGACCCAACTCTTTAGATGAGGGAACGGGTACATACGCACACAATACGCGGCCACTGATGGATCCATGGGGCTTGGATAAGTCCTGTGGACCCAACTCTGGCCACTGACCACATGAGGGAACGGGTACATACGCACACAATACACGGCCACTGATGGATCCATGGGACTTGGAAAAGTCCTGTGGACCCAACTCTGACCACTGATAAAAACGTAACTACACTAGCGTTATAAGAGCTAAACATTGCTACCTACCGTACAAGTGCATTGGTTTAGTGCACTTCCGGTTGCTACTGAGCGGACATGTTTGTGCGGACCTGTTCTCCCAAACTGGTAAGCAAATGACTGTTTTCATTTTTACGTTATTTTCATTTTTACGTTATTATTATTATTGTTATTTTATTTATTTTTTTAACATTGATCTTAACTGATCACTGTGACTTTATTGCTTTTATCGTTATATATGCCTATATTTGTGTACAGCACTTTGAGCTACATGACATGTATGAAAGGTGCTTTATAAATACTTACATGTTTATTTGTGAAAATGTTCGAAAAATTATTTATTTGTTTGTTTATTTATATGTAAACATTCGAAATAAAATAATTCATTCATTAATTCATCATTCATTCATTCATATGTGACAAATAAAACAAAACTTGCTTTGAAATAGTGTAATAAAGTAGATTTTTACCAGTTTGTTTTTTGACAAACTGCCCCAGCTGCCCAGCGTCTGGATGGTTTTAGAGATGAGGGTGAGCGTGCGGGAGACCTCTGGATCCTGAAGAGCAAAGAGAGGAAGCCATGATAAGTATGAAGCAGCTACGGGTCACTTACATTACTACACATGCATTACATGAGTATCACTAGGGTTGGGTACCGAACTCATCATACTACCGATTCACGCTAGATCAATCTGTGAATGAATGAATGAATGAATGAAAACTTTATTTAACAGATTGCAGAATGGGTACAATACAGTACGGCTCAATACATACAATTGTTAAGGGGATGCAGACCTGAGAAAGACGTTTGTCTTGTTTCCATCAGGGTCCCCCATTTTCATTTCATATAGACATTTATGACATACATGACATTTATGGCATAGGGACATATAGGTATTTAGTACTGATACATTTGTGACATAAGCGGTATTCAAATATACAGTACTGTTACCCCTAGATCCTGACAGAGTATATACATATGATGGGGAGGGGACTGTACATTAGGAGGGGGTGGGTGGGTGGGAGGGAAATATACATACGGCGGGGAGGGAATATATACATGCGGTGGGGAGGAGACTGTCTATTAGGAGGTGGTGGGGGTTTTGGGCATTTACGGTGGCCAGTTTCGAATTGCAGCCTCCCGTAGGTGCTCTTTAAGAGCAGTTTTGAATGTGGGCAGGGATTCACATTCCTTTACAGCTTTGGGTAGGGCGTTCCACATTGTTGTGGCATAATTGCGAAACGTGTTTAGTCCCTTGTTTGAGCCGAATCTGGGTTTAACATGATTTGTTGAGCTTCCTCTGGTGTAGTGGTTGTGGTATTCACTGACCTGTGAGAATGTTACCAAATTCTGGTACCTTTACATGTTCAGTATAAGAGAAATCTGCTAGACAAGAGTCTTTTCCACAAATATATATATATATATATATTACTGTCCCGTCTCTTGGAAAGACCAGATGAGGTCAGAGGAGTTTTGATCATATTTACTGAGGATGGCCAGATGATGTTGATATTCAAACTAGGGCTGTCAGTTTATCGCGTTAATTATATTAATTAATTACACAGCAAATTATTGCGTTATGAAAATTAACTCAAAATTACAAAAAAAAAACGCTTTTTTATATTTTTTTTTTATATAATTCTTTTTGTATCTCATTCATTCCATAAGAATGTAGAATACACATTTACAGATTTTTTTTAATATGGTCCATTTGCATGTTCTTGGTATCTGATTCTAGGGACATCTATGAATCTCAGGGAATGTATTCCCAGTGTCAGAAATACTGTGGGCTAGATCCACAAAGAATGGATTGCACGGTGCAAGGTGCACCCTTACTTACAATTCATTATGAATTGAAAATGGGGGACCCTGATGTAAACAAGACGAAAGTCTTTCTCTGGTCTGCATCCCCTTAACAATTGTGTGTATAATGAAATTTTTATTTTTAGTCAATTGTAATGAACCAAATGAGAATATCAATAATTATTTTTTTTTATCTTTGACTGTGAATAACACCATGTTCAAATTGACAAAAACTGAAAAATCTAAGCAAATTAATAGATGGAAGATGATTAAACAGAAGGTTTTGTAGATACAGTACTGAATTCTGCCATCCGGACACATGCAATTTGAAATATGATTATAGAATATAGAATATCAGGCATAAAATGGTTATGTGATTAAAATGCGATTAATTAGATTAATTAATTAGATTACTTTTTTTAATCGCCTGACAGCACTAATTCAAACATAATACATGATAATGCGATTTATTTTGTTACAGCAATAAATAACTAAATGTTCTAAATATAAAATAATTCAAATAGAAAAGATCGGACACCTCTTTTTAAAATGAAACAAATGTTTTTTGTAATCACAGAGAGTTAAGTGCCGAAATAAGGTACCACTGGTACTGGTACCGGTTCAAACGTGAACGGTACCCAATCCTAAGTATCACAGAGTCTCTGTTGATTAGACTGAAGAATCACAGAGCAGAACTGTGTGAATTGAGGTGTGGAATTCCTTTCAAGGCCTTTTGTTAACACCTCCCTCCCCCCTGTATCCTCCTTTCCCCACCCCTCAACCTGGTCATCCCTCCCCCTTTCCTCCCAGATATAGCTTAAAAGACAATCCCACAGAATAAGGGGGTGCTTGAACCATTCTCCTGGCCAGAGAAAGTCAAGTCCTTTGATTAACCATGTTTTAACAATACATTTGTATCAACCAAGAATATTTGACCACGCCCATGATTAACCTCTCGGGTTCAACCACAGAGGCCAAGTCCCTCCCCTTCCGCTGGACCACCATGGGACTGTAGGCTTATTTGGTTAAATATGAAAGGTAATCAACGGCGAGAGAAAATTTATTTGATCCAGTTTGAATTGTGCCATGAATTACACATATGGTGTTTTGTCAATCTAAAAGTGTAAGTGTCAGCTAGCTAACGTAACGTTATAGCATCGAAAGCTATCGATAATGTTAGCCAACATGCGAGTTTATCAACTTTCTTGACTTGCAAAATTCTCTTTTAAAAATTGACAAACATCATAATGTCAAGTCAAGTCAAGTCAGTTTTATTTATATACAGATACAGCACTCAAAACTCAAACCTCTCATGCCTCTCTACCACTCTCTACCACTCCTCTATTGTTCTTGACCGGGCCAGATTTCACACCTCCACTTCCTCCCACAGGCTGGGCAGATTTTCATCTTACATTTTTATTCGTCCCAAATGTCCCAGCCCCATCAGATTTCTTAGCTTTTTTCACTGTTTACTTATCATGCATTGCAACACTAATATATGGTCAGTACCCCAAGTCAGACTGCCCATATAAAAATTATTTTGGGGGTCTGAGGGCAGTAGCCCCCGACCCCCTCCCTGGGGAAGCACTTAAGTTAACTACCCTCCCTTTGTTCCCCCAGCCAACACCCCCGGAAAATTAACACCTGAGTAGACTTAAGTGGCACACAAGCAGCAACAAGCAGCAGACAAGCAGCAGAATTGGTTTGATTTTTGAGCGCTGCGTCTGTAGCACGTTTACAAATGACTAACAGCCAAACCAAAGTGCTTCACAACATGGTAAAAACACATAAAATGCAATAAAAATACACTAGAATTACAAAAAAAAAAGGTAGAGTACAGTACATATAGGAAAGCAAGGGCAAAGTGCAATAAAAGAGACAAGAAAATTTGATAAAAAGTGCAGAGTGACAGCGGACGTCATGTAAAGATGCTGGGCTAGCTCTGGTCAAAGGCCAGGGAGAAGAGGTGTGTTTTGAGCAAGGATTTAAAAACCTCTAGGCTCTGGGCAGATCTTTTTTTTTTTAACTTTATTTTTTAGCGTTTATCGCTTTTCTGGTCAAGTATGACCGACAGAAACAGGTTGAAACGGGATGTAGAGCAGGGGAAGACATTCTGAGAAATGACGGCGGGTCCGGGAATCGAACTCGTGTCCCCCAGATCCGTGACGAGCACGGTTTTCCCTGACGCAGAAATAGCGCCGAGATATGCGGTGAGCTACTGGAGCTCCCCCTCTGGGCAGATCTTATGTGGGGGAGGCTGTTCCAGAGTCGGGGGGCAGCAGCAGCAAAGGCTCTATCTCCCCTGGTTTTTAGCCTGGTCCTAGGCACCTCCAGCAGCAGCTGGTCAGCAGACCTTAGGGCTCTGGATGGGGTGGGGTGATGTAGGAGCTCAGCTAGGTACAGTGGAGCCAGCCCGTGTAGTGCTTTAAAAACAGTCAGTAAAAGTTTAAAATCAATACGGAAACGGACGGGGAGCCAGTGGAGAGAAGCCAGAACTGGTGTAATGTGGTCACGTTTCCTGGTACCGGAAAGCAGGCGGGCAGCCGCATTTTGTACCAGTTGCAGGCGACGGAGCAGCAACTGGTCAATGCCGACATACAACGCATTGCAGTAATCCAGCCGGGTCAAGATAAAGGCATGGATCACCCTCTCCAGATCCTTCTGGGAGAGGTATGGTTTGGTCTTGGCTAGGAGTCTGAAGTGAAAAAAGCTAGTTTTGACCACCGAACTAACCTGCTTATCAAATTAAAAATTTCTGTCGAAGATTACTCCGAGGTTTCTGACAGAGGAGCGGATATTTGAGCCCAGGGGGCCTAGGGCAATGGCTGTAGGGTCAGGTGAATCATTACTAAATAAAATGATCTCTGTTTTGCGCTCGTTTAAGTTGAGAAAGTTTGCACTCATCCATAATTTAATATCAGCCAGGCAATCTAACAGTGGTTGTAATGTGACCTTGCCTTTTGCTTGTAGGGGTAAATAGATCTGCACATCGTCGGCAAAGCAATGGAAGGACATATTATGCTTTGCAATGATTGAGCCTACGGGCAACATATATAATAAAAAGAGGATGGGGCCCAGTATCGACCCCTGGGGCACCCCACAGGTAAGTGGGGCCGCTGAAGAGAAGAATTCTCCAAGCTGGACTGAGAAGCTCCGGTCAGTCAGGTAGGACTTAAACCAGCTTAGGGCGACGCCTGTGATGCCAACATGTTTTTCCAGGCGCGACAGTAGGATAGTGTGGTCTATAGTGTCGAAGGCGGCTGTGAGGTCTAAAAGCACGAGAATGGCGGGATTTCCAGAATCTGCAGCTAAAATTAGATCATTTTGAACTCTCAGGAGGGCTGTTTCAGTGCTATGGTGCGGTTTAAAGCCAGACTGAAACTTTTCGTGGATTTGATAAATATCTAAAAACAGTTTTAACTGGAGGTAAACTGCTCGCTCCAGGACTTTTGACAGGAAGGGTAATTGGGAAATAGGCCTGAAGTTAGATAAAAGAGGGATCAAGGTTTTTCTTTTTTATCAGGGGTTGAACCACAGCGTGTTTAAAGGCGGTTGGGACAAAGCCAGAGCTGAGAGAGGAATTTACCAGCAATAGAATAGTGGGCAAGACTGAATCAAGCACTTGTTTTAGGCCATGGTTAGACTAGTGTTTTTGTGGTCGTTTTTTTAATAAGTTTGAATACGTTTGCTCTCCCTATTAGATAGAAATGCCGTTTTGGCAGGAAACGTTTTGGCCCTACTGAAAACGCTAAATTGTGTTTCCGTTTTGGAATAACGCCAAAAACTCGCCGACAACGTGTCGTGTAATCTGCGCGGAGCCGTTGTTGCTCAACGCCCATGCGCAGTAGATACCATCTGCGTGCCCTTCCGGTGACAACAGAGCTGTCCCAAATAGCTGCAGCTACCATGTGTTGTCAAGTTATTGTTATAAGGACCCCAGTCCAAGCTACAACAGTCTGCATTCCCTTAACAATTGTTTGTATTGAGCCGTATTGTACCCATTCTGCGATATGTTAAATAAAGTTTACATCCATTTATTCTGCTAGCATTACCGATTGCATGAGCAGCTGGCTAACGTGAGCTAGCGTTAGCTATCAGACCCTGTTAGCTCAAGCTCCTCTTTCAATCTTAACAAGCATTAAACAAAATGGCCCAGTCATCTATTCACCTTTGTTTAATACACACGCCGTTGTCTCTAATGTTATCTAGCTACTGATAGCTCCCGATAATCAGTTTGGTGCCGGCTGGTTAACGTGAGCTAGCGTTAGCTTCTAGCCACAATGCTATACTGTTATACTGGCATATTCCATTCACGTTAGCATGTAGCATTGCCGATCTTTTTTGAGACTAAAATATCCGCTCTTGGTGGTCAATTGCGTTGATAGTTTTGTTTCATCAAATGAGGCAGAACACAGTGAATGTATCCGTTTTGTTTATTGCACTTTTATTACACTTTGCTGAAAAATAAGTGCTGCATTGGCTAAATAGCCGAGGCATTTAAAGATGGTGGCGTGTTGACATTTCTTTGCAGGAAGTGTATTGGCACATTCAAGTTCTGATTGGTTGAGAATTGCCTTCATGTTCGCCACCTACTGCCACCTACTGCTTTGGCAGTGTACTACACTACATCACTGTGCTCAGGTGACAAAACGAAAGTGTGACTCGGCTACCGCTAGGTTGCGACCAGGAAAAGCGAAACTCATCTGAAAACGAAACGAAAGTCTAACCGCAGCCTTAGAAGGAGAGAGGGAAGGCTATCTGAGGGGCAGTTTGTGGGCCGTAAGTGTTTAATTATGTCAGAGAGAGAGAGGAGGGAGAGACGGGCTCGAACTGCTCAAAAACAGCAGGCAGGGAGTGTAGGGGAGAAGGGGGGGGGGCTGGGAAGGCTGTAATGAGAACTGGTCTGAGAGCAGAGATTTTTTCAATAAAAAAGTTTAGAAAACTTTCACAGAGAGCAGATGATGGCACAACTGGGGAGACATCACTGGGGTTAATGAGGGAGTTAAGAATTTTGAAAAGAATCTGGGGCTTGTGGCAATTTGTAGAGATCAAATTGGAGATGTATTCGCATTTAGCAGTTTTGACAGCATTTTGATATGCAGATAGGCAGTCACGTAGGATTTTGAGGGAGACGTGGAGCTTATCCTTATTCCACTTTCTCTCCGCACGCCTACATGTGCGTCTGAGAGCGCGCGTGGAGTCATTTAGCCATGGTGTTTGGAGTGTTTTGCTGCGTTTGGACCTGAGAGGTGCAACAGAGTCTAAAATGTTTTTACAAGTCGAGTCAAACATTGAAATTAAATCATCTATATTAAAAACACTGTTTGCGCCCAAGGCGTGAAGTGGGGAACCATTAAAAGCATCAGAAAACAGCACAGCAGTCAAGGGGTTTAACGTGCGCGAGTAGCGCGCAGGGGCATGGTCATTCTTATGTGGGCACGGGGCTATTAAGGTAAACACAACAGGTGAGTGGTCAGAAAGACCTGTGTAATTCATGGCATAATGTGTAATTCATGGCATAATGTGTAATTCATGGCACAACAAATATGAGACTTTAAAAAACACCATCGACTACTGTACATATTTCTTATACAAGAAATACATGGGTGGTCTCTCTCTCTGTCTCCCCCCCTTCTATCCATCTATCTTTCTATTGTGATGAGAAAATATTATCATGTCTATCCGTGTTAAAATACATATTCTATCTCTGATAGCCTTGACTAGTTTAATATTGGTTAACTAGCTACAGCTCAAAGACACTAAACGACAGACTGACAGTGTTCTTATAACAGCAGCCAAGGTTAAGGAGATATGACATTTTGCCTATTCTCCAGTTCTTTGTGTGAAGACATAAAGCAGCCATAGACATTAGGGAGCCATAGGGAGCACGCGCCCGGGAGCGCGCGTGCACGTGGCATCATTAGCGTGCGTGCAACCAGTTATGATATCAGCAACGCAACACTGAGTCTGACCAAACCTCTTTGTCACTTTCTGGTAAGATGCTTGTGTGTCTCTTTTTTGTTTGTTTTTTTATCCACTTTTTCTCCTTATTTTCTATTTTTCTCCCATCCCAATTTCGCCTCGCCAATTCTCCCTTCAATTCTCCCCTCCCCTGTCTCGAACGTTGCTAGACTATGCCTCCCACTGGTCGGCTGCAGTGAGGACCAAGCCTTGAATCACGTGTCCCCTCCGGTACACGAGGAGGCAGCTGTAGCATCTTTTCACCTGTACAGCGCGATCTCAGTGGCGAGGAGTAATGCGTGGGAGGCTCACGCTGCCCCTGTTACTTCCTGATTCTGCTGTACAGGCGCACCAACAGACCTGTAGGAGTCGCTGTCCACAACGTCCAATCCCCACCCACCAGCTTTCCCACCCCTAACACTGCCAATTGTGTTAGTATGAACGACCAGCCAAGCTGGTAGCAACGCCGAGAGTTGGGCTCGAACCCAGCATCTCCTGCGTTAGTGGCGAGCGCCTTGCCCACTGTGCCACTTAGCCGCCAGATGCTCATGTGTCTCTGATGATAAACTGATAATTTTCTATGGCCATGGAAACAGAATAAACTATGTTCTATTTTTATACAAATTGATTCATTCTGAATTTATACAGCTTCACTGTTTGCGTTTGGCTCATTTGAAATATTCCACAACACTATCTAGTATAGGCCAGGGACTCACGGGATGATGTGGACGTAGCTGGAAGGAGTGTGGGGAGAGAACTGCAACAGCAAAGAACCTCAGGAACACAAAGCTGCTGACAGCAGAGTACTGTACGTGTGGATCAGCTGAGAGAGAGAGAGAGAGGGGGAGAGAGAGACATTGAAGATTACCCACTGGATTCAACATAGTTTGATTAACATGGCAAATTTGATCTGCAATGTACTACATTTTATTACCATGGATTATATACAGTCCAAGTAAAGTGTACATTGCGGTTGAGAGCATCCTTGTCAATCAATACTTTCTTCTCATATTTCAGTTGATGGAGCCACCCTATGGTGTATATGTGTACTACAACATACGACTGATGGGTTTGATCTGCACAACGAATACCTCACATTTACATTTGCTTTTAGTCATTCAGAGTGAATACCTTAAAACAAGAACACCTTTAATTAGGCTAACATTCGAAATTAAGTGTAAAGTGATGTGGCCACTATTTTTCATAGTTAAGTGGGTAAAACAACCCACTGTGCAATGCAGTGTTATCCATATAGATCTATTTCTGGTGGCCCACCACAATATCAGACAGACCCACCACAAATACATTTCCCACAGTGATACATTAACAGAGAACTTTTCTTTTTTCTACTGTTCAATTATATGTATCTAATCTTATATGTATTGAACTTTTAAAACCTGTGGGCAACACTGGCATTTGTTGTTCCCCCAGGTCTGAGCTCCTGTGACATCACAGTCTTCTCCAGCTTTATTCTCCCAACGTTATATTACCACTGTCCCTAGAATTAGTATTCTTAAATTGTGCGTTGGGCCAGTCCTCACCAACGAGTAAAGTTGTACAATTATCAAACAAAGTCACACAAGGTGATGGGGTTCATGGGCCATGTGCCAAGAATGGAGCAGGACCGGATCCGGAGAGCTGCCTTGAAGATCCCCCCTCCCCTAATCACCACCATTATTTTCTCCACACCAACCCTTTCACTACCACACTACAGAAGGTTAAACCCTTCACTACCACACTACATACGGTCTGTAGTGTGGTAGTGAAGGGGTTAACATTCTGTAGTGTGGTAGTGAAAGGGTTAACCCTTTGCCGTGTGGCAGTGAATGGGTTAACCTTCTGTATTGTCGCAGTGAAAGGGTTAACCATTTGGTAGTGTGGTAATGAAAGGGTTAAACATGTTGTATATAACTACTGACGGAAACCTGTTCCAGTGTACAAAAAGTTAGGTTTGGTCAGCTTGGGTTAGGTTTGGTCAGCTTGGGTTAGGTTTGGTCAGCTTGGGTTAGGTTTGGCAGTGGTGCAGTCGTAATATGGGTATTGCCCAAACGCCACGTGCGCTCCCACGCATACATGTTCCCTTGGTTGCGCACAGAACAGATGATTATTATGCATAAATGTTTTAAATGTAATTGTAGTTACAATTTCTTTAATTGAATCAACTTTAACTAGAAAAGTAAATGCAAACTAAATTAACAATGTAACTTAGAGTTAGTTTACAGAAGGACAGTTTCCTTCAGAGACTGAAGCACAACTGTCTCATCCTTCCAGTCAACCACAGATCAAGCAACCCCCCACCAGCTCTTCTCGTTGTTATGCTATCGGTATCCTATTATTATGCAAAGTCTAGGTGATCAGTGCCGGCCAGCGCGACGAGTCCAGTGACAATTGCGAACGCATATGGCTCCTCCCGGCAGCGTGTTGAAGTGTCCTTGAGCGAGACATTTGACCCCTAACTGCTCTCGATGAGCAGGTTGGCACCTTGCATGGTGGCCTCCGCCGTTGGTGTGTCAATGTGTGAGTGAATGGTTGAATGTGAGGCGTAAATTGTAAAGCAATTTGGATAAAAGCGCTATATGAATGCAGTCCATTTATCCATTATTGTATATTGAATAACAATTTCTTCTGTACGGTTTTTGTAGTCTGTTCAATAAACTACTGAAACTGGTTAATCAGCATGACCCCTATAGTCAGCACGATCCCTACACATCTGCCCTCGTTGAGAATGCAAGGTTCTATGAATGGTTTCTTGTAAGAGTATAATCTGTATTTTATGTCTTTTCAGAGTATTCAAAATATCTTCCCTTTTGACAATATGATTTAGTCCCTTAACATTTAAAAGTTATAATTTTCATATCCATACTATAAGAAAACATAATACAGATGCAATGGCTGTTGCTGTGAACAGTGTCACCTGAATAATGTTAATGCACCAAACCTGCAATAGCAGAGTAGTATGAATTTGTGCAAAACAAAAACATCCCTCCAATTAAGAGTCAAACAATAGAACAATGCAAGTAAATGTGACACAGGACTACGACCAGGACCAGAAACAAAATGCCCAGTATCATCATGACCCCTCCGGGGGAAAGAAGATTGAATGAAATAAAACTAAAATTAAAATGTGTTGATTAGGATAATGTGGGTCATCAACAAAGACTATAGAAGTCCTCTCCTGCACCTTGAATGTTTTGCATAGTAACCAAAATAAGGGCGACAATTGCTTGCCTTTCACACAAACTATTAGCATAAGTAAAATATGCAAGCGGGGATGATCACAGCCAGACCAAGGCTGCCACCTGCTGGCAGCTTTCTGTAAAGCACCCAGTGGTTCATTTGATATTTATTTATTATTATCTTCTTTTCTTTTTTGTGTGAACGTAATTTACATCGGAGTAGCCTGTGCATCACACTAACTATAAGCTTAATAGACCTCGGGAGTGAGATTCCAGCTGTGATTTCCCCCCATTGTAGCCACCAATTGAAGATCAAAATTATTTATTTACCAAGTCTTGTACTAAACCGTATTGTATAGGTTCATCATCTTGATTAATGATTACCTTTATACAACCAATAAAAGGTAAATGTTTTAACTTAATCTTTGAGAACATCTTTTATTTATCATAATATTCTTTACTTGCCACAGTTATAACTACTACAGCACAACTACTTTGACGTTTGTGTCATTCCAGGTAATTCTCATTTGATGATGATATTGTCTAGTCCTTTCTTTCTGGTTCTAGTAGTCACCTAGGAAGCATTTGATGATGACATTGTCTAGTCCTTTCTTTCTGGTTCTAGTAGTCACCTAGGAAGCATTTGATGATGACATTGTCTAGTCCTTGTTCATAGGGTTGGGCATCGTTTGGATTTGAACGATTACGGTTCTCCATTTCGATTCCTGTTCTAAACGATTCTCGATTCCGATTCTTTGAGGTGCAGGTCAAAACAGGTCACAGCTTATTTCGCAGGAGATTTTTTTTTTTTTTTTTTTTTTTTTTTTTTAAACATCTTTAATTTTGTTCATACTATTCACATCGTCAGTTGACTTGATACAGTTTAATTTGGTTGCTGTACTGTAACTAGGGTATTAATTAAAGTTAACTTCCAGAACCGGAAGTTAGGAACCGGTTCCCATTAGAACCGGTTCTCGGTGCCCAACCCTACTTGTTCACTGGTTCTAGTAGTCATCTAGGAAGCGTTTGATGATGACAATGTCTAGTCTTTTTTCTCTTGTCCTGGTTCCGTCACTCACCTGGAAAACGTCTGGATGCCATGTGTCGCAGTGACCTGAAGACATCACACATGAGAGGAGGACAGTTGGCGCTGGACTGAGTGATGGAGGAGAAGACCTTCTGAACATAGCTCTGGAGGTTCTCCTGCAGAAATAAGACCACAAACATCAGGGCTGATGAACCACTGACCCCCCGTCATCTTATAGGCAAAACTCCGCTTTCGAAAAGCAAACGGCACACGCATCCGTTGGGGAGATTCCACCGACATTTTGGATGAAATCACTTCATCAGCTTGTGGCATACTCTTTACAAACAGTGAAAGGGTCTGTTCTGGTAATAAATCACCATTTAAACGAGGTTTGCAGTCTTATTGCAAAATTCTATTTTGTAGTTTGACAAATTTCTACTTCGAATCACAATTCAGACAATCATACATGCTACAGAGTGAGATGAAGACATGCTACAGAGTGAGATGAAGACATGATACAGAGTGAGATGAAGACATGATACAGTTAGATGAAGACATGATACAGAGTGAGATGAAGACATGATACAGAGTGAGATGAAGACATGATACAGAGTGAGATGAAGACATGCTACAGAGTGAGATGAAGACATGCTACAGAGTGAGATGAAGACATGCTACAGAGTGAGACGAAGACATGATACAGAGTGAGACGAAGACATGCTACAGAGTGAGATGAATACATGATACAGAGTGAGATGAAGACATGCTACAGAGTGAGATGAAGACATGCTACAGAGTGAGATGAAGACATGATACAGAGTGAGATGAAGACATGATACAGAGTGAGATGAAGACATGCTACAGAGTGAGATGAAGACATGATACAGAGTGAGATGAAGACATGCTAGAGAGTGAGATGAAGACATGATACAGAGTGAGGTGAAGACATGCTACAGAGTGAGGTGAAGACATGATACAGAGTGAGATGAAGACATGATACAGAGTGAGATGAAGACATGCTACAGAGTGAGATGAAGACATGATACAGAGTGAGATGAAGACATGCTACAGAGTGAGATGAAGACATGCTACAGAGTGAGATGAAGACATGCTACAGAGTGAGATGAAGACATGATAGAGAGTGAGATGAAGACATGCTACAGAGTGAGATGAAGACATGCTACAGAGTGAGATGAAGACATGCTACAGAGTGAGATGAAGACATGATACAGAGTGAGATGGAGACATGATACAGAGTGAGATGGAGACATGATACATAGTGAGATGGAGACATGATAGTGAGACAAAGACATGATACAGAGTGAGATGAAGACATGATACAGAGTGAGATGAATACATGCTACAGAGTGAGATGAAGACATGCTACATAGTGAGATGAAGACATCCTACAGAGTGAGATGAAGACATGCTACAGAGTGAGATGAAGACATGCTACAGCGTGAGATGAAGACATGCTACAGAGTGAGATGAAGACATGCTACAGAGTGAGATGAAGACATGCTACAGAGTGAGATGAAGACATGTTACAGAGTGAGATGAAGACATGATACAGAGTGAGATGAAGACATGCTACAGAGTGAGATGAAGACATGCTACAGAGTGAGATGAAGACATGATACAGAGTGAGATAAAGACATGCTACAGAGTGAGATGAAGACATGATACAGAGTGAGATGAAGACATGCTACAGAGTGAGATGAAGACATGATACTGAATGAGATGAAGACAATCAGACATGATACAGAGTGAGATGAAGACATGATAGAGTGAGATGAAGACAAGTCTTTACCTTGTTGACCTCCACGTTATCTCCTTCCTTCAGTTTGATCGGGTCAATTTCACACGTTTTGTTTGATTCACAAATCTATGGTATATAAAAAAAGGAGACAGAAAAACATTGATTAAAGTTAAGAATAAAAGGGGCGCCCAGTGGTGCAGTCGTGGTCACACGCGGTTACACGCCGTGTTACTAGATGATCACTGAGGCAGAAGTACGCGCGATCGCGCACGGATGTGTACTCGCGTGTACGCGCAGACACGCACACAAAAATGCGCTCTATCCATTTGTTGTGCACTAAGTACCCGGCCACCCATAACAAAAGCGCGTCTTCAACCACGCCCCCGCCCGCAAATACAAACTGATATAAACAGATCATTTGACAACAGTATCATGTTCTGTTCCTACCTGCAACGCAACCTGTTACCTGAACCAACGATGCCACCGCCGCTCCCCAAGAGAAGAAAGCTTCAGAAGAATCAGCTTATCCAAAGCAAACTTAGTTTCGCTATACCTGCACCGTCTGCACGACCTCCAACGCCCGCGCCCCCCACGACAGAGACAGCTGTCCTGCCACTCCACAACAAGGCAAGTAACCGCATTTAAAACAGCTTTTCTTTTTTTCTAGTCTATAGGCCCTAATGTATTTGTCCAGATTGACTAAGGTAGGCTATTTGCCTCTTTGTTTCTCTTGAAATAAATAATCGTGGCACTGGAAATAATCATGTTTTAATTCAATGTGATCACTGATTAATCTTGTACTGACAAAATGCAGATATATTCTTACAAATAAATGTATTTGCCACGCAATCACATTGGAAGAATAATAATACAATCATTCAGTAATGATTTGCCTTGCTATTGATTGAAAAATGTATTAACAGATTGCAGAATGGGTACATACAACAAGATACAAAGCATTCAGTTGACTAATTGTATATGTTCTAATGTTCTGTTTTGTTTATTCATCAACAGGACCATGTAACGGTGCCCACCACTTGTACAAAAAGTACCCTGCCACTATCACTGAATGAAACAAATAATGTAAGTGATTGATTGAAACGTTTATTAACAGATTGGAGAATGGTACAGTACAGTTCAATACATGCATACAATTGTTAAGGGGATGCAGACCAGAGAAAGACTTTCGTCTAGTTTACATCAGGGTCCCCCATTTTCAATTCATCATATGACATACACAACATACAGATAGACAGTACTGCTACATCTATACATTTATGACATACCAGATTTGCAAATACAGTACTGTTTGGGATACAAAAAGTGTCCAGAAAAAGAGTGTATATACATTTGACGTAGAAACTGTACATTGGAGGAGGTTGGGTGGGTGGGTGGATGGATGGGGGGCTGTACAATGGATGTGGGGGGGGGGGGGGGACACTGTACATTGGAATACTGACAAAGCCATACTTGGTAATTTACTGTACAACTGGGTTAGGACATTTGTAGGGGCCAGTTTCGAATTGCAGTCTCCCGTAGTTGTTTTTTGAGTGTTTTTGAAAGTGGGTAGTGATTCACATTCCTTTACAGCTTTGGGTATAGCGTTCCACATTGAATCCCTGATTCCCTGCCCCCTCAAGTTTGGTGTGAACGATGGGCTGTGTCTGTGATTGCCATGGAATGCCATCCATCCATAGAGGCCATTAGTGACAGTGTCATTGTCTTTCATATGTTTCATTTCATTTAGTTTGTATTTACTTTTCTAGTTTAAGTTGATTCAATTAAAGAAATTGTAACTACTATTACATTTAAAACATTGTTTGTTTTTTAACCATATCTGTTGACAATATAATTTCTTTATAT
Source organism: Notolepis coatsorum (assembly GCF_963971535.1). Lineage (NCBI taxonomy): Eukaryota > Metazoa > Chordata > Actinopteri > Aulopiformes > Paralepididae > Notolepis > Notolepis coatsorum. Next base: position 219,086,466 of record NC_140165.1, on the reverse strand, counting down.
ATTGAAGGCTACATCCTGCTACCTTTTTCAGCTTCGCTATGCGCGGCGTGTTACCAGTTCCCATATTACCACTGCACCCCTGGGGGCGCCCCAGTGGCGAACCACATAACGCGCTGAGTCGCGGCACGGCCAACCCGGGTTCGATTCCCGGACCCGTTGTTATTTGCCGAATGTCTTCCCCCCACTCCGTCTCCCGTTCCTCCTCTCTCTCTCTCTACTGGACTGCCCAGTAGCAAAAAGCTATAAACGCTAAAAAATAAATCTTAAAAAAAAATAAAAAATGTTAAGAATAAAGAAGGGATCATAAAGCTTTCTAAATCAAATACTATTGCAGTTTGATTTAGGAAAACAGCCCACGGCTGTCTTCCTCTTGACCTTGCGTGGGCCTGAACGCACTGCACGACGGACAGGAGACGCGCAATGTCACTTTCATTTAGCGGAGTGAACATTAAATGTACAGTAGGTCTATTCCTTGACAACTTAATGACATGATGGCAGAGAGTTCAGAACCCAACTCAGCCGCAGAGAGAGTGATTTGCACTCCAAGCGAACTAAAAAGCCCCGTTTGGAAATACTTGCGATTTTGGTCACTTGTGGAACCTCGAGACAAAGTTGTATGCAAGCTAAGTAAACTACAGCTGGCCTATCATTCTTTTTTATGCCAACTCTAGCGTTTTGGGGATTTCTAGCATCAAGAATGTAAGTAGCTTACTTTTCTGTTATTTTAATAGCAGCAACTTTATTGTAAGTCATCCCTCGTCCAATGGTTTGATTACTATTTCCTGTTTCATGTCAAGGAAAATATATTGTTCCATGTTCATCACAGCTTGCTCGGAGGCACACTGCTGTGTAAGTGTGTATGAATGTCCGTTCCATATACCGTAAACTTTCATTCATTTGATCTCGCTCTGGGAGACGACCCGTTCTGAATCTAGAACCAATCTCTCCTCACTAACTGAGAGGGAGAGAGAGAGAGAGAGAATACATCTATATGTATGTTGATCTAAAAAGGTGATTTATTTTATTTAAATAAATATAATCTATACTAGTTACTGTATGTCTCCCGTTGTATCGTTTATTTTTTTAATACAAATCTTTTAGAAGGAATAATCAAATGTAATTTGTGGCCTATTTTGTCTGCCCTAGCGTAGTTTGGTGTGGTGTGGTGTTCTGTGCCGTACCTCATCTATGACAGTCTTCAGGGTCACAAACAGGTAATGTTTGCCCACTATCTTCATCATGTCGTCAATGCAGCGAGTTGCCAGGGAGTTTCCACGAAATATGGTGTTGGCTTCCCTGAGAGGACGAGAGGAAGATTACAACAGGGTCATTAAAGCCTGGACGTTTTAAATCACCATTTCTGACCAATATGCCTTGCTACTGTAGATTAGAGGGACACGTTTCCTGAACTTTATTTCAACTATAGAGGTCACATCACATTACTGGATGTCTCTGGACTGGATAGGAGTGTCCCTTTGTGTGTGATTTTCTGATCTCTGATACAACTTCCAGCTGGCAAAGTTGCTACTTGCTAGTAGATAATATTTTTACCAAAAGACTGATTGACAGGTTCACAACCCGACTACTGCCAAGGTCCTTTGGCTAGTGTCCATTTCTAGCCATGTATGACAGGAATACATCACTGTGTGTGCAGACACACACACACTTGTAAAAGCATGTCTGTGTCAGGAAAGGAAAAAAGCCCCTCAAAGATGATTGAATGCTATATTGGGATTAAAGGGGAATACCACCCATTTTGAGATGGTATTCCTGTGCCCCAATGAAATTTCTCAACATGCATCATTTACATTTAGTCATTTAGCTGACGCTTTTATCCAAAGCGACTTACAAGTTTCCAAACAGGGCTTTTTAGTTCGCTTGGAGTGCAAATCACTCTCTGCGGCTGAGTTGGGTTCTGAACTCTCTGATGTCATTAAGTTGTCAAGGAATAGACCTACTGTACATATTTTTTTTTATCCACTTTTTCTCCCATTTTCTATAATTTTTCTCCCATCCCAATTTCGTATCATCCAATTCAACCCTCCCCTGTCACAAACGCTGTTTCTTGCCTCCCACAAGCCGGCTGCAATGTGGACTAAGTCATACATAGCACAAGTCCCCTCCGGTACTTGAGGTAACAGCAGTCGCATCTTTTCACCTGCGCAGCTCGATCTCTCAGTGGCGAGGAGTAACGCGTGGGAGGCTCACGCTGCCCCCGACACTTCCTGATTCTACTGCGCAGGCGCACCAACCGACCTGTAGGAGTCGCTGTCCACAACGCCCGATCCCCACCCATCAGTTTCCCACCCCCTAATACGGCCAATGTGTATTAGTATGAACGACCAGCTAAACTGAAAGCAATGTGGAGCGCTGGGCTCGAACAGGCAAGCCCAGCGTCTCCGTCATTCGTGGCGAGCGCCTTGCCCACTACGCCATGTAGCCGCCCGACCTACTGTACATTTAATGTTCACTCCGCTAAATGAAAGTGACGTTGAGCGTGTCTCCTGTCCGTTGTGCAGTTTGTTCACTCTCTTTCCTCAAGCTAGAGGTCATAGAGAAAGAACCATCACCTGCCATGGATGAAAGACCGGCTGCTCTGGAGACATTTAAACTGACTTCGTGGAGCCATAACATGTCAAGATTCTCACACCCAAATGAGGTTTCAAGTCTGGTTCAAGCATGTTACCGATACTAGAATAGAAACCTCATCTGTGTGCGTGTGCGTGTGTGTGGGGGGGGGGGGGGGGGTAGGAGAATATAAAAAAAACATCTATATAGAACCGTTTGAATCCAAATAGATTCCTAAAGATTGATATTTTAATCTGTGCCTTTTTTCAGTGGATGTGGATTTGCCTTGCACTGAGAGTTCCCACTGAACTACTAATATAAACTCAAGTTTACATTTATTCCACTACATTTAAAAAGAAATATTGTACTTTTTACTCCACTACATCCATCTGAACCTATCGGTTACTAGTTACTTTGAAGAAAAGGACTTTGCATAGAAAACATGGCAAAAATGTATTAATATTATGTACTTTCCCATTTGAAGCCTGTCGACTTCAACAGGATGAAATCATCAGAGCAGCATAACTGGACCACATGCCACTTTAACATAACATTTAATCAGAGCAGCATAACTGGACCACATGCCACTTTAACATAACCTTTAACACATGTGCCAACGACAGGAAATCTTGTTTTTAATCGTTATTTCTTTTATTAGCGATTCCCATACATTTTCATCAATCTAGCCTCACGTTACCATTGGGATTGGCTTTGAGCTCGAACAGGGAAAATACCGCCCCCTATCGTCTCTCCGGATGGTATTGCACCCATTGGATTGGACTGAATGAAATGGATGGGAAAAAAAAGACTCCGGAATCCACATTTTACTTATCAGGCATGTAACCGGAGACGATCCCATTCATTGCCCACCCTCAGAACAGCGTGGAATATGTGTTTCCAGTACCCAGCGTTGGATCAATAAACGCGATCGATATTTGGAATGGCGATCAGGAATTGGAATAATCTTTTTGGAGAACATCTGATCTGAGGTAAGGAATCAATTTGACCGGTCTTGGGGTAATCAGTGTTTTTTTCACCTATATCTCAGCATGTCCCCATATGTGTGTGTGTGCGTGTGTGCTGATCAGGAAATGGACAATCGATTTTTCAGCCCGCTTCTCTAGCGTGCATAAGTACACATATACTATCGATAATCTAGTGTTTATTTGAAAACGATTCATAAATAGACCGAAAAATGACGTGTTTTGTGTATTCCACTAAAGAGCGATTCCTGCAGAATCAATTTCTTTTCTGAAAGTTTAAAAAAACGAGTGTTTTTCAAAATGGTATAAAACGGAAATGTACCGATTAAAAAACAATCCGTTTCAACAATGTTGACTGCAAACAAGTCATTGATAAGCGACGGGCGTATCAGACACATAGCCATAATTTAAGATATAGTTTATGCGTTCGCAAATGTGCTCGCCCTCTCATTGAATAGAGCGCTGGCACTCAAGCGCTAAATCGTGCGCCCCCCTCAGAGCAGTCAGAGCAGTATAACTAGAACACATGCCACTTTAACATAACCTTTAGAGGTCAATGGATCAATGGTTGAACGCTCCCAAGCACTGGACTACACAAACATCATATAGAACGCATATTGTAAAGGAACACGCCAACATTTTGGGAAATTAGCTTAGTCTTCTCCAGAGACAGACAAGAAGATCGATACCAGTTTCCTCTCTGTGTGTTCAGTAGAAAGCCATCTGGCTGTATGTTAGCCTAGCTTAACACAATGAATGGAAGCGGACATGGCCGTTTAGCCTTCGGGAGAGGTGTTAGTTGGACAATGCCTAGGCTAACCGGTCATGTCCGCTTCCATTCATTGTGCAAAGCTAGGCTAACATGCAGCCAGATAACTTTCTACTGAACGCACAGAGAGAAAACTGGTATCTAGAAGACGGTAAGCTAATTTCCTAAAATGTTGGCGTGTTCTTTTAAGTACATTAAATATCAAATAGTTTTACTTAAGTAGAATTTTACTTTTACCAGAGTAGTATTGTATCTGGTTACTTCTACTTGTAAATCAAATCCAATGTATTTGTATAGCCCGGGATCACGTGAAATAGCCCCCATTGGCTGTACAAGTCTTCTTGTACAAGTCAAGAAGAAACATCACAAAAGATCAAAAACAAAAAACACCATGAAATCCAAATATGCAACACTCAGACTTTCCCCAGGAACGAGAATAATTTTCTTTACTTAAGTAAAGGAACTGTATACCTCTTCCACCACTGTAGACATATTAGCATAGTATGTAATAGTATAGGCAAGGTAGATTCCTTAGTAGCAAAGTGGATAATAGTAGGTAGTATAGGCAAGGTAGATTCCTTAGTAGCAAAGTGCATTATAGTAGGTATAGGCAAGGTAGATTCCTTAGTAGCAAAGTGCATAATAGTAGGTACCGGTAGTAGTATATGCAAGGTAGATTCCTTAGTATCAAAGTGCATAATAGTAGGTAATTGTATAGGCAAGGTAGATTCCTTAGTAGCAAAGTGCATAATAGTAGGTAATTGTATAGGCAAGGTAGATTCCTTAGTAGCAAAGTGCATAATAGTAGGTAGTATAGGCAAGGTAGATTCCTTAGTAGCAAAGTGCATAATAGTAGGTAGTATAGGCAAGGTAGATTCCTTAGTAGCAAAGTGCATAATAGTAGGTAGTAGTATAGACAAGGTAGATTCCTTAGTAGCAAAGTGCATAATATTAAAAGACAGTAAAAGGTTAGTATATATTTTTTTTAATAAGTTGTCCAAAGGACAACAATGCTGTAGCGCCATCAGGCCTGATGATCCCGCGTGTGTGATTGAACGGGGACGATCGGTGCTGACAGCCAGCCCTGTGTGTGTGATTGAACGGGGATGATCGGTGCCGACAGCCAGCCCTGTGTGTGTGATCTCACTGTGTGTTCTCCAGCTCCAGGGCGGAGATGCAGTTGACGAAGGGCACCAGGCGGTTGTGGTGAAGCAGCAGGCGCACCAGCGGCAGCACGGCCTCGTAGCGCTCCCTGCAGATGTCCTCCAGGATGTGGGCCGCCGACGCAGAGATGGGCTGAGGGACGGACGGGGAGGGGGAGGCAGAGGAGAGAGGAGAGATGAGGACAACATAGTAATGCATGTGGTTTTAAGAAAGAAATTAAAGTAATACAGCTGTACCGAATATAATCTTTTTGGTTTCTCGCATTTTAATGTTCTGTTGAGGTATTTTGTGGGTGTTTGCTCCGACGTCATCATTTGGGAGTAAGGTTACACGGTGATATTTATATATCAATTAGATCATGGTGGATTCAGTTGGAGCCTTTCCATTTGCTTTGCCTAATTGCAGTGTATGTTTTGTTTAAGTGTGTTATTTATGGTTTATTTTATGCGTTTTGTCAATATATTGTGTGAATGTATATTTTTGTCTTGTCACCATGTAAGTTATTGGACCCCAGGAAGAATAGCTGCTGCTATGCAAAAGATAATGGGGATCTTAAACAAACAAACAAACAAAAAGAGACACATAAAGAAGTAAAGAAAGAAAGAATACAACAAGATAAAACAAGAAAAAACAAGAGAAGAAAGAAATATTGAAAAGAAATACAGAAAAAGAAAAACCGTAAAGGAATATAGAATCCCATTTTAAATATCCATTGGGAGCGGAGCAGATAGGAGTTTGGATGTAGGCATATGGGAGGTAGCTGGCAGCAGGTTACCCTGACGTCTGGGGACTTCAGCAGCAGGTTGCGGAGTCTCTTGTAGCAGGCAGATGGCAGCACTGTGTCCTCTGTGTAGGTCACGTTCAGACGCAGGGACCCCAGGTCGTCCGACTTGGACTTGTTCCCGTTCCCTTTGGGCTGGAGGAGATACCTGCAGGGCGACAGGAAGTCAACCCCCTGATCGCTGTGTTGTTGACTAGGAGTGGAAACAAAATAAACAATAACTAGCGGAAGTGGCAGGGCTCGAGCTGGCAGGGGACGCGGTCAGAAAGAGGTGGCGGCGTGATGCTGTGGTGCACTGCCACCAAGTCCCTGTGCGTCTGTGATGTTCAACCTCGCCGACTTCAATCATGAGGGAAATGCATGAAGAAAAGACCAAGACTCCCGAGTGTGGATGTCTTAGATACAAGTAAACACTGTCTATTTGCACCCGGGTGAGAATAGTCACACGGCAGCCATTTTCGCCCACTGTCCTACGCAAGAGAGTTGGACAACGTTTCGGAGGCTGTGGCGTACAGGCGTGGAGACGGCTCTGCACAGGCTTCCGCAGGCATGGGTCTGATCAGATCATGTAAATAAAGTACTAATCGACCACAGGAAAAATAGCCATAAGTATCCAAGACAAATGCTGTAGACAGGAGTCGAACCAACAATCGCTGCAGCCATGAGCGAGTGCTCTGATCACTACACTAACCCGGTAGTCTTGGGGTAAAGGCACTTGCCTCTCTCATGGGCGCCCTGGGTTCGATCCCCAGCAGGGGAACTTTATCGTTATCTGAAAATGCAATATATACTTATTTGTAATACGTACACATTGTACATTTTTGGTACAATACGTAAATATATTACTTGTGCCTAGGGCTGTCTTAAATACTTCGAAGCTTCGTTCGATGGCACAAGCTTCGAACATTAAAAAAAAAGCGAAGTTAAAAAAAAGAAAAAAAAATCAATTCTTTTTTCAATTTTTTTTTACTTCGATTTGTGTGTGTGTGTGTGTGTATGTGTGTGTGTGAGAACTACCCATCCCAGTTAGGACAGCCGAATCCCGTCCAATCTTTCGCCGTCGACTAAAGACTCACTTCTTCAACCATTATCTGAAATGATTAAAAAAAAAAAAGAAAAAAAAATCTAACCGTGACTAACCTTACTGTCATGCACTTTTCCTAATAAACTAACCTACACTGTAACACGCAACACTTTGATAAACATTGTTACTCAGCTGATAGAGTTGTACCCTTCTTGCTGTCTTGTCGTACAGAACTTGTAAGTCGCTTTGGATAAAAGCGTCAGCTAAATGACTAAATGTAAATGTGTGTGTGTGTGTGTGTGTGTGTGTGTGTGGGGCCATTGGGTGGGGCCGGGGGACAAATACACTGGAGGAAAGTAACCCAGCTCAGCACTGCCCAAATTATATCATCACTATTGTCTGTTTGAAGGATATCATCCTCAAATACATACACCTACATGCCTTGTAGAATTCCACACATAAGAAAGAAAGATACTGGGATGAATAAACAAAATAGGAAATAAAATTTAGATAAGGTGCTACTGAGATGTTTTGGTGAGTTCTTTGTTTTTTTGTGGAAGTTGCCCTTCTTAAAAATGCATGAACATTCACTGATAATTGGTCTGTAGTGGAGTCTACAAGGTCTACATTGCCGGACCATGTAGAATCCGGACCTTGTAGACTGACATAATTCTGTGCATAGTTTAGTCTACACAGGCCATATTTCAAATAATCAAAATCTTACTTCATTCATCTTAAACATTCTTGATTTGGGGGATTGGTAGTTCCCATGAAATCTGAAGTTGTTCAAACGACAACAGCGATCCACCTTGAATTAAATCACACAGCAGAGTGAAACCTTGTTGGCTCAGTCACGAAAAGGGGCTACTTAATTAATTAATCCAACCCACTTTATTTATAGAGCACATTTAAAACCAACAACGTTTATGAAAGTGCTGTACAAGTCCCACAACATAAGATAAAAAAAAAAAAAAAAAAAAATTGAAGCTTCGAATTAAAATCGAAGCTCGGCCCCGAAGCTTCGATTGCCAAAAAAAGCTTCGAAGGTCAGCCCTACTTGTGCCTCTACCTCCCCCCAGCCCTTCATTAATAAAATTTCACCATTGGGTTTTACCCCCTGCTCGCCTGTGTTCTGCACCTGGGTTCTCATGTACTACTCTAGTTGTGACACACCCAGGTGTAAATCGCTACAGTGCATAAGATAAGATGCATTTCTTTATTTATCACCCATAGGGGAAATTCAACTAGATGCAGCAGCACGAGGGAATGTAGTTAACACCAAAGAAAGACATTTCTATAAATACCTATACATCAAAAGTAAAGTAAAAAATTAAACAAGATACAATAGATAAAACAAATTGTCACCATATATGACAATGATGCTAGAGTGGAATTATGGACCTTATCTGACCCGCTCAGACTATTGATTTACACTTCAGGTCCCACAAGTTCAGTCTGAACTTGTTTTCCAGTTTCCTGGAATGACCTTCAAACTCACACTAAAAAATCAATACTCCACTATCTTTTTTTTGTATCCACTTTTTCTCCCATTTTCTATTTTTCTCCCATCCCAATTTCATATCATCCAATAGACAAGCGACAGTTGTGATTGGAGGATCAAGAAAAGAGGGCAGGGTTTGAGATAGGTCTATTCAACCCTCCCCTGTCTCGAACGCCGTTTCTTGCCTCCCACAAGCCGGCTGCAATGTGGACTAAGTCATACATAGCACGAGTCCCCTCCGATACTCGAGGTAACAGCAGTCGCATATTCTCACCTGCGCGGCGCGATCTTTCAGCGTCAGGGGTCTGTGCTTTGGAGGGGCGCCGCCACCATCGCTTCCTGATTCTACTGGGCAGGCGCACCAACCGACCTGTAGGAGTCGCTGTCCACAACGCCCGATCCCCACCCATCAGTTTCCCACCCCCTAATACTGCCAATGTGTATTAGCAGGGCCGGACTGGGGAAATAATTCATACCGGGAGATATAGCGCGAAATATAGCCCCAGTCAGGCCACTCTTTAAGCAGGGGGTCTGGGGGTCCCCCACCAGGATTTTTTTGTTACAAAGACTTAATTTCCTGCATTCTGGTGAATTTTAGTGCATGTGAATCAATGAGCCAACAATTGCTTAGTACAATGTACTGTTATGAACCTCAAATAAAACTGTTGTGGCACTAGCAATGCTACTCTCTCCACCTTCAAAAAGAAAAAAGCAAGAGCACAACATATTTGTCTATTTACTATTATAATACAGTTAACCACTCTCTCCACCTATTCAAACAGAGCAAGAGCACAATACCATATTCACTTTACTGATGCACTACCCATCAACAGTTAAAATAGCCCTTACACAAACATTAAATAACAGACCTTTCATTATTACAAAACTACCTGGCTCACTGCCTGGCTGTTACAGTATTCTGCAGAGTGCCATCTGCCATTCCATTCGCCGCCTCCACTGTCAATCAGTTGTATCGCCTGGTCCCGCCTCCACCAATCACAAGCGGCAGCACGGCTCCATTGTGTGTGTGTGATCCGAGGGAGAGAGTCAGATAGTTCTCCAACTCTGTCGCAGACAGTGAAATCCTGGTTGTTCCCCACCCACGTAGGTTATCTAACTATCGCGCCGCGCCGCCGCCACAACTAGAAACAATGGCCTGGCAATGTGCAGGCCAGGCCACCGGGAAAACTCCCGGTGCTCCCGATGGCCAGTCCGGGCCTGTGTATTAGTACGGACGACCAGCTAAACTGAAATCAATGTGGAGCGCTGGGCTCGAACAGGCGAACCCAGCGTCTCCAGTATTCGTGGTGAGCGCCTTGCCCACTGCACCACGTAGCCGCCCCAATACTCCACTATCCTATGGACAATTTAAAAACATGATTACAAACCTAACCTCAGTATGCAACCGTTTTTATTTTTTTATAAAATTTGATCTCTTTCTTAAAAAAAACCTCAATAGTAACACCTCAATGTCCTTTTTCGAATAAATAAATAAATGTTTCAATCGATACAGTATGTATAAGCCCAACAAGCTCATACAGTATCTAATGCATAGGGAAGATTTTATCGATAAGATTCCTTTATCGATTCTGCTTATTGATCCGATTCTTTATCGATTCCCTTATCGATTCCTGGTGCATTTATACTTTAAATAAATAAATTGGAAATGCAACAGAACTAAGCTGGTTAGAATAACAACATGCAACTTGACATTTCTGATTATCATTTATCATTTATTGTTGAGCCCCCATGTCAGAAAAATACAAAAACTGTTAAAAATAAATTAACTATACACTTACATTATTTATTTGAGAACTAATTTAATCTATTGAACTGTAGTTGCATTCAATGCAATGAGCATGGCTATTTAGCTAGCTAGCGGCCAACGTTACTTTACCATGTAAATGAATGACTAGGATGCAAAGCACTTTCAGTTTTCACTGCACACACAAAACGGTCGCAATATCGAGCCCTTTAGGTTTTCCTAGTCAAGGAATCAAATAGTCTGCTATGGCTGCATGCATGGCGCTAACGTTATTGTTTTTGTTTTTTTGTGTTTTTAAATGTGCAACTGTCGCAACTGGGCTCTACTGTGGGTTCTATTGTATAGGAGTGGGTTCTCAGAACCATTTGATGCCGTGGCACACTTGCTTGCTGCTGGCCAAGAAGAACCATGTTTGGACATGGATAGGGAGAATTATCGGGTGGTGTACCAAATTACCTTTGATGGATTGCATGTAATAGTTTTAATAGTCCAGCAGCTGATGATCGCAGTGTTCTTGCTGGCCTGTAATTTATTAGAGTGTTGGCGATGTAGCTAGGTCCCTGTCCTTTTAGAGCTTTGTATGTAAGGAGAATGACCTTAAAGTAAATTCTAAATGTTACAGGAAGCCAGTGTAAAGCAGCTAAGACTGGACTAATGTGCTCTCTCCTTTTGGTTCTAGTTAGCAGTCAGGCTGCAGAGTTTTGAATTAGCTCAAGCCTCTCTGTGGTTTTCTTAGGATACCTGTGATGCATTACAGTAGTCTAACCGGCTAGATATAAATGCATGAATTAGCTTCTCAGCATCATTTTGATTAATAAATGGTCGTACTTTTGCTATATTTCTTTTTTATTATCTACTTTTTCTCCCATTTTTCTATTTTTCTCCCATCCCAATTTCGTATTGTCCAATTCTACCCTCCCCTGTCTCGAACGCTGTTAGGCCATGCCTCCCACAGGCCGGCTGCAATGTGGACGAAGCCTTGCATCACGTGTCCCCTCCGGTACTCGAGGAGGCAGCCGTCGCATCTTTTCACCTGCACAGCGCGATCCCTCAGCGGCGAGGGTCTGCGTTTTGGAGGGCACGCCGCCCCCGTCGCATCCTGATTCTGCTGCGCAGGCGCACCAACCGACCTGTAGGAGTCGCTGTCCACAACGTCCGATCCCCACCCACCAGCTTCCCACCCCTAACACTGCCAATTGCGTTAGTATGAACGACCAGCCAAGCTGGTAGCAATGCCGAGAGCTGGGCTCGAACCCAGCATCTCCTGCATTAGTGGCGAGCGCCTTGCCCACTGCGCCACTTTTGCTATATTTCTGAGATGAAAGAACAATGTTTTGGTCACTTTGTTATTATGATAATTGAAGTTCAGTACTTAGCATGGTTGCTTTCAGGAAGTGGATTCATACTTTTACTCCCAAACATTACAAAGTTGTGACTTCATTCTACAACTAAAACAATCATGGAAGCAAGACAGTTAACAGGTGTATAATATGTAATGCTGTCAACAGTGACCTCTAGGCAGAAGAGCCCGACTTAGTATTAGCGCTTTGTTAACTTTTTTTTGTTTTATTTTGACTTGTGGGTTGGGAGTTTAGTAACTTATTATACTGTGGATTTCTCCAGACCGCTCTTGACAAAACCGGAGGTGTGGCCAGCAATACCAACCCTCCACTTTACCCACTGAAATCCAACCCACACATCAGACAAAAACAAAACCTGTAGACGAAGTACAGATTCAGATTCAGAGTTTTTATTTGCCACATGGAATCATACAATCAGAGTTTCTTCATTACACAATCATAAATAACATTCCATGGACAAAAGGAGCAGGAAGAAGAATAAATCTTATAGTTACCTGCCCCTTATTCCTAAACTAAAGAAGTATTTTCTGGTCGGCGTACAACCTAATTTAAACAAATAATAATTTATACCATTATACAAGAAACTCACAATTCACAGTTAAACAAGGAAAAAATTAAATAATCTTAATAATAAAAGAGGAAAAAAAAAATCTCACTATTCAGATCACATTTGATTTTCATACTGAGTAAATATTTCTTTTTTATAATTTATTTTGAATAGATAAACACTACTACATCCCTTAAGCTCGCTATGGAGAGAATTCCACAACTTTACACCAATAACTGAAGGACACATCTGTTTAAGTGTGGTACGTGCAAACTGATGTTTAAAATTGTATTTTCTCCTACTAAACTCACTTTCTAAATGAAAAAGATTTTGTAGTTTTTCTGGCAGTGTATTATTTCTTGCCCTAAACATAATTAACATTGTTTGAAACTTAACCATGTCTTCAAGTTTAATTATTCTAGATTTAATAAATAATGTACAGTACCGTGTTGTCATCTTTTGCCTAGAGGTCGCCGTTTGACAATGCTACAGATTCGACCTTTAAACCCCCATGCTGACAATGTGCTTTTTAAGTACAAGTAGATTAACTGTTCATCACAAATGATGTAACCCTCAACCGAGTTAGATGCTGCATATTGCTGCTACTGTTGACACTAATAACATGCAATGTGTTTTTTTTTCTCCACAAGGGGTGGAACAAGAATGTATCTTCCCTATTGCAGGAGCCGACCGCTACAGTAGGAGCCGATTCATGACCTACTGGGTGAACCTACAGAACGGTAGCTTCTAAAAGCAGGGTGGGTAGCAGGGTTAGTAGCCGTCTGCTTGTGTAGGTACGTCTGTATTCACATGACGTGTTCTTTGACACACAATATGCCACAATGCCACAGCTGTCACGTAATGACAATCATCTGCCATTTGTTTACAATCACCTGTTTGTGACTAAGATGTCCGTGATAATAATACTGTGAATAGAAGCTCCTTATTTTTGCCGCCTGCACATCTACCCTGCAGCCGCCAGGTGGAGCCGTTCACAACCAAATTGAACGAGGAGTCGGTACTCTGCAGTGCTTCAAAAGCTGCAGCAGCTATGTTTGTCTATAAAAGGCTTGCTCTGTAATTGTGGCACACAAACACAAGAGATGCTCGAGCCCATAACGGTCTGGAAAGATGTCTATTCCTAGTACTCCACTGCAGACGTCTTGGTTGCAAAAAACCACATGTGATTCCAATCAAATAGCAGGTGATTGTCATTAGAGGACAACCGTGGCCACTGGCCAGTGAACCGTGGCATTGCGCCATATTATATGGCAAAACAAAAAAAAAGGTTGTGAGAATACTGTGAATAGATCTCATCACCACCAATACCACAGATTAAGTGAAAGTGTGAGAGAGAGAGTGTGTGTGTGTTGCACAGTCCGTGTTCCTGTGAAGCTCTTCAGCCTCAGCACATGAGCTGTCTCTATGCAAACTGCCGCCCACGCAGCCAACTCACAGCCCTCATGTAAAAACACAGATTGGTATCTATCTGCACAATCCCTTATCATCACCTTCTCTGCCTGGTGTCTCTCTCACACACACACACACACACACACACACACACACACACACACACACATACACACACAGCGGCCATAGCAGTCTTGAGGACACAATGGAAGCAACAGGCGAAGGGGGAGGGGGCACCACATTTCTTTGATATCATATAACGTTGCAGAAAGACGGTAAAGAAATGCAGCTGGATATGAGGAGAAACTCAGGAGGAAACGGTCCAATGGAACACGTCGTCAGCGGTGTGATGATACATAGAACTGAATTCAGAAGACAAGAGAGAGTACATTCAAGGGTATGTTTAAAAAAAGAAAAGAAAAAGTTAAATGCTCAGATCAGATCTGGCTCACTTGGATCTAGGAGGAAGGCGAGCGGGCCGTGACGTCAGATCGACGGCATCTGCTGTGAGATAAAACACTGGCGAGGAGCGGCCGGCGCAGCACGGGCTGGGTGGCATCTACCTCATCTACCCTGCTCCCCTCTTAAATCAGCCTGTATCTACCCTGCTCATCTCTTAAACCAGCCTGTTCATTTGAGACAGGGCTGCAGGTGACATCCTTCAGGCTAACACTTCCAGGACTGGGGCTGTGACAGCAGCATCTCTGCCTGCATTCTGGAGGACAGGAGAGAAAACCTTTCCGTTGCAACTTTTTCAGTCCCACCAAGGTGTTTATGGTACGGCGAACACACACATTTTGCCAGAGAGAGAGAGAGTGAGAGACAAATGTCTCATCTCCATTAGCTATGTTCAGCCTGGCTGGGGCTAGCCATGGTATGGTTGAGTTGGTGTCTCCATTGCATTGCATGTAAACTCTCTGGTTGCTAAGCAACCTTTAAAAATTCACACCACCAACTGTGGTACGCACCACGCTAAAACATGATGATACAACAGTCTCAGCCATGTCTGGCCAGGTTGTCAAAGGTGTCCGTCTCAGCCAGGGTCTAGCCAGGTCTGGCCAGGTTCTAAAGACAATGGACACGCTCACTCTGTGCCAGACAGGCCACAGTACGGCTAAACCCTGGCTAGCGGAAGGCAAAAGAGAGAGAGAGACCTGTACATGTGTGTTTCCAGGAGGTTCTTACCAGGCCTTGTGAGTAGAGTCATTCCGTAGGATCTTAACAGAGACCCTCGTCTCCCCCAGAAACACGTCCTGAGCCAGATTCCCATTGTTCCAAAGATCGACTCTGAAAAAGCACAGGATGTTTAAGTTGAACTCTAATTTCTCTATTTCATGATGCAATATAGTCAAACTGTCTTCTTTTCTAAACAGAATTCAAACCACACTCAATTGATTTCCTCAAGATATTGAGTTCTCATGATAAGAATGCAACATGTTGAAGCTTTCTGATCCCCTCGATAACCAGGCTTAAATTCAAATACAAAATGCAGTATCACAAATCAAACCACGTTGCCAATAAAGTCAAGTTGATTCAATTTAGAGTAGACTATATAGCACCTTGGCTTACATAACTCCAATTGTTGTTTACAAACAAAGGAATAAAACAAACAGGCAAACAATGCATGTATTCAGTACAGTGTTTTTGATGTGGTCCGGAATGGTATGAAGAGGTTGGTTTATCCGTGTCTAGAGCACAACCACATTAATCTTAAAATGTGTGAAACGATAATCACTCAAAAAAACTGTTCACTCAAGTTCTGTTCGTCGCTCTTACCTGCTCGACGTGTGAAAACTGCAGTAAGCCAATCCACACCAGTCTCAACGTTCATGCAAGGAAAAACCACCTCAAATCCAAACCAACAAACCATGCGTGGGTGTTTACCTCTCCAGTCTAGTCTCTTACCCGGAGAAGCTATGAATCCACTGTGGTGGGGATCAATGAGGAGACAAGACCCGTATAGCCTTAACCAGAGAACAAGGCTCTCCATCAGTTAGTCAGTACCAAGCCATGTATAGCCTTAACCAGAGAACAAGGCTCTCCATCAGTTAGTCAGTACCAAGCCATGTATAGCCTTAACCAGAGAACAAGGCTCTCCATCAGTTAGTCAGTACCAAGCCCTGTATAGCCTTAACCAGAGAACAAGGCTCTCCATCAGTTAGTCAGTACTAAGCCATGTATAGCCTTAACCAGAGAACAAGGCTCTCCATCGGTTAGTCAGTACCAAGGCATGTATAGCCTTAACCAGAGAACAAGGCTCTCCATCGGTTAGTCAGTACCAAGCCATGTATAGCCTTAACCAGAGAACATGGCTCTCCATCAGTTAGTCAGTACCAAGCCATGTACAGCCTTAACCAGAGAACAAGGCTCTCCATCAGTTAGTCAGTACCAAGCCCTGTATAGCCTTAACCAGATAACAAGGCTCTCCATCGGTTAGTCAGTACCCGCGTTTCATCCTTTCATTTCTGTTCCGCCACAACTAGAGATGACTAGAGAAACTAGAGTACAGACAGGACCAGAGAGAGACTAGAGAGAACTACAGAGGACTAGAGACAACCGGAGAGAACTACAGACAGGACTAGAGAAAACCAGAGAGACTAGAGAGAACTACAGACAGGACTAGAGATGACCAGAGAGAGACTAGAGGGAAGTACAGACAGGACTAGAGAGAGACTAGATAAAACCACAGAGAGGACTAGCGACAACTAGAGATAACATAGACAGGACAAGAATAGTGTTGTCAAAAATATCGATTTTTCGATACATATCGATTCTGAATATTTAAAGCGGTTTCAATACTCATTTCCCGCAATATCGATATTTAATTATTCATAAAAATAGTACAGTAGTCCACACACACACACATGTGCATTCAGTTAAGTTGGAATACGACTGTAATACAAACAGTTCAGTTTGTCAGGTACATGCAACACAGATTACAGTGTTTACATCTGTCTGCTTGAGAAAATACCATGTTCTGCAATAAAAATTATTGAAGTGAGATGAACAGACTGAACTTTATTTTATTAGATAAAACATGTTGACAGTTTTACTTTGCAGTTGAAAAAAGGTAAATAAAATTTGATAAAAAAATCAAAAAAAATCATGTAAGACAAAAGTCTTTCTCTGGTCTGCATCCCCTTAACAATTGTGTGTATTGAGCTGTACTGTATTGTACCCATTCTGCAATCTGTTAATACAATTTGCAATCAATCAATCTGTTATGCTTAACACGCAGTACTATTAACTTTACTTAATTTCTAAGATTATATCATTTAGTTATTTTTATATGTGTGATCTAAAGATAAACAAAGGGTTTTAAAAGTGTTATATTTATCTTCTCTTATAGTACCAGGGAGAAGATGAGGAGAATCAACCAGCAACAAAAGCAACATTTATTAAAAAAATATATATATATTTTATCTTTTTTTTCTTCTTTTTCTTTTTTACATTTTAAGATTTAACCTTTTTCCCAGTGGTATCGAAAATGGTATCGAATATCGATACTTTTCAAGGTATCGTATCGAAGTTCGAAATTCCAGTATCGTGACAACACTAGACTAGAGACAACTAGAGAGAACTACAGACATGACTAGAGACAACTAGCGAGAACTACGACTAGAGACAACTAGATATACTAGAGATAATTACAGAGAGGACTAGAGACTAAAGGTAACTATAGACAGGACTAGATAGACTAGCGAGAACTACAGACAGGCCTAGAGACAACTAGATATACTAGAGATAATTACAGAGAGGACTAGAGACTAAAGGTAACTATAGACAGGACTAGATAGACTAGAGAAAACTACAGACAGGACTAGATACAACCAGAGAGAGACTAGAGATAACTACAGAGGACTAAAGACAACTAGAGGGACTAGATAAAACTACAGACAGGACTAGATACAACCAGAGAGAGACTAGAGATAACTACAGAGGACTAAAGACAACTAGAGAGACTAGATAAAACTACAGACCGGACTAGATACAACCAGAGAGAGACTAGAGATAACTACAGAGGACTAAAGACAACTAGAGAGAACTACAGACAGGACTAGATAAAACTACAGACAGGACTAGAGGGACTTACGGATGGAGAGAAAGCGATGGAGAAATAAATAAAGAGGGATAGAGAGAGACGAAGAAAGGAGTACAAAGAGAGGGGAGGGGAACATGGGGGAAATAAAAACCTACTTGATCTCTAGTTTTTCGATGTCCTCCTCCTCCACCTGGAAATGGGACTTTTTCGAGTAGCTGCTTGACCGCGTGACCTGTGGATGAACCGACAGCAATTACACCAGTCTAGAATTAGAAAAAGATGCGTCTGTGTAGTCAAAAGAAATGTTCGAAAATGGCACCCCCACGTTACAAATGGTAAATGGACTGCATTTAAATATCGCTTTTATCAAAAGCTTTACAACTTGCCTCACGTTCACTCACACACCGATGGCGGAGGCAACCATGTAAGGTGCCAAACTGCTCATAGGGAGCAGTTATGGGTTCAGTGTCTTGCTCGAGGACATTAATTAATCAATTAATTAATTTCCACACACCACCGGGGAGGTGTCGGAATTGAACCGGGAAACTTCCGACGACCCCTCTGCCTCCTGAGCCACTGTCAGCGTTGCCTCCCAGTGCTGGACACCTTCCCTGAGGAGCGTCAGCGCTGTGACCCGTCCTCTTCTGTTAGTTCTAGATGGGACTGGCCGTCTAGAGAGAGCAGCGTTCCGCGGGGCTGACATGTCAGGCTAGGTAGCTGGCTGAGCTACATTCCAATGAGTGCCACAATCGCCTGATCTGGTACCATAGCTATTCTTGTGTTATGTTTTCAAGTTCAAGTTTGTTTATTATTTGTCACAAATAAAATACACATACTTTACAATGAAATGCCTCGTTCTGTATGAGCCCCTGAGGATGTGCTTTATACAGTAAAACAAAGTAAGTAAAAGAGGAATACACTATACAGCTTTGTTTACATTCTGTTGAAACATTATAACGGTCCCAGAAATATAAGATAAGATATTCCTTTATTGATCCCCTTGGGGAAATGTGGGTGTCATAGCAGCATGGGGAAGAGGGGGTACAGGGAGGGTAATAGACAGTAGAAAGACATAAATATAGGCAATAGAATTTGATCGGAATATACAAATGTGGGGAAAAAACTGTAAACAATATAATTAACTCTGAATAT
Source organism: Notolepis coatsorum (assembly GCF_963971535.1). NCBI lineage: Eukaryota > Metazoa > Chordata > Actinopteri > Aulopiformes > Paralepididae > Notolepis > Notolepis coatsorum. Next base: position 219,067,399 of record NC_140165.1, on the reverse strand, counting down.
AAAAGAGAAAAATAAACAGTGTAAATATTTAAATAATTCATAACCTAGCAATGACAGACGAGAGAATGGTGGTGGACAGACTGTACCTCAAAGGAAAAGGTTTCCTCAAACTGTGGATCACTGGTCTTCTTTTTTACTTTTGTTTTCTTCTGATCAGACCTGAGGGTGGAAAACAGAGAAACTTTTACTGGGTGGGTTCTCCATTACAGCTTTCACATCTCACTGGTTCCTTAAGAAGGAGGGATGCCACCCATTTCAAGAATTCACATAATTGTCGCCGTCTGATGAAAACCACTTATCTCAAGTGAAAATACATGGAGGAAGATGCTGAAGATAACATGGAAGGATAAGATCAAGAATGAGGAGGTACTGAGAAGAGCGGATATGCAAGGAGGACAGCTGCTGGAGAGGTTGAAAAAGAGAAAGATGGAGTTGTGCGGGCATGTTCTGAGAGGATCCAGCGGGGAGATGTTCAAGAAGGTGGTGATGGGGAAGGTGGATGGAAAGAGAGGAAGTGGAAGACCAAGAAGAGGCTGGGTAGACGATGTCTGTGATTGGAGTGGAGTGAGAGGCGGAGTCACGGAGTTGGAGAGAAGAAGTGGGGACAGAATGGGTTGGAGAGTGATAGGCAACCTTCGGAACGAAGAAGCCACCTAATGATGATGATGTCAATCTGTAAATGAGGCTGTTTTTCGGAATTCCTGAAAAGGGAACTCTTTGGAGATAAGTGGTTTTCAACCGACGGCAATGGTATGTTATTCCTGTGGCCCCCGGGACAGTTTAGTCAGTCATTTGTTAACATGCACCATCTGGATGTAAAATCTGAGGCTGCTCCATAGAAAATGAATGGGCCACTAACTTGGTGGACCCATGAAATGTGTGTATGCTCCTCAACAGCAACCACATACGTTTTAAAACTTCTAATATACTAGAATACAAACAAACCTCTTCTGTGGGTGAGAATTCAACTTAAATGTTGATGGTGTCTTTAGGGAACAGGATTAAAATGGGTGGAGTCGCCCTTTACATGTAACTTAAGACAATGGCCCGACATCATGTGACCAAACAGGACCGGTAGGAGTAGAGGGAAAGGTGTGACCTGAGAATATTACTGTCCCTGTGGCTGCCCATGCAAAAACAACAACAAGAACACCTGCGCTACAGCACAGGTGGTGTAGTGCAGTGATTCCCAACCTGGGGTCCGCCAGGGGGCGCAGGGGGTCCGCCAGACCACAGATGATTTGAGGTCATTTTTTTTTTATTTTTATTTTTTTTTCAGAGAAATATTTAATTAGCATATTTTTATCATCAGAAGCATGAATAGTCTCTCAACTACAATAAAAAATAAAGATAAATAAATAAACATCTAGACATGATTTTTGAACGTTAACAGTAGGCTACCGGGTAGCCGCTAAAACGCGAATCAGACTGTATCACTTTCCGTAGCTAGCCTAGCACGCTAGTTAACTTTCTCGGCTCGTCTGCAGTCAGCCGCCAGAGGCGAAAATGTGTGACAAACGAAAAGGAGATGACGGCAGCTCATCTGCAAAAAAAGTTAGGACCTACAGCAATCGCGAAAATTACATCACCATGGGCTTCACTGAGGAACCAGACAAACGACCTGAGTGTGTGATTTGTGGAGAAAAGTTGGCAAACTCGAGCCTGAAGCCCAGCAAGCTGAAGAGACATCAGGCGTCTAAGCACCCAGAAACCGTTGGGAAGGATCCAGACTTTTTTTCGGAGGAAAGAACAGTCTCTCAAGGCGAACAAGCCCGTTGATGTTAGAGTAGCGTGGAGCAGGGGTGGCAGTGATTTACAGAAGGCTACCGAAGCCTCCTTTGAGTGTTCGCTTTTAATTGCAAAAGCAAAGAAACCGCACAATATTGGCGAGCAGCTCATCAAACCAGCCTGCATCAAAATGGTTTAGAAACTGTGCGGCCCACAGGTGGCGGATAAACTAAAATCAGTACCACTCTCGAACAATGTAGTGAAAGACCGAATTGATAAGATGTCAAGTGATTGCGAGCAGCAGCTGTCAGAAAAGCTTAGAAAGGGTCCATTTGCCATACAACTTGATGAAACTACAACTGTCGCAGACGAGGCTGTGCTCATCGTTTATGTGCAGTATATCGAAAATGAGGATCTGAAGCAGGACATTCTCATGTCAGTCAACCTTACTACCACCACTCGAGGTGAGGATATTTTTACTGCAGTGGATTCTTACTTCATTCAACATAAATGCAAACCGTTCACCATTAGGGCCTGATTTGAGAATACAGGATTTGAATATTGGCCAACATTTTGAAATACATATGGTGCAAGATGAGATTTGTTGATTGAAGGCACAAGTCAAAGAAGCATAGTGGGTCTAATTATGATGCATATGCCCGTGTATAAGCAGTTTGTTATTAAAATGACAAAAAAAAAAGTATTTTATGGTATTTTATTAGGAGGGGGGTCCAGGAATTTCATCAGAGATGTTTGGGGGTCCCTGGGGGAAAAAAGGTTGGGAACCCCTGGTGTAGTGCACAACCACTACAGCACCGAGTGGCACGGTGGTGTAGTGGTTAACACGTCACCTCACAGCTAGAAGGTCCAGGGTTCGATTCCCGCTTGGGGACCAGGTTTCTGCGTTGCCAGGTACCCATGTGGGGTATCTCCCGGGCCTTTCTGTGTGGAGTTTGCATGTTCTCCCCGTGCTCGCAAGGGTTTCCCCTCCCGATAAGATAAACACAATGGAAAAACATGCACAACAGATCGCTAATGCCGTCGTGACGGACAGGAGCAATTGGACTGGTCCCCGGGGCGCGGCCCCACGCCGCAGCCCTTATCTGCTCCCGGCTGACGGGATGGGCAAAATTTCATCGGCAACCCAAAAAATTATAAATAGACTTCAAAAAGCCGTTATTATATTATTATGTTGACTTGTAAACCCTAACAACAAGACCTGCGCTACAGCACATGTTGACTTGTAAACCCTAACAACAACAACAAGACCTGTGCTACAACACATGTTGACTTGTAAACCCTAACAACAACAACAAGACCTGGGCCCTGTTCCTCGTACCTGGCTAACTGAGTTAGCCGGATAATTTTCAGCATAGCTTGACTTAAGCCAGATCTTTCCGTTCCCCGACGTCGGATTGTCTAAATCGCCATGGTAACAGATCAGAACATTTGAACCTGGTCGAGGGCAGGGTTAAGTTCTGTTAGCTGGATAACCTGCATGGCCACACCCTCGCAAATAAATCCCAGCTCGCTTCCTGAAATAATTCTCACAGTCTAGATCCCATTATACCATTCTGAATTATGCTTCATTTTTCTAGAGGGGGCTTTTGAAATGTAAAATAATAGACCTAAAATGCTGGTAATAAATCATATTCAGCCTATGAATTTACTTTGTCCTATATAATGCACGTCATATTTATACGGATACGGCGCTCACGATCGCGACAGTTATTTTAATAACTGACTAAATGGATCATTGCAAATGTGAATCCCGCTGGGATATTTTTAATGAATGAAACCTATCGGGCCGGCGTTTGGCTCCAATTAGTTTCATATTCTTCGCTGTGTATTTGCTTAACGGAGCGCCCGGATTGTGTTTCATTCAAGCATAAATTGAAGCGTCTATGCGTGGATTGTGGATATGAATTATGAGGAATCTGAATCTGTGGATTGTTGAATTGTATCACTGTCACTGTGACAGTGTCACACGTTATTGTGATATTGTAACTGGGTTTAAAATATATGAGGATATGCGCCGTTTGTTGGATTTGATGACGTGACGTGACTTGATAAATTGAATGAGACTTTGACGTTTTTGATGAATGAATCTGATGATGAACATGAGGTGTCACTGGTATAAACCAAAGGTTAATCAATTGATGATGTCCGAAACAGATTAAAACCTGATTAATAGTGTAACTGCAAGCCTCCCTCCAAGCCTCTCTTTGGGAACCATGTATAATATTTATATAGTACATAATACCTAAGCACATACAGTACAGATATCCTCATAATATAATTCGTACAGATATCCTCATAATATAATTCGTATCAATTAGATATACTATTTGGGCTTGTTTTTATCCTTATTCTGCGTGCGCAATTATCCTGAGTATCAAGTCTGGTTAACGAGACTGAATCAGGGTTCGAGGAACAGGGAAAGCCTGGATTCAAACATCGGGTTAATTGAATCTGGATAATGGGACTTTTGATCGACTTAGTTGAACCAGGTACGGGGAATAGGGCCCTGCACTACAGCACATGTTGACTTGTAAACCCCAACAAAAACAACAACAAGACCTGCGCTACAGCACATGTTAACCTGTAAACCCCAACAAAAGCAACAACAAGACCTGTGCTACAACACATTTACTCTTTCCCTGCCAACAATGATTTTATACGTGTTTGTCCGCCAATCGAATAACGCCAACCACATATAAATACGTTATTGGATTGTTATTTCTTTTATTCGCTATTTCTATTCATAAATCATCCAGGTATGCTGTGGTACTGTGTGGCAATGTGTGGCAACGGTCCGATACTGCCGCCTGGTGGTATGCGGCCAATGTCGCACTTCCTTTCCGACTCTGTATGTGGCTGTGCGTCATTGAAAGTCATCCAGGCGGAGTTTTCTTTAACATGGATCAAGATATTCACCCGATCGCCTTTTGGGACGCCATATTCATTATGCTGTTGGGGGTTATGGCGTGGGCCAAATGGACATACGATCTAGCAGATGGCAATCAAATAATTGGAATATTCTTTTTAGAGTCTCATCGGCCACAGGTAAGAGCAACTTAACGTCAATTTCAGCTTGGTTGTCCATTGTTTTCATAGCCATCGCCCTGAATAACGAATGCCGTTATTGACAATCAATTAATCAGAAATGACCCCCCCCGCTTTCATGCATGCATGATGGAACATAATATACCGATCATATGCATTTGAATTTTTTATTGTAGCGTGTATAGGGACGAAATGCCAATGGATTAAGTATAATATGTGTCGCGGGCTATTACTAGCCTTCCAGGAATTACCCTAGACCCTTATATTCACCACGGTATAAAACGAGAATGTATGGATGGAAAAAATATTCCTTTTTCACATCTTGAACGATAGATACTCGATGTCAAATGGGCCATAGTATTGCATATATAGCTATAATATTTAAATAGTTATAGCCCTGCAAACAAGGTGAGCGACTCCCACCATTTACAGCGCTGGCGGTAGCTACTACAGGATGAGGCTAATGCATGGCGTCCAATGAGTTAACCTGTAAACCCTAACAACAACAACAAGACATGCGCTACAACACATTAACACATTCCCCGCCAACAACGAGTATACTCGTTATTGGGCGCCATCCTTTGAACGCCAACAACAAGTATACTCGTTATTTGATTGTTTTTAATTTTCTATTCAATGTCAGGGACCCGTATGTTGCCGTTAGAAGGCATACTGCGACCCCGAGGGTGCAGTACCGGCCAGATCCTCCCAGGTGGCAGTATCGAGAGTGCAGTAAACCCTGTTCCAGAACCTGTGTTACACTCAATGTCTCCGGCCAGTTTTCTGGGTCGGGCGAGTCGAGCGGTTCTCCCGGTTGCATTGAAGCGCGTCAAATACCCCCGATCCATATGTTGTGGTGGGTTATGTCGGGGACCAGATAGACATCAGATGGACCAGATGGCGATCAAACAATTGGAATATTATTTTTGGAATACTCCCGATCACAGGTAACTGTATCCGACGTCAATTCTAGCTTGATCGTGCAATGTTTTTATACCGATCCAGCTGATTAGCGTTTTTAGTGTTCAATACGAATGCAGTTACTGGCTATAAAAGTATCAAAAACGACCCCCCCCCCCCCCCCCCCCCTTTCATGCATTCATGATGAAACATAATACCTATTATATACATTTGATTTGGGAATAGTAGCGTGTCCAGAAACGCCAAAGCTTATAGTAGAATTCACGTATAAGGCTATAAGTCAGCCTTTCGGGAATTACCCCAGACCACTCTAAAACTATACTTATATTCACCATGGTATAACACGGGAGCGTATGGATGAAAAAAAATCATTATTTTTCACATATTGAACGATAGATAGTTGATGTCAAATGGGCCATAGTATTGTATCCATAGCTATAATATAGAATATAGATATAGCTCTACAAACAAGGTGACGCACTCCTATCTTTTAAAGCGTGGCATTGCTACAACGGGACCCGTCTAATCCCTGGCGCTGAATGAGTTAACATGTAAACCGTGACAAAAACAACAAGGATAGCTATGCTACAGCACACATTGACCTGCAAACCCTGGATAAAACACCAACTCCTTAGTACTGTGTACAACAGAGGATACAACCTTGATAAAACCATTACAGTACTGCTTACTTTGCAGCCTGGACATTTGCCCCAAACACATATAAGTGTATTTGTGTAAGAATGCGATACAGATAAGTTATATTATCATACTGGCCAATAACGTCTCGCTCTTCGCCATTATGAGATATCTCTTATCTCCTAGCACATAATGTGCTCACGAAACAACAAATGCACTCGCATGCACGTGACCAGGCCACGCCCCTGCGTCCCACTATATGACGCCGGACATGGTCACACTCCACCTTCCTCTTTTTTTTTCCAATACGGAAGTAGAAGTGCACTCCGTGAACTAGTTATGAAACGCAGGGAGAAATTACACAATGTTGGGTATTCGCCAGAGGTTCACCAGCCCCTGGAATCTTCTCGGCACATCCTAACAGCGCATCGGGCCTGTCCTGGGTTTTCCTCGTCTCGTGACAGCGGATCGAGGGACGTCGTGCACAGGTAGGGCCTGCGCTAACAGGCATTGATACTAGCATGAGTGATACTGCTCGTTGTCCCGTGGGACAGCAGAGTTATGTATTGGCGCGAGGGGCAGGATATTTGGGAAAACATGGTCGTCATGACTCTGTTTTGGGTGTTTCCCAGCTATCCTGGAGCGAGCTGCTAATGCTAAAATGCTGGGACGCTGTTCCTTTGTTCCCCGCTGTGGGCTGTCGCCACTCTTCCCTCCTCTTAACCGTTTCATTGCTGAAGGTCAATCTGTGTCTAATGTGGTTTTTTTTGCTGAGGCTTATTTACCCTTTATACGGGTGGATGGGCTGACAACAGGGCGCAAGGCAGGTGTGCCGTGGCTAGAGGGCCAGGTACCATCGGCCCTTTGCCCTGGCATGGTTGAACGGTGTCCCACCCGGAAGCCGACGCCAGAGGGCGAGTTGGCCCGGCAGGTGGCTGTATGGGCTGATGAAGTTTATACCGCCGCAGGACGGAATTTAGCGGCGACCAGTGTCATTGCTCAGTTGGCTGCTTTTCTGTCCACAATGGTGTCGGGTAGTGGGGCCTTAGGGCCAGCCGACGTCGAAAACATTGAGTGTGTTTGAGGTTATACAGCTTTTAACGCAGTCGCAAGCTATAGCCGCAGGGAGGACTAGGATACTGTCAACGCTCGTTCACAGACATCTTTGGTTGGAGCAGTCTTCCTTTGAGGAGGAGAAAAGGCTTCTCCTCCTCAGGGCTCCCCTCTCCGCAGAGGGACTCTTTGATGTTTCCGCAGGAGCGCAGGCGGTATTTGACCTAGGCCCCACACCACGCAGCCAGAGGTGAGGGCACGGCCTCACCAGCGACTGTCGGGCTCGCTCAGGGGGTTCCGTCCTGGCAGGACGGTTACGGCGCTGTCCGTGATGCGCCTGCTCGGTATGATGGCATCTGCTCACTATGTGGTCCCTCTTGGCCTCCTATTTATGAGGAGGGTACAGAGGTGGTTTTCCAGTATGAAAATAGACCTGGTGAGAGGCAAGTGGAAGCGACTGAAGGTTCCTGTGTCAGTACTGGGGGATCTCGACCACTGGGGGAGGACTGGTACCCTTACCAGCGGGATCTCCATGGGCAGCAGGCTATCACACGTCATGGTCTTCACCGACGCCTCCCTCACGGGATGGGGGGGGGATGTGTCGGACCAACGCAGTAGGGGGCAGCTGGACTTACCATGCTGCCCGGTCTGCACTGCATATCAATGTGTTGGAATTGAAGGCGGCCCTTCTGGTCCTCAAGCAGTTCGGCCACCTGGTGGCCACCTGGCTATGGGCGTCTCTCAATCTGCGCAGCCTGAGGGCGCTCTACATCCCTGGCAAGGAGAATGTGGGCGCAGATGTGATGTCGCGGGGCGGTCCTCATCCCGACAAGTGGGGACTACATCCAGACAGTCAGACAGGTCTGGGACCGCTTCGGGGAGGCCTCGTGGATCTGTTTGCGAGCAGACAGTCTCACCAGTGCCCCTTGTGGTTCTCGGTCAGTCGGGGGGACAATCCTCCCCTGGGGGTGGATGCCTTCTTGATGTATCCGTGGCCGCCCGGTATTCTGGATGCGTTACCCCCCATACACCAGATAGCTCAGCTGTTGGAGCGGGTACGTCGGGAGCGCAGGACTTTGATCACGCCGGACCGGGGCATGGCTGTGTGGTTCCCGGTCCTGATCCGGGGCGAGACGGCCTCTGCCGCCCTGTTAGCCTCCTCTGTGCTGCGGCCTCCTGGTCCTCCCCGGGTCCCTTCGTTAAGTTTTACCTCGTGGACATGACTGGGGGTTCTGTCTCCCAGGCGGTTCTGAGGTCTGGGACCCCTCCTGCATCCCGCCATTTGGTGGGCTAGCAGGGGTGTGTGGGTGTGTGCCAAGGGGTGCTGTGTCACACGTGGTCCCGCCTGTGCTGTGCGTTTTCAGGGGTGTCTGGTTCCCCCTTTTTCGCACTTTGGTAGAGTCGACTGCCTCCCCCCCTTCGTTAGGACGGGCGGGTGGACGGGACTCCCCTCCTCCCAGGTTGGGGCTTACGGGCCCTCAGGGGGTACACTTGTCGGGCCACGTGTCTGCTCTGCCCCATATCTCATAATGGCGAAGAGCGAGACGCGATTGGCCAGTATGCTAATACAACGAAAGGTTATCCTATAACCTAGTTATATGAATACTGGCTGAGCGTCTCGCTCTAAGCGCCCTGAGGTCCCTTGGATGGGTTTTCAGTAGGGATGCACCGAATGGGAAATTCTTGGCCAAAACCGATAACGAAAATAGGAAACAGTTGGCCGAAAACCGAATGCCGAAAGGCCGAAAATGATTAATATAAATATATATATATGTGTTTTTTTTTTTTTTAGCTACCTGATTATGGCAAAAGACATGATTAAGGCTAAACTTAACTTAAATAATATTAATAATCACTATTATGGGCCCATAAAACATTTATTCAGCACTTTTGAATGCATACATTAATTCCAGACTGTTAAGACTAAAAGACTACAACGATTGATGACGACTTCCTGTCCTCGCATTTCCATTTTCGGTTTAACGATACATTTTCAACAACGGATTGCTGCTAATTAAACACTTGTGTTGTGTAGTATGAACTCGTCATAACGTTAACATTACTCAGTGTCCACTGTTGCTGCCACCGTTGCGTCGCAGGTGGATGGTACACCGTTAGCGCCGTAGCTAATCCGCTCCTAGACTACTGATAGCAGTACCGTTAACGTCGGAGCTGATCAATACTCCGGTTTTTTCTAATTTAGTTTAGAACCGGGTTTCGGGGGGCATCCCTACTCCCAAGAGGAGTTAGTTGTCACAGGCTGTAGAATGCAGGAAGAGCTGCCAAGCTGCTCACGTTACATGTTGCGCATGCTACCATAGATATCTATGATGCTACCGGTATGTCTGTAGTCGCGTTTTGATGACGTCATCACAACAACACGTTATTTCAAGTTTCAAGTTTCTTTAATAGTAGTCATACAGAAGTACAGAATACTTTCATACAAAATGCTTCTTACTGTTATGCTCCAGAGACTGTGCTAGACAAGATAGTATCAAATAACATAGTATAGCATGTAATTTAGAAGTAGAAAATGAGGTCACAGTGTTCAGTATAGACATATGTACAATGTTCGATGCAGAATAGACGTAACTGAGTTACCATATAATATACAATACTATGCAGTGTACTAATGTACCGTACTATATAGTGCAAAGCAGAAATGGGATGAGGTACAATTTAGAGTAAGGTGTACGAGTTGTAGTGCAATCCTTCATCAATAAATATAAAGTGTGGGGAGTGGGTGCTACAGTGTGTTTGTTTAAAGTGGGTGTGTGCTATAAAGTGTGTGGAGTGGGTGCTACAGTGTGTTTGTTTAAAGTGAGTGTGTGCGTGTGGATGTGTGTGCTATGTGCGTTTGATGGTTGTTGTTGTGTAGTGTTCATTGTTCGTTTAGCAGCCTGATGGCCTGGTTTGACTTTCGGTCATATATTTTCGGTGCTTTCGGCCGAAAGCCGAAAGAGCCTTTTTAACCATTTTCGGCCGATAATTTTCGGTAGCAGAATCTTCGGTGCATCCCTAGTTTTCAGTGTTGGAAATCTTTCTGAGGAAGGTGTAGTGTGACCATGTCCGGCATCATATAGTGGGACGCAGGGGCGTGGCCTGGTCACGTGCATGTGAGTGCATTTGTTGTTTCGTGAGCAGATTATGTGCTAGGAGATAAGAGATATCTCATAATGGCGAAGAGCGAGACGCTCAGCCAGTATTCATATAACTAGGTTATAGGATAACCTTTCGTTATTGCAACATAGAAGTAACTTCCTAATCCAATACATTTTTAAGACCTATCAAAATCACATTCAAGACCTTTTTAAAAGTTTTTAAGACCCCGCAGGAACCCTGCATATGTACCCACCTCTATAGCAACTCTTCCACGTAAATACCACTCTGTGTACATTGCATTCTTATGGGTTTTATTTGTATTTTAAATTGTGGTACGAGTGTTATGTACGCACAACTCCCACCAGGAAAAAAATCATACACACATCCAGAGTGGCACAAAAATACAATAGAGGCTAAAAGTCCTACTAAGCTCTGCAGGAGTTTGTTATTGTTTATGGAAGCAAAGGCTTCCCTGCGGGCCATCTGGGCCTCGACCGCCGGCGGCCAACCGGCTGATGACAAAACACAATAAGCCTTGAACCTGTTCCGTCAGCTGGACCATCAGCTGGGATCACAGAACATGTTTTTCTCCTGGACAATATAATGGAAATGTGAGGTGTATTCATATACATAATTGAAGACTTTCGAGTTGTAGATGGGACTATGTGAAGCATTATGCATATTTCTTATGCGATCATAACTGTAAATAACAATAACAGCAACAGTCACCCTGTTCTTTATCAATAACACAAGATTCAGAAAAGAAAGTGACAGAGAATGTACGAATATGGTGACAAGCCTGGTAGGTGCCTGGCTAACTTGGCAAAAAAAAGGGCTGACACCCAAGTAATAGCCTCAATCTCGGACTCCAACGGGGTCAGGTCCTTTGACACCAAAACTATTAATAAAGAGTTTGCCTCTTTCTATGACCAACTCTATAGGACCGAACGACCCGACGGTGCTCTCTGACATGCAGGCTTTCTTCGCTGAATTACACCTCCCTAAAGTATCGAAAGATCAGAACTTGCTCCTCAACGCCCCAATTACGAAGGAAGAAGCTCTGGGCGCCCTTAAAGGCCAACTTGCATGTTGTATTTTTGTTCAATAAACAATGTGGACTAGGCCAACGGTGACTTTCATGAAGAAGGAAAAAAAAGTATTGAAATTGACCCAGTTTTAGCGTTTTTATCAAACATTTTGTCTGCCCAACACAATCACCACTCACATGGATATTTTAATCAATGGTTCATAACGTGCGCGTGTAATCGAAATGATGTCGTCACAACAGGTGACTGAGCTCTGGGAGTCACAGGCAGAAGTGGCAGGAACTGGAAGCAAGGAGCCTTCTTGTTACTTGTTACAGCAGGCAGAGAGCCTTGCTACTACTAGCCGAATGAAAATGTATCCGTTTCACTTAACAACACTATTGCTCCGTGATCATAGCCATCCATCTCTAAAGCTAACCACTATTTGTAAAAGCCACAACCACGTTACCATATTTGTAATAATGTAAATCATTGTGTCGTTGTACACATTGTGTATACACCGTTAGAAGCTAACATAGCTTAGCTTGGTAGCTATTGTGCTAACAACATATCCCGACGTCCAGCTCGCTAGCCGGCATGAACGCCCGAACCAAAATGGTTCTCTCCTCGCTGTACACCCCCGTCCCCACAAGTACCCTGCCAGGGAGCCCATGGACACGACAACAGCAGCAGCCATAAGGTGCTCGAGCCCATAACGCTAGTGGTACACGATAGCTATGAGCTAACTAACGCTACAAGCTCAAACACCCTACAACCACCACTATTGTCGCGTCCACAAGCTCCCCGGCAGAACACCCGCGAGGACAAAGGCACACAAAGAGGAGAGAACCACCCCAAATCGGGCACTCATGCCGGCCAACAAGCCAGACGCCGCAGCACGTTGTTAGCACAATAGTAGCCCACTCGGTGAATCACAGTCACTGACTGTGATGCACCGAGTGGGCCACCATTGATCAACATGCAGCGACGTGTAGCTTGCATGATGCGTGTGCAGTGCCACACAGGTCTGAGAAGAGGACCTGCACATGATTTTACTCGTTCCCCAAACTCCTCTACATGCCCCGATCTAAAATGGTTCACGACAGTAGACATAATGCTAACGTTAGCCAGCGCCATATATCCAGTAGTACTATGACCCGGACGGGCATAAGGCATACGTTTCCTGAAGTGACGTCACGGCCGTGCTAGCGTCTGATAAGCTTTTAGATTTGCTTGTGCATGTTATTCGTGCGTGCACCTTTTTAACCATTTGAGTGAAATTTCCGGCGTCAAATGGAAAATAAATAATTAAATTAGATACCAATGATGTAAACTACCCATAATTGCAGAGTAGGGTTTAACCTGCAAGTTGGCCTTTAAGGCTATGCCATCTGGTAAGGCTCCGGGCCCGTACGGTTTCGGATGAGAGTTTTATAAGGAATTCGGTCATATTCTTTTGGATCGCCTGCTGGCAATGCTTAATCACTCCGCTGAGGTGGGGATACTACCCCAGTCCCTACGGGAAGCTAATATTTGCCTTCTCCTTAAGAAGGGTAAATGCCCTGAAAAGTGTGCCTCATATAGGCCTATAGCCTTACTTAATTCGGACCAAAAGTTGCTTTCCAAGATCCTGTCCATGCGCCTGGAAAAAGTACTCCCTTTTATTATTAACGAAGATCAGACCGGTTTTATTAAGGGTAGGAACTCTACCGACAACATGAGACGGCTCCTCAATATCATCCAAATGACTCGTGAGACAGACCACCCGCGGTGGTTCCGTCTCTCGACGCAGAGAAGGCATTCGACCGTGTAGAATGGCCGTATTTATTTCTAACCCTCGCTGAATTTGGCTTAGGAGACACTTTTATTGACTGGGTCAAGGTTCTTTACAACTCGCGGATGTCGGCGGTCCTGACTAACGGACTTAGGTCTAACAACTTTCCCCTACAACGGGGGAACCCCCAGGGGGATCCTCTTAGCCCTTTACTATTTGACATGGCCATAGAACCACTCGCACAGGCCGTAAGGCAGTCAGCCGAGATCTCAGGTATTAGAGTGGGCGAGAGGGAGCACAAAATCACTCTTTACGGGGACGACGTGCTGATCTTTATATCTAAACCCGACTCTTCAATTCCATGTCTAACCCGCATGATTTCCACATTTGGAACCTTCTCAGGTTACAAAATTAACTTTTCCAAATCCGAAGCAATGCCACTTGGGACACTCAAATCCATTCCGATACTGCCTGAGCCCTTCCCATTTCGCTGGTCGCCCTCCGGCTTTGTTTACCTAGGAGTATTTGTGACACCCACCTATGATACATTGCTTAAGGCCAACTTTCCCCCCCTTTTAGACACCATAAGGGCAGACTTAGTTAGATGGGCCCCTTTACCGATCTCCTGGCTGGGTAGGATAGCCCTCGTCAAGATGAACGTACTCCCCAGACTGTTGTACCCTCTCCAAATGATCCTAGTACTGCTGACAAACAAGGTTATCAAGGTGCTAGAAAGCTGGCTAAGCTCATTCATTTGGAATGGGAAGAAACCGCGTCTGAAAATGGCCAAATTACAGATGGATGGTGAGGATGGGGGTCTAGACCTACCTAATATTAGACATTACCAGCTAGTAGCACACCTTAGGGTACTGGTTGGCTGGTTCAGATCAGACCCACTGTCTATCTGGCTGGACATTGAATCCTCGCAATCTAAGTCCCCCCTATGGAACCTACTATTTATCAAAGACTTTAAGTCTGTTAGGAAAATGTGCTCCAACCCCATCACACTATGTTCCGTCAAGGCCTGGAAGACTGTTCGTAAGGTGGAGGGCCAAGCCAAGCTGACCTCTCCTCTTACCCCGATCGTAGGCAATCCTGACTTTAAGCCAGACCGAATTGGCTGCGGCTTCAAGACCTGGCATAAGCAGGGCATAACTGATCTTGGCCACCCGTTTGATGGCCAGACCCTAATGTCCTTTGCACAGCTGCAGCAGTGGTATGGCCTATTGAAAGCGGAATTTTTTAGATACCTACAAATTAGGCAGTTTATCACCAAGGACACCTCACTTTTAACTGACATCTCCACCTCGCAGGTGGAGAAAGCCCTCTCCTTGCAGATCCCCAAAAAACAAATATCTATCTTCTATAGTACTCTGAACCTTAATTAATCTTTATCTTCCTATGTTACTAAACAGTCCTGGGAAAAAGACTTGGGACATAGAAATCGCAGATGCAGACTGGCAGGATGCATGGACCTACGCAAAAAAAATCTCTGTGTGCAACCGCACCAAGGCTATCCAAGTTAGAATCTTGCACCGCATTCATATTACACCCGCCCTTAAAAATGGATGGTAAAATGGATCCCAATACGTCCCCACTTTGCTTTAAATGCAAGATAGAGATTGGAAACCACGTCCACTGTTTTTGGACCCGTGTAAAGCTTCAGAGCTATTGGTCCGACATCGTAGAGGAACTATCGGACATATTTCACACCCCCATCGAGCAGGATCCCCTCTGCCTTTTGCTGGGCCTCCCAGATTTTCATATTGCCAATTTCAAACATAAGAGACTGTTCAATTTGTTGACATTTGCTGCTAGAAAGAACATCCTATTGTTTTGGATCAAGGATGAGGCCCCATCAAAGAGGTCATGGCACAATATCATAATGGAATGCATTCCCTGAGAGTATATTACGTGCATGCTGCATTCCAAGTTGGACACTTTTTATGAAATCTGGGACCCCCCATCTGTCACATATTGGACCTGCGCTATCCACCACTGTACTCGCCGGATTTCCCCATTACCAGTAACCTCCCAACGGACCACTGCTGCCATGTTTTGTCTGACTGTACTGGCATTGTTGCCAAGGGAATACACTGTCACATGCACACGTTCACACCACACATATGCACTCACACATAAAACATATACATAGGTAAGGCGCACGCACATATGAGTAGGTAGAACACACATATATATAGCATGCAAGATAATGCACGCACATGAGCCACATTTATTATATTATTTATTTATTTTATTTTCATTTTCTTATTTAATTTTTATTGTTTTACTTTCTTGTTTGCCTGTCTTGTGCTGTTATTACTGTTGTTAGTGTCATTATTATTGTTAATGGTATTGTATTGTGAAATTGTGAAATATGTCAGATAGTTCCTCTACGATGTCGGACCAATAGCTCTGAAGCTTTACACGGGTCCAAAAACAGTGGACGTGGTTTCCAATCTCCATCTTGCATTTAAAGCAAAGTGGGGACATATTGGGATCCATTTTACCATCCATTTTTACCTGTGGAACAAATTACCTGCCGTCATCAGGTGCGCCTGCTCTGTCGAAGCTTTTAAATCCCTGCTTAAGACTCATCTTTTCTCTCTCTCCTTCAACCTACCCTGATCTCACCTGGTCGGGGACTGACCTTTAGATTAATCTGTCTAGTTTAGTTATGGTACAGGGTGCTGCATGGTACTACGGGGTACTGCATGGTACTACATGGCACTACGGGGTACTACATGGTACTACATGGTACTACAGGGCACTACCGGGTACTACATGGCACTACAGGGTACAACAGGGCACTACAGGGTATTACATGGCACTACGGGGTACTACAGGGTACTACATGTCTGCTCTTTTGCAGCACCACAAACATGGGAACTCTCTAACTCTTCCCCCCTCCCCCCCTTCCCTCCCCCCTCCCCTCCCTCCCCCATCTCTCTGAGTGCCCGTCTCCTGGCGCTGACTAAGGTGATGATGCCTCGGGGTCTTGGCCAAGATTGTAGCGACTGCTCTACATGCACCTCCGAGGCCTTGGATCAGTTATTTACCATCGTCTGTCCGTGTTCCTGTCAACTGATTAACAGCATTAACAGACTGTTAACAGATTAACAGTCAACGCGGTTTCATTGCTGGGTTAAGTACTTCTATTCTATTCACATAATATGCTTACTTCATATATCTACTCCATTCACATATATGCTTACCACTTGTATCTATTGCTATGTCCGCCCACTACAATCACATGAGCTGTCTAACGCCTGTCCTGTCTCCCTGTCCCCCTATGACTTGCTGTCCTGGAGTGCTGACCGGAGTGTCGGACATCCCGTGATGAAGGCCGGGAGGTTGCGACCCCCTCTGCGTGCCCCCCTGTCTCCGGAGGTCTCGTAGTGGTGACCGGAGTGCCGGACGTCCCGCGATGATGTCGGGGAGTTCGCGACCCTCTCTGCGCCGCCCCCTATCTCCCTGTCTCCGGCTGTCCCTGAGCAATGACCGGAGTGTTGAATGTCCCGTGACTAAGACGGGGAGGACGTGACCCTCTTTGCGCCGCCCCTGTGCCTCAAATAGATCCGCTATCAGCTCTATCTTTAATCTTTCAAAATGTTCAGTTGCTATCGCCATTTGCTTTATCTTTAATCTTTCAAAATGTTCAGTTGCTATTGCATGCACTCATCTGTGTTTCACTACACACATGAGTGCATGCTTACCAACTGTCCGTCTGCAACACTACTATCTCCAACATCTAAGAAGGAAGATCCCCCCTTGAATGGCCCTTCTAAGGTTTCTCTCCTCCACACTGCCTGTGGAGCTTTTTTCCCCTATTGTTAGGTTTTAGTGAGTTTTTCCTTACCTTCGCGTGGGGTATGTCTGGGAGTGCTTGCATTCTTTAATTTTTAATTTAAATTTTTTGCATTTATCTAAAAATGTTTGGACCTTATGGTGTTCTTGTTCTGTTCTTGACTTATTGTTATGTTTTCTTCTTGACTTGTTTAAAGAAGACCTGTTGTCGGGCCTTATAAATAAATTTGATGTCTTGTTCTATGTTGAAAATTGAAAATAAAAACATTTATAAAAAAAATTAAATTAAAATGTTTTTGCTTATTGTGGGATGTTAATCTCATGCATATAATTTATTTTCAGCTTCAGATGCTTCAGTTGATTTGTTTTCGTGCAGCCTCTCTGAGCACAGCGTTGTCCTTACACCACTCAGCTAGATGTGACTGATGGGCCAATCAGAGTAACCCGAGTACATTATGCAATATCTTCAAGGAAGCACATTGGTTATCTGAAATGCTCTTGATTCTGTTGATATCCAGAGGATAGTGATCAAAGGGCTTTAGAACATTTACCTACTCTTACAGACACCAGTATGACTACCACTATAGTATCTTGTTACATCACTACATATTATGTTACATCAACATACCATTAAAAAAAATTAAAAAATTAAAATGCAATGACATTGAAAAACACGATTTTCATTGTACTGAATCTTTAACAAGGGCAGCAACACAAGACAGAAACGGGAGAAAAATAATAATACTAATACGCAGAATAACAGAACATGCCCTGCAGCAAATATGCACCAACAGACTGGCACTACAAGCTCACTGTGTGCTTCAGAAAGACTGGCAAGAGATTTACCTGGCAGGGCCGACGAGTGAGACCGTGGCGTAGGCGTCGCAGTTCTGTCCACTTATCAAAGGCAAACCCTGGCATTCTATTATCCTGGAGAGGCACAAAACAAATGGTAAATGGACTGCATTTATATAGAACTTTTATCCAAAGCACAACTTCACACACCGATGGCAGAGGCGACCATGCAAGGTGCCAACCTGCTCAACGGGAGCTGTTAGGGGTTAAGCGTCTGGCTCAACGACACTTCGCCACGCTGCCATGAGGAGCTGGAATCTAACCGGGGTACCTTCCGATTACCAGGTGACTGCTCTACCTCCTGAGCCACTGTAACATTGCAACAAGGAGGAGAAATACTACACAATCACATTAAAATACTGAGAACACATCGAAGAACTGACTTAATGAGTGACAAGCATGAATCCGCAATACAGTAGTCTCCAGTTCCCGACGCTTACTCTAGTGTAGAAGAAAGAGTGGTGCCTTCCAGCCCGGTCATTCTACCACTGGGGTGCTGTTTGTACCAACGACCACCAGCGTTTATGAAAGCTGTCCTGTTGTAATTAACGTACAAGTTGTTAAGTTGGGCGAGTTCTGTCCTGTTGCATTTGAAAAGTCACTACAGTAGTTGCTCTGAAGCGCTGACATCAGGGTGTGCATTTCAACCTGGAGACTACGGTAGTTGCGACCGTGTATGTGTACACACACACACACACACACACACACACACACTCCATGCCAACTTTCAGCCTCCTAAGATGAAAACTGTGGCCGCTAGAGGGTGGGTACAAAAAGAGGAGAGAACAGGTCCCCTCAAAAGACAGCAAAGTTGGTTCACAATTCGTTTTCAGCTCCCTTCACTTCAAGAAATACATTTAAAAGAGATCAAAAGCATAATTTTGTTTATTCTCTCATTTCATAATCTCAGAACCTTGTCTGTTGTATTTGACATATGTTACCATTACATACGTTACGTATAGTTTTGTAAATTGTTTCACTGGGATTGATTTCACCTTCCTGTAAATTCTGCAGTGCGCTAATGAAAATAATTCCTAAAGGCAACATACATATAAAAATAAACTAGTGATGTAGCTTACATCACAAATGGGGGGGGGGGGGGGGGGGGGTAGACTCTAAAGAGACCGTACCACGAGATGTGCTTATTTCATGAATGAAAACAGCACTACCCATGTGCTGATGAAAGTCTGGTGCTGCGACCTGGTCTCAGGAGCCTGTGCCTCATCCAAGTGTGTGACACGGTTCCTCCAGGGACTTCAGCCAGTGTTTCAGGTGACAACATGGACTGTAGCCCCAAACAGGATGTGGCTGATTAGAGGCTGAGCCAGCCGACAGGGAGTGAGAATGAAGCCATCCGATCACTAAATGAGGTCAGACAGCGAGCAGTAAGGGAGTAGTGAGCGGAGGCTTGTGTCATCATTTGACTGGGTGTCATGACTACTTCATCGCTCCCTGTAGCCTCAACCTCTCTCTCTCCCTCTTAACCAGGTGACGGATAACACTGCATGCATAGACATTTGTTTTCAGCCCAGTCCAGCCCATAGGTGCAGTGGGCTGCATGCCACTGAATTGGTTCAAATTAGTCTTTATGAAGTTGAGGAGCAATAGCGTTGAGACTATTTTTCTTTTTTTCCTCATATTATTGTAAGGGTTGATTAAATATGTGTAATTGAGTAAGGGGCAGTCAAAATATGATTTTTCTTCTCCTTGCTCCTTAAATATGTTTTTCTTTTATGGAACCGTGCATTACCAAGAATGGAACAATTAAAAATGTAATTAAAATGTACCGGTAATTTTACGAGGACAGTCATTTTGACAGCCTTTTCCCTTCACCTTCTGAACACGATGCTGACGTAAAAAGGCCTGCTGGGTGCATTGAAACCAAGAGATCGGATGTCAAGCCTCTGCCAAATGACATCCCTACAGGCCAACCAGTTCCTGTGTGTGGTTGCATGTGTGTGTGGTTACGTGTGTGAGAGTGAGAGAGAGTGTGTGTGTGTCTATGTTTAAGACCTCGTAATCATTTCAGATATTGAGAAATTATGTTATGTGCGGAAAAAACCCACCCGTGCGTGTGTTCGTACGTGAATGCGTGTGTGAGGTTGTAGGTGGTTAGCAGGTGACGGCACTAGCGAGCGTCCGAGTGACTGCAGCAGCCAACCGCAACGGTTGCAGAGCGAGGAGCGCTCGCTAGCTTCCTGCCGAGATGCCATCACTTCCTCCTCACAAGCTTGATTACAGAGTATGAATGGAGGCGCAAAAACATCCACTGACTGACACAGAATGAAACCTAGACACACACACACATCCTCTTGGTACCGCTGTACTTGTGAGTGAGGTCATTCACAATTCATTTATTCAAGGTATAGAGGAAATTGTTAATGAGTTTAATGAGTATTTTGTTAATGTAGGCCCTAACTTGGCTAAGGAAATTGACCTCCCTACGGAGGGTGAAACTTAGTCTGATTCACCATCAAACAGCAACTCAATGGGCCTCATTCAACAATACTCTTATTATTTTTCTTATATTCTTGCTTACCTGTCTGTTAAGAGACCAATAAGAAAAGCCACCGCCACATTCATCAAGCCGTTCTTAATGTCGAAATCTGTGCGTACCCAGAAGATTTGCATGATGAATCCCACTCATTCTTAAACTCAAAAGCGCGTTCGCGCAAAATTAATTTGCATACAGACACACCCACCATCTCCTTATAAGGCGAATGAGGCGGGTGTAAAACAGCAGAGTTTCGCCATCTGATCCCCGTCTGATATATTCAACAGGAAGCGTTTTGCGATCTCAAAATGACACACACACGTCTCACGACTCAGTGCATGTGTGTGTGTTCCTGTGGGTCGCTCATCGCATGTGTGTGTGTGTTAATCTGATGACAAATAAAGACTTATACTTGTACTTATACGTACTGTATAGTGTGAAATAAATCGTTCCAGCAAAGTAGGCTTCGTCAATACTGAACGACTGTATACTGATATATATATATGCCGCTGATCCATATGCTTCTGAAAATACCGGAAATACCGGATCCGTCACCGGTCATCTCTCTCTGAAATGTCCGTGGCTAAAACTCTGAGTGCGCTCAGAACTTTAGGTGTGGAGCAGAGTTTTGATTGATTGAACATTGTATTAACAGATTGCAGAATTGGTACAATACAGTACAGCTCAATACACACAATTGTTAAGGAGATGCAGACCAGAGAAAGACTTTAGTCTTGTTTACATCAGGGTCCCCCATTTTCAATTCATCATAACATACATGACATACAGATAGACAGTACTGCTACATCTATACAGAGAAGAGAGGAGAGGTTGTAAATATGCGTTATATGCGTACGGCCTGGGCAGCCAGCATCTAACTGTTCTAACAGCAATCAGAAGCAGAACGCACGCAATAAGTTATAATAATAACTATTGAAAGGTTCTGCATGGGTTTATAAAGTCGTATTTGGGGGTACTGTATTTGGGGGCAATTGACCAATGGTTTGCTTTCAACCCATGAACTCCTTCCTCTCTCACCATTTTATATATATTTTTTTATTTTATCTACTAAAACTGTATTGTATTATATTGTTTGTTTTGTAAAGTGTCTTTGAGAATTAGGAAAAGCGCTATATAAATCGTATCCATTATTATTATGAATGGTAGGCTTTTTTAAATGTTTCTCATCTGGGTAAGAGTTTCTTATCTGGGTAAGAGTGCTCTCGACCACTCTTAGAATTTGGTCTTGCCTGAGAGAAAAGCAACAATAAGAAAACATTGCTGAATCCCAGGTAAGAACAAAATAAGAGGAAATGCTAGTTAAGAACAAAATCTGTTCTTATAACGCTTCATGAATGAGGCCCAATGTTCCTTGGTGGTGTTTGTGAGAGTGATGTGCTAGAAGTGGTTAGAAAGTTTAAGAAAAAAAAATCTACTGATAGTAATACTATTGTCATGTCAACTATAAAAGAAGTATTTGAATGTGTCCTCAAACCATTCACTTATAACAAATCCTTTTTAACTGGTATGTTTCCTGATGAAATGAAAATGGCCAAGGTGGTTAAATTCTTTTTCAAAGTGGTGACGTGACATACATACTATATCATATATCATTGCTACCTCAATTTTCAAAGATACTCTAAAGATTATTTGTAAATAGACTTGATGGCTTTATTGAAAGATATGGGTTATTGAGTGACCATCAATATGGTTTTAGGAGCAATAGATCAACATCCTTAGCAGTGATAGATTTTGTGGAAAATATATCAACAGCAATGAATGAAAAACAACCCTCAATAGGTGTATTTATTGACTTACGTAAAGCATTTGACACAATCATTCCCTGCTTTTACAAAAAATGGAACGGTATAGAATAAGGAGTCACTCACTATAAATTTTTTTTATTATATCTTGCAGCATATTTTAAATTTCTCTTTCTTATATTAAAATATATTTCGTTTTTAAGAATTTGTAAGGGATAGGCAAAAATAAGCATGTGCTATTGATTTTGGATTTTGTGTGTGAGCTTGCCTTGAATATGTACATTTGTGATTTCTTTTCCTTTTGTAAGTCCACACGGGTGTTTGATTTGTCTGTAAACAAGACCGAAAAATAAACTTCATTCATTCAACTGACTTTCATTCCCTAAACCGTAATCCTAATAGCTAGCAATGCCTAACCCTAACATTCAACCTTATAAATATTGATATACTTATATACACGTCATGCCCTTTTTCCCTTGTGAGAAGGACCAGCAAAAACATCAACACAAGTACTTTTCTGGTCACGTGATCAGTGTATTCTTATGGAGACTCTTGCAACACACACACACACACACACACGCACACACACACACACAGATATAGACCACACAAATAGACAACAAGTCGCAATTAACGATACCCACAGGGGACAGAGGATGTTGAACGTGGATGCAATAGAGTTAGCAGCCCTGTGTGTCAGAGTTAAACAACCCGAGCACCATGGTAAGGTCTCTGAGCCCTGGGGGACTGGAAGCAAGCTACTTGTCACTACCCTCAGAGAGAAGTAGGATGGAAGACCAGTAAATGTCAATCGTGTAATGGTTTGCTGTAATTACACTATTACAGATATGCGACAGGGAATGTGCAGGTTTCAACGAGTTAAAATTAAGACCTTTTTAATACCAATTTCATGACCATACTAGCAAATAAAACAACAACTTTGAACCGACAGCTGCACTTGTGCTGCTCCAATTCTAATTCTTGTGTGTTCCAGACGCACCAAGCTCCCGGTAGCCCCACAGAAAACAATACTCGAATACAAAAACATTTCATATATTTAATCTACCCCCCCCCCCCCCCCCCCCCAAATTCTTTTTATACCTGTGCAAATGAAATCTAAGACTTTTTAAAACCTTTTATGGCCTTAAATTGAGAATTATGAATTGAATACTTATTAATACCCCGCAGATCTGAATAGACAGATAAGCATGTATTGTTTTTATTGTTTATTAACCCCTATTCATTATTTATTAATTAGGCATGATTGGGCGGCACGGCGGTGCAGTGGTTAGACAGAAGCAAGAAGGTCCAGGGTTTGAACCCGACGGGGCCTTTCTGTGTTTGTGTGGGTTTCCTCTGGGTACTCTGGTTTCCTCCCACGTTAAAAAGACATGAATGCTGCTGTAGCTACATACGCCTGCCAAAGGTACCGACATTTCAACCGGAGTCGGTTCCCGGCGTCTGTCTGTGGCTGACCACTAAGTTGTTCAATTACAAAGAAAATCATTAAAGGTGACATGCATTATAAACATCTTTTTTGAGTCTCTAGCATTGTATTATAGTAATAGGAGTTAGTATCAATGTGTTTTTGTGTCTAAATACCATATTGGCGGATTGCTCTCATTCAGCTCAGACCATTTCCTGCTAGATTTAATTACGTCATCCTGATTTGAGGCATATGTTGACGTCAGCGGGCTCTGGGTAAGCGGACAGTGATCCGATTGGCTCTGTGGTTGTAGCGCACCAAACAAGGGTTTGACAGAGCGAGCAAGAGAGAGAGAGAGAATCAGATAGACCCTCGCAACAGAGCACACATACACACTGTGCCGCGCGGAGCTGCTCCCGAATCGAGAGAGAGACCACCGTGCAAACACTCACAAATAGTGCTAGGAATAGCAATTTAAACTTCATTCATCTGGTGGTTTGCCCACCAGAGCAAGATGCTTAACCCTTTCACTGCCACACTACAGAAGGTTAACCTTTTACTATCACACTACCGACGGCAACCGAATGTGAATGTATTCCTCACATTCACACCGACGGCGGAGGTGACCATGCAAGGTGCCAACCTGCTCATCGGGAGCAGTTAGGGGTTAAGTGCCTTTCTCAAGGACATCTCGACACGCTGCCGGGAGAAGATGGAATCGAACCGGGAACCTTCTGATTACCAGACGACTACCTCCTGATCCACTGCAGCACCTTCTTCCTTCGACTCTGATTAACACATCGGTTGCCAGCCGGATTTTGCCAGCACATTTGCGAACGCATAAACTATATCTTAAATTATGGCTATGTGTCTAATACACCCGTCGCTTATCAATGACTTGCTTGCAGTCAACATGTACGAAACTGAGTTTTTTCATCAGTACATTTCCGTTTGATACCGTTTTGAATAAGAGTATAGTTTCGGAGAGTTCTAGTAATTTCAGAGAAATTCCGCGAAAATAGCCATTCACTGGAATACACAAAACACGTAGTCATTTTCCGGCTGATTTATGAATCGTTTTCAAATAAACGCTAGATTATTGAGAGTATTTGTGTTCTTATGCACGATACAAATCGGGCTGAAAAATCATTTATTCGTGCCACACACACACACACACGTTGTGAAATCTGTGAAAAACAACTTTGATTAACCCAAAACTGGTAACATAGATTCCTTACCTCAGATCAGATGTTCTGCAAAAAGATGAATCCAATTCCTGATCGCCATTCCAAATATTGATCGCGTTTATTGATCCAACGTTATAGTCCGAGACGCATAATCCAAGCTGCTTCCAGCCTCGCCGGAGTATTTCTCTGATGCACTTTTTCACTCAATCCAATCCAATGATATGCATTACCATCCGGGAGACGATAGGGGGCGGTATTTGCCCTTTGAGCTCAGAGCCATTCCCAATGATAATGTCAGGCTGGACGGATGAAAAATGAATGGATATCGCTAATAAAATAAATAACGATTAAATAACGAGAAATCTCGTTATTGGCAACCAACGCATGGCGGTCAACAATGAGATTTCTCGTTGTTGGCAACCAATGTGTTAAGTGTAAATCAAGCACTTGAAACATCGTGTCTGAATGTGTCACAAGGCTCGTCCTGGGAGGAGGAGGCTGTGGGGTACTCACCGAACCAGCAGCTGTTGACACACTGAGCCGGTCTCTGTGATCAGTTCATTCAAGCGCAACTCCAGGTGAACCTTACCCTATCAGAGAGAAGGGGGGGGAGACGACACAGAGCAGATAAGCACTAGGGATGCACCGATCCGACTTTTTCAGTCCCGATACCGATACCTGGGCTTTGGGTATCGGCCGATACCAAGTACCGATCAGATACCCATTGTTCAATTAATAAACTGTATGCCTCACTCTGTGGAAGAGACTGGGATCATTATTTTGTGCAAGGCAACATCAGGCTTGACTTAAAACATTCCTTTCCTAACTTAGTGAAACAAAATGTAACAAATTAACACATAATTATAAATGTACTGAATTGTTATTTCTTATTATAAATATATTTTTTTAATCAGATATTTCATAATTTTTTTATATATATATATATATATATATATATATATATATACTGTATAACCAGCTATTTTTGTCATATCGGGGCCGATATCCGATATCAATATCGGAGCATCCCTAATAAGCACTACGGGACCTCTTGCGTACGTCTTTCTCACTTGAGTCACAAGTTGAATCGCCAGTTAGTCATGAGGTCCAAATCTTTTTTTTTTAGCCTACTTTCTCCTATTTTTCTCTGATTTTCTCCCCGTCCCAATTAGTCGTTGTGCCAATTCCCCCCCTCCCCTACCTGGTTGTTGTACGCATGTTCTCCCACGAGTCGGTACAAGAGTGTCCTGATGTCGAACGCACGCTTCCTCCGAGACGTGCACAGTCAAGCCAGTGACGCTCTTTTCACTTGGCAGCGAGGACTCATTGGTGAAGTGTAACGCGTGGGAGGGCACGCTATCTCCACCAAGTCCTGCCCCGCTTAGCAAGCGCCGAGATTCCCACCCGCCAGCTTTTCCACCCCCTAATACTGCCAATTGTATTAGTATGAACGGCCAGCCAAGCTGGTAGCAACGCCGAGAGCTGGGCTCAAACCCAGCGTCTCCTGCGTTGGTGACGACGGCAATCTCCGCTACGCCACCTGACCACCCATGAGGTCCAAATCTGAAGTGTGATTCCACGTCATAAAAAAAGACAGGTTTCAAGCCGGAGGTATGGAATTCCTATGTGGCGACGCAGTCACACCTGGAGAGTGGAGCCGGATCCAACTGCAAAACTGCATGCACTCAAACACTTAAAAAAGGGGCACTTAGGCCTAATCAGGGGAAAAATAAATCCTGATTTATTTCTCACACATATCCTAAAACCAGAGACAAGCTTTGCACACATTGATTTAGTTTGACAGCTACTGAGAGTTAAGTCATACAGAGCGGGTCCCATGGTCCCGCTGAGCAGACAGGAATTTAGTTCCGTGACTCACTCTCTAATCAGTTCCAAAACCGCTCGGTCCCATGAAATACCATACAAAAACCAGACACAGTACAACTCCACATGAACGAGATGGAATTATCACTAATGCTCTCATCATGTGGAAAGCCACAAGAAATTAGCCCCACTGCGACCAAGGGGCAGGGCGGTAGAGGATGTGACTAAGGACCAGAGGATCTTGACCCCCCCCCAACTCTTGCTGGTTCAGCGTGAGATGAGCCACAGTAGCTGTAGTGTTTGTGAACAACACTCGACGTCTTTATCAGGTCGGATGTGGTGAAGGCTGCCTCCCTCGCCTTTGGAAGTGTCAGAAGAAGAAAAAAAAGGCACTAAACAAAAACGCCCACGCACTCGATCACACTCTCTGCGATTCAGCAGTGTGCGTTGGAGTGAGATCGCAGGCGGCGCTTGAAAGATAGGCTTTTAGCCAAATGTGATAATTAACCACAGTGTCAGAATGAGCTAATATCCCCTGGCCGCCCGACATTCACATTTAAAATTCTCACATCGTAATTTGGAACATCTTTTCACACAACTACGATCAACAATGCTTGCCAAGATAACGCCGACAATATTATCCATTTATTTGGTCCCAGTTACCAATTATTATCCCTGCTGCTGGCAACAGTATATCTCCATTGTAACAGCAAGCTGTTCACAAATCCAATCTATGAACCAATCACTCATGCCTCGGCCCAATCTCTGCATCACACCAACTCAGTTCTCAGACTGCTGCATCCACTGCGGGCTCCTTTACACCCCAGAGAGGTATCACAGTCATCTATCTATGATTATCATTGATGCACATTTGAATAAATACAAAAAGAAAATAATAATAAGTGTCTACTTGTGAGGACTCCTACAGGTCGGTTGGTGCGCCTGCGCAGTAGAATCAGGAAGTGTCGGGGGCAGCGTGAGCCTCCCACGCGTTACTCCTCGCCACAGAGATCGAGCTGCGCAAGTGAAAAGATGCGACTGCTGTTACCTCAAGTACCGGAGGGGACTTGTGCTATGTATGACTTAGTCCACATTGCAGCCGGCTTGTGGGAGGCAAGAAACAGCGTTCGTGACAGGGGAGGGTTGAATTGGACGATACGAAATTGGGATGGGAGAAAATATAGAAAATGGGAGAAAAAGTGAAAAAAAAAAAAGTGTCTACTTGTGAGTGAATCGACATAGCATCGCATGCCAAGAATAGCCAGGCATGGACCAAATCACCATATTTACACGGCGGCCATTTAGCTTAAAGCCCAACTTGCAGGTTAAACCCTACTCTTCAATTATGGGTAGTTTACATCATTGGTATTTAATTAAAAAAAATATTCATTTGACGCCGGAAATGCCACTCAGAAAGAGTTAAAAAGGTCCACGCACGAATAACATGCACGCACGAATCAAAAAAGCTTATCAGAGCTATCAGGGCCATGACGTCACGCGAGGCAACTTTCCCCTACTTCTGATCCACTACAAGGAGTTTTGATGAGTGCAGAAAGCTATTTCCTTGATCCAAATGGACGCCTTACAAGACGCAAATGGGTTTAATCGTCTGAGACTTTGATGGACCAGCTACAACTGGTTGAAAAAGGTAGTTATAATGTTTTTAATGTCGTAAAAAAAGAACTACATTTACCACTAGGTAGCCTGTTGTTCAGTACAGCAGCGCTACTGGTCTGTGGGCTGTCGCCTTATCCCCGGGTCATAGTATCAAGCTGGCTATATGGCTCTGGCTAACGTTACCCCGCTAACGTTAGCATTATGTCTACTGTGGTGCATGTAAAAGAGTTTTGGGAACGAGTAAAATGTGTAGGTCCTCTTCTCAGACCTGTGAGGCAAAGCACTGCTGCACACACATCCTGCCGGCTAGCAAGCTATGCGCCCCGGCATGTTGATACGATAGTAGCCCCTTTAGCTGCACTCGGTGCATCAGTGACGATAGCTATGAGCTAACTAACGCTACAAGCTCAAACACCTTATAACTACTACTATTGTCGTGTCCATAAGTTCCTTGGCAGAATACTTGTGATGACAAAGATATACAAAGAGGAGAGAACCATTTTAAATCGGGTGATGTT
Organism: Notolepis coatsorum; assembly: GCF_963971535.1. NCBI lineage: Eukaryota > Metazoa > Chordata > Actinopteri > Aulopiformes > Paralepididae > Notolepis > Notolepis coatsorum. Next base: position 219,038,603 of record NC_140165.1, on the reverse strand, counting down.
ATGAGTTTCGGCTACCAAGCTAAGCTAAGCTACGTTAGCTAACTTAGCTAGCTTCTAACGGTGTATACACAATATGTACAACGACACAATGATTTTCATTAGTACAAATATGGTAACATGGTTGTGGCTTTTACAAATAGTGGTTAGCTTTAGAGATGGATGGCTATGATCACGGAGCAATAGTGTTGTTAGGTGAAACGGATACATTTTCATTCATTACTCCTCGGCTAGTAGTAGCAAGGCTCTCTGCCTGCCACTAGCTGTGTGTGACTCTCAGACTCTCTGTGTGTGTGACTCTCAGGTGCCCTGCACCTGCCGTGACGACATAATTTCGATTACACGCGCACGTTATGAACCATTGATTAAAATATCCACGTGCGTGGTGATTGTGTTGGGCAGACAAAATGTTTGATAAAAACGCTAAAACTTGGTCAATTTCAATATTTTTTTCTCTTCTTCATGAAAGTCACCGTTGGCCTAGTCCACATTGTTTATTGAACAAAAATACAACCTGCAAGTTGGCCTTTAAATGTCAACAAAATGTCTTATTTTGTTCTTACCTGGGATTCAGCAATGTTTTCTTATTTTTGCTTTTCTCTTCGGCAAGACCAAATTCTATGAGTGGTCGACAGCACTCTTACCCAGATAAGAAACTCTTACCCAGATAAAAAAAAATTAAAGCCTACCATTGGTCAATTGGCCCCAAACACGACTTAAAAAACCCAGAACTTTTCAATAATAATAATATTTATTATTATTCTTTATTTTTAATTTTTTTTATTATTGCAAAACAAAATTATTAAAAGTCAGTACTCAACACACAATGCATAATGAAACTAACAATTAAGGTGGCTAAAATGACATGCAAGTACAGAAACAGAAAACAAAAAAAAGTATATAATAATATTTTACCGTATACAGTGTATATCCAACGAAATGACCAATTATACCAATGTCTTATACAGGATATACTCCTAATACCTATTATCTAAAACCCTACACACATATGCTCCAGCTCGAACCCCCCCCTCCCGGACCCCTCCTTGGATAGTACCTCCATTATCCCTCACTCCTAACCAGACACTACCATTATAAGCTAGCTTTTATTCTCTCCACCACTTCTAACCACATTGACATTTTGGATTCGTTGAGACCCAGAATTCTTGCTGTAGATATTTCTTGATAAATCACATCGAGATATGCAAGAAACCATACCTTCCGGCACATTTTTTCCGGTTGAAACCAGCGTGATGCGATCAGTTTTTTTAGCTACTGTGATACCCGATAAAACCAATCTCTTTAGCTGTGGATTTACTGCAAACTCAAAAACATCATTCAATAGTAATACAGAGGGGTGTACTGGTATATTCCAAGATACGAGTTTTGATAATTGATGGGTCACATCTTTCCAGAATGCCTTAACTGGTGGGCAGTCCCAATACATGTGCATAAATGTCCCTTCGTCTCCATTTGTACATTGGGAGCATTTTGAGTCTTGTTTGAGACCCATTCTGTTCAGTCTTATAGGAGTCCATATAATATAATATTTATTATTATTATAACTTATTGTGTGCGTTCTGCTTCTGAAATGGATTATATATTGCGGTTAGAACAATTAGATGCTCTGGCCGCCCAGGCCGTATGCATAGAACGCATATTTAGAGATAGTCTAGATCAGTGGTTCTCAAACTGTGGTACACGTACCACTAGTGGTACTTGGTGGTACTGCTGGTGGTACTTGAAAAATAATAAAATAAAAAAATATTGCAGTCAGGCCACTGAACTTAGAAGCAGGCCAGGCCAGTGTTTCTAGTTGCGGCGGCGCGATAGTTAGATAACCTATGTGGGGAACAACCAGGAGATCACTGTGACAGAGAGTAATGCAGTCTAAACAGTCATAAATCTTTTATTAAACTTCAGCCCTGATCATAACCATTTTTATTTTTAGATTTTTTGTAATGTCAGATAAAAAAATGAAATACTCCCACTTTTCTGAAAAGAGTTGTTAAATCTGACATTACAAAAAATCCTATCAAAATGTACTTTGATATTGAACATATTTTACTTTGTGTGTTTTTTTTTACAATAATTTGTGATGCCCATCACAAACACTGGAATTTAAAGGGTAACAATTCAAAAATGCCTGCACCAGAATGCAGGAAATTATGTCTTTGTAACAAAATAATTGCTGGTGGGGGACCCCCACTTAGAAAGTGGCCTGACTGGGGCTATATTTCACACTATATTTCCCAGCCTGAATTATTTCCCCAGTCGGGCCCTGCTTATGCGAGTTGTCAATGGACAACAACATGCTGTGTGTGTGAGAGAGTGAGTGAGTGAGTGAGTGAGTGAGTGAGTGAGTATTAAGTACATTTGCTGAAATACAGTTCTTAATTTTCTCACTTGCTATGTGAGAATGTTAGTTATTATGTTCTCAATGCCCCTTGCATTGTATGAGTTGTGTGGAAGAGTTTGCTAGTTCTAGTGCTACCCCTTTGTACATTGTGGCTGTGTCTGACAAAAGTTAACAATAAATAATGGTATTAGGAATCCATTTGCCTCCTGCATGAACTGTGCATAGCTGAATAGACTGTATTTTAACGTCGGTCATATGGTGGTACTTGGAGAGCCAGCTACGTTCTCAGGTGGTACTTGGTGTAAAAAGTTTGAGAACCACTGGTCTAGATCTATTTGCAGAGCCAGATGAGTGGCTGCTTAACCGTTTCAGATTGCCAAGAGCGGTCCTTTTAGATATATGCAATACTCTGGAGCCTCAACTCAGACACAACACACGCCGGTCAAATCCTATGCCTCCTCACCTACAAGTAGGGATGTCCGATATTATCGGCCAATATCGGCATTAAAATGTGATATCGGAAAATATCGGTATCCGTTTTCAGAAAAAAAATAAATAAAAAAAAATCTCTTCATTTCTATAACCTTTATTTACCCAGGCAAGCAAGTAAGAACAAATTCTGATTTTATTTATCGTCAAAAGTATGCATAATGTTGTGTTAATTCCACAACAAGAGATATGTAATGTTAATTACCTGAAATTATTCCATTTTTTGGGGGGGGAAACCCTGCATATATCTGTATCGGTTGATATCGGTATCGGAAATTAAGAGTTGGACAATATCGGTATATCGGTAAAAAAGCCAATATCGAGCATCCCTACCTACAAGTTTTGAGCGCACTCTGGGTTTTAGCCACAGGGACCTTTCAGAGAGAGATGACAGGTGATGGGTCCGGTATTTACCAACCTACTGCAGTGGTTCAGTATTGACAAAGCATACTTTGCTGGAACGATTCATTTTGCACCTATATAAGTATAAGTCTTTATTAGTCATCAGATTAACACATACACATACAATGGGCGCCCCACAGGAACACACACACACGTGCACTGAGTCGTGAGACGTGTGTGTGTCATTTTGAGATCAGTCGCAAATCGCTTCCTGTTGAAAATGCCGAACCTCAGCTGTTTTGCACACGCCTCATTCGCCTTATAAAAAGGAGCTGGCGGGGCGTGTCTGTATGCAAATGATTGAGCGAAGAGAATGCACATTTTAGTTTAAGAATGAGTGGGATTAATCATTCAACACACCTGGGTAAGAACAGATTTTGACGTTCAGACCGGATTGATGAATGCGGCGGTGACTTCTTATTTTTCTTTTTTTTGTCAGGCCACTGAACTTATAAGCAGACCAAACTAGCGCTTTCCCCAAGGGGATCAATAAAAGAATATCTTATCTTATAAACTAGTAAAATAATCTGCCAGTGCAGTAAGCAAATTTGGCTTCTCTCTCCTAATTGGATAAAGTGTGAACGGGATACCAGAACATGTATTTGTTTACTGCAGAGCGGAGTGATCAGTGATGGCTGTCAGAATGTAGAGCTATTTAAGACATATTTGAACAAAAATCAACTTACAGCACCTTTAACTAGCTTATTTTTAAGAGCCACATTGCCAACACTAAAAGGAGTGGATGTTACGAGAACGCGTTGAAGCTGGTCACGTCGGGAGACCTTGTGCTTAGCATGAGGCTAACATGCGTGTGTGTGTGTGTGTGTGTACTATGATTATTCCTTTAAAACACTCAAATAATCATCGCCCACGTTGACTTACAATGGAACTCAGCTGACCTTAGCACCAACCGGCCTGGCTCTACATACAAATAGCAACATGCAGATGATCTGGCATTTCCTCATAAATACGCTTGCTGTGCCATCTCATACAGGCCCACCACAAACTGAGATAGAAGATTTTAAATTGCTTATTGTGTTTCCGTAACTTGACTGGCATGCGTCGTGCCTGACGGGGCCCATCAGCGCTGCAAACAACATGTGGAGCGGTGAGACATCCTTGGCATCATAAACAGGAAGTGTGGAGGTGTTTGTTTATGTCCCAGTTATGAGTCTGACTAACAAACCAATTGTAATCAATAGGACTGGTCCACACACTATGCTGAATCACCCGAATCACAACCAGTAATGTCAGGGGGGCTATAACGCATGAGCAACGCATGGGCCTTAGTCCTAAAACCCACCTCAACCCTGCTCATTTTGACAACCTAGGATGGCTTAGAGTAGACAACAGAGTACAGCAACTTGCAATGGGCCTGGTCTACAATATACACTACACCACTGGGATACCCATGTACATGTCGAAATACTTCCCAAAGGTCAATGAATTCCACGACCACAACACCAGAGGGAGTTCCACAAATCATGTTCAACCCAGATTCGGCTCCAACAAGGGACTAACACGTTTCGCAATTATGCCACCCTCCTTCAAAACCGCTCTCAAAGAGCACCTACGGGTGGCTGCATTACAAACTGGCCCCTGTAAATGTCCAAATCCTCTTTGTTTTCACATTTAGCTGGGTTTTAACATTGAAGTGAACGGGCACTTCCACATCCGTACTTCACATTGCATCAAACTTGATATTCAGAAGGGGATCAATAAAGGAATACATTATCTTATCTTAATATGACGGTGAGATGAATAATAGCGATTGGGATGGAAATGTGTGTATATATATATATATTAGTGCCGTCAATAGATTTGAAAAGAATTACTCATTAATCACACAATTCTGTATTTAATCAATAAATTAATCATGATGAATCGCATTTTCTACTCAAGACCGAAGCTTGTAACAGATATTTACTTGAGTAAATCATGGAATTAATGTAGAATCAACACAAAGAAAGTATATTTAGATTCAAAGACTTATTTTAATAGCTTTCTTTGATCTTTGAATACATGTTCTCTCCTGTGAAATACAAATGTTCAACAAAACCATTAATATTGACTCAGCTTTAAAGACCTCTTTCTTATATCCACGGCGCTAACAGAAATAAAAACCCAGGCCTATGTTAAAGTGCAGATTGGCTTAGAGGACGATAATGTCTTGAATGAACTACCAGTAATATAAATCATATTAACAACACAAATGTGTTCCATCTTCATGTCAGATGATTTTCAAAAAGGTGCATGAGTCAATGCAAAAAAAGAACAAGCAAAGATACTGCTGAAAGTTCAGAACGTTCCATCGATTAATCTAGAATTTTTTTTTTAACACATTAAATCATTTAAATTAATATCCTAAATGAAAGCATTAACTTTGACAGCCCTAATATATATATATATATATATTACAATTGCACTCTGGTTGGACGCCAAACTTTTTTGTTGTACTGTATTTGTGCTGTATGACGACAATACATTTGAATCTAAAACTGTATGCCAGAGTACAGGAAAAGGAAAGGATGGAGCAGCACGTCTAGGATCATGCAGTTGAATTTTTGTGGAATACAGTGAGCCAGCGTTCACTCTTCACTCTGTTGTTGCTCACTTGTGAACAAAGTGGTGGCCTATTCTCCCAAATTCATGCCACAACCTTTTCACTTTGTTCTCTAAAGTCACACCTCTTCTCCCCCGCATTAGAGATGAAAGACATCCTCCCGTTCCGGCCCGTAAGGGCATAGAAGGTAGTAGTACTATAGGCAAGGTAGATTCCTTAGTAGCAGAGTGCATAATAGTAAACGACAGTACAAAGGTCATTCGGTTTTGGAGAGGAAAAAATTCACACCCGTGTTGTCTTCATTGCCCCGTCTTCCATTGCGAGGTGTGCCCAATACAGTCCAAAAGGGACAGCGACTTGGCACTTGGCTGGGGAGAGCGAGACTGCAGCAAAGTTGTACAGTTACATTAGATGTGCTTCTCAGTGTTTTAGCCTGCATGGAATTCTTATTAAGTTAGTCATAATCTGTTAAATAGGTCAGCATTTGTTCAATAATGCTTTGTAACGCTGTCTGGCTGAGACTAACAGGAAGCTCTTCGGTTTCCGGACAGAATTTCATTCAGAATCAAGAAAACATCACACAGGTAAAAATGTATATATAAATTCACTTTGGATGGGAATACTGTTAATTTGTATTCCCATCCACGTGATTGTGAAATTGGATTCGCAACCAAATGTCAGGCCTGAAACCTTCTACATTACAAAGTGATTTGTGAAGATGTTGTGAAATGAATCGCTTTCATTTTCGAGGTATGGTGTGCGTGTGTGTGTATAGGGTAAGGAAGTCCCCACGTTCATTTCCTTCCCGGGAAAACAATTTGGCTAAACCCGCAATGACATAAGTCAGAATTCTTAGAAACCCAGGGGGCATTACGCTGTGTGTAAAACGTGTTTCATACTTCTTGTGGATATTGTGCAACGGTGGCCTGTGTGACTGTGTGTGCAGGGTCCACACAGCGTCTGAGCCCACCACCAGGTTGTTCTACAATGATTGGCATCGCTATGGTGATAGAACATGTACTCCGTTCTGCAAGCTCCCCCGATCATAATAACTATGAAACGACTTATGCCCAGTCTCCACTATCCAGGGTTTAGCCGTGCTGTGGCCTGTCGGGCACACAGTGAGCGTCTCCATTGTCGTTAGAACCTGGCCAGACCTGGCTGGACCCCGGCTGAGAGAGCCACCTTTCACTACCTGGCCAGACCTGGCTAGACCCCGGCTGAGAGAGCCACCTTTCACTACCTGGCCAGACCTGGCTAGACCCCAGCTGAGACAGCCACCTTTCACTACCTGGCCAGACCCCGGCTGAGAGAGCCACCTTTCACTACCTGGCCAGACCTGGCTAGACCCCGGCTGAGACAGACACCTTTCACAACCTGGCCAGACCTGGCTGGGACTGTTGTATCATCATGTTTTAGCTTGTGTACCACAGTTGCTGGTGTGAATTTTGAAAGTTTACAAGAAACGGTTGTGACACAAACCCAACCATACTATGCTACACCATGGCTAACCACCGCCAGGCTGACCATAGCTAAGGGACACAAGGCAACAGTCATTGTAGTTCAGAGACCGTGTGCGTCGTCCGCACCGTAAGGACCATGCATGAAGTATGAAACAGTTCTGTGTGGGTGATGGCAGGAGGACTGCTGACCAAAATTAAACTTAAAAAACAAAAACAATCCAATCTGTAATTCAAACGGAAACAAATGCACCACCCCCCCAAAACTGGTTTTAACACAAAGTGCATTGCCTGTGAGGCGTCACTACGGGCAGACTGGTTAACCCTGCAGTGAATGAATGAGTGAGTTAGTGATGTTGCTAGTTGTCATGGAGGTGCTCCACATATATATATATTAGGGATGTCCGATATTATCGGCCGATAGGCAGTAAAATGTGATATCGAAAAATATCGGTATCGGTAAAAAAAAAAAAAAAAAAAAAAAAAAAACGTTTTTTTTTTTTTTTTTTAACCTTTATTTACCCAGGCAAGCAAGTAAGAACCAATTCTTATTTTATTTATTGTCAAAAGTATGCATTTTGGTTTAATTCAACAACAAGAGATATGTAATGTTAATTTTTACTTTTTTAATTATCATATTTTGCACAGATAATGCTTACATTTAGAAAGCCTTTTGAATGCATCCAGTGAAATTATTAGTTACCTGAAATTATTTCCGTTTTTTTGGGGGGAAACCCTGCATATATCGGTATCGGTTGATATCGGTATCGGTATCGGTATCGAAATTAAGAGTTGGACAATATCGGAATATCGGTATCGGTAAAAAAGCCAATATCGAGCATCCCTAATATATATATATATAATAATAAAAAAGGGAATAGAGAAATGTGTTCTCTCTCTAGCTGGTTGATAGGTCAGCTAAATTTCAAGCCCCAGACTCTTTTCTTGATCCTCCAATCGCAACTACGTTTCTCTTTTTTTTTATCTACTTTTTCTCCCTATTTTCTATTTTTCTCCCATCCCAATTTCATATTATCCAATTCTACCCTCCCCTGTCTCGAACGTTGTTAGACCATGCCTCCCACTGGTCGGCTGCAATGTGGACGAAGCCTTGCATCACGTATCCCCTCCGGTACACGAGGAGGCAGCCGTCGCATCTTTTTACCTGCACAGCGCGATCTCTCAGCGGCGAGGAGTAACGTGTGGGAGGCTCACGCTGCCCCCGTTGCTTCCTGATTCTGCTGTACAGGCGCACCAACCGACCTGTAGGAGTCGCCGTCCACAGCGTCCGATCCCCACCCACCGGCTTTCCCACCCCCTAATACTGCCAATTGTATTAGTATGAACGACCAGCCAAGCCGGAAGCAACGCCGAGAGCTGGGCTCGAACCCAGCATATCCTGCGTTAGTGGCGAGCGCCTTGCCCACTGCACCACTTAGCCGCCCCGAGGCAAAGGTGTTTTGAAATGTTGTCCAACTCTGCACAGGAGTGTTGTGTAGAACATTCCCAACTTTCTGAATGACCTGCGTCATCTAGCTTGATGAGAAGAGAATGGGTCAGCATAGTCATAGGAAACGTTCACAAATGGCTTCCCCATCTGGGAGACAAATAGAGCTGGAAGAAATAGTGTTATCTGAACAGCTCCTGTGACAACGCTGGGGATGTGACCAATCCTCTTCTTATAATCCTAGACTATCACCACATGATACAAAGCAGATTTCCATGACATTACTACGTTTCTCGTGTTATTTGCGGTGAGGGCAGGCAAGGGATGTGTAGTCGGAGAAAGACGTCTGTGCGTGTAATGCTGTAATAAGTGCTTTTAACGTGTCATCTCATCGGTCTGGGGGATTCTAATTACACTCCCTACACAGATCTGCCTCTATGTCACACAGCCTGCGAAACAGCTCTGCCCCAAGTGCCTTATTACTGGAACAAAAACTGACCTCTGCAACCAAATTAGTTTGAGAGAAAATGTAGTAATACCACACAAGTATTACAAATAACCAAATATTAAGCTCGTCTGAACATTTAGGAGTTATGCAGTGGATGTAGTTATCAGAAAAGTAAAGACTTTTTCTGCGTAAGGAAAATAAATAAATAAATAAATAAATAAGGCTGCAGAGAGGCTGTGAAATTTCACTTTTCTTTTTTTTGTATTTTATTTTTTAATTATTTTTTAAACATAACAAATTAGACACTCAAGCACTAACAGTAAACATCCAATGAAATCATCATTTGAATCATTATAAATGTAGTATACGAGATATATACCTAATACTTGCTATCTAATACCCTACATAATTATGCTCCTGCTCACCTTTTTCAAAACTATTTTGGTTCTTACTAGTAGAATAGGCTACACATAAGGGGGGGGGGGGGGGGGGGGGAAATAATATAATATTATTTATTCATCAATATGCTGAGAGAAAATTATACGAGTACAAGCAGCACAGGTTAGTTAAACCTCCTCTTTGGACAGAGACATTGGACAGAACGTAGGAGTGTGGATTCTAATGGCAGTAGGCCTAGAGACCTTCCTCACAGCTGCCATTCTGATGTGTTATAGCAGGGTAAACACAGGGGAACAGAACCATCATTAATGTTACGTTTACTAAGGCTGTGGTATTGCCCCATCTCAAATTCAGCCCTCTTTTCTTTTTTAAATATGTTTTTGTAGGTTTTTATTGCGTTTTTACTACCAGGCAGTCCGGTAGAGAGAGAGGGAGAGGAGGAAATGGGAGACAGAGCAGGGGAAGACATTCGGCAAAGAACGCCGGGTCCGGGAATCGAACCCGGGTTGGCGACGCAGCATGTTACGTGGTTCGCCACTTGGGCACCCCACAGCCCTCATTTCTTGATCAACGAATCACAACCGTGGCTTTCCTCGGACAAGATAGGTGGATCGTGTATGCTGGCTCACTGGAGTCGTACACATTCCAAAGTTAACACAGCTCTATGTGAACCCTATGGTATTGAAAAACTCGTCACCCACCTGGACTTCTGAGTTGGCATCCACTGGTTGTAGGCTGATCCAATGCTCCTTCCCACTGTATTTACACAGATCATCCTTCCGAATGGCCACCTTGCCTGAAAACACATGCAAACACACACGCACCAACACAAACACTGTTGGAATGGAATCTTGGAACCTATTCTACACGTTCAAATGACTGGCTGGTTCTTAGGGTTCCTCGAGTTTGCTCTGAACTAGGAAAAACTGCTTTTTCCTTTGATGCTTCCAACACCTGGAATGCCCTCCGACTGACTCCGACGCTGAAGGTTCTTCCTTCTCTTGCTGCATTTAAAAGTATGATCTCCAACCACTGTGTGTCGACTCGTAACGGTCTTCCCAGATTCTTTATCGTTTATTCTTATTCATTGTGCGTATATTTATGAAATTGCTGATGAACTATGTCTTGCTTTGTAAGCTCGTCGTCACTGTAAATGAGGTTAAGCTCAGTGTCTCACGGGTTGAAATAAAGGTTTGAAATTAAATGACAGGGGAGGAGACTGAATAGCCGGTAGACCATCCTGTATATGGCCAGTAAAGTCCAGAATAACTCCATAGAAAAGATCTTTACGTCCAGAGACCGAAGGCACATGCATCAGTTTAGGTCTCCACTAGATGTGTGGAGTTATGAATTACATGCAGTGTGATCACTTGTCTCGACAGGAAACATCCAACTCCAGCTCACTGACTAAGTGGAGAACCACATGGATCTGTGTGTGTGTGTTCTGTGTCTCAGTGACTCACCGACAGGGAAGTCCCTTTGGAAGACGCTCTTGGCGTAAACGTAGAAGGACAAACACTGAAATGGTCGTGGGATCTCAAAGTAGAAGTCTTCTCCATAGAAAGGGCTGTAAAATGAGATGAGATGAGATAAGATATATGCCCTTCCTATATTGATCCCCTTTGGGAAATGTTGGCCTCATAGCAGCATGGGGGAGGGGAGGTACAGGTATGGGCAGGGTAATATTAGAAAGACATAAATGTAGGCAATAAAAGTACAATAAAAATAAACAGTGTAAACAATATAATTAAATAGGAATATAAGAATATGAGAAAGTAAACATTGTAAACAAAGGTGCAGTTGAGGGTCTCTGTATGCCATATCAGTTATATTATACGTTACAATAAATATGGGCAATAAAGAATTAGAAGCTGAATATATACGATGAGCAAAGTAAAGTAAACGGTATACACAAGGTACCCTAACTTGCATGATATAAGTCATGAAATGAGACAGAACTTTGTTGTTAAACAATGTAAAGTCACAGCAGCCAGTATCTTAGTCAAACAGACGCTGCATACACACAACAAACACAAACAACATACGTTTGTCTGGGTGTAGGGTAGGCCAAAATATCACATCACACTGTTTCTCATTTTCATGGTATAACAGTATTTGACGGTATTTAATTTTCCAGTACAAATTACAATCTGATATGACGCATTTATATTTTTTTATGTAATACTGCTGCAAGGAACTATTTTTGGTATAGCAAATATTCATACCTTTGCATCCATAAATACCATGACAGTTTAGGTAGGGTTGGGTGATAATTCAATATTATCCTATTGTACCGCAATTAAGTTATAAAACTCTGATATCATTGCACAAAATAACCACACATTAACTGAAATGTCTCAAAATTATATTTAATATCCGACTGTGGGGATATTTTTGTTTTGATATCATACTTCCATTTTATCATGCAGTTCAATGTGATGAACAGTAAATAGATTATCTATAATGTGATTTTGGACATGTGAATAAATAGCGTAATATTGATATCAGTAAGATTTAAGATAATTATTGTGATATACTTATCATATATTTATATAAGCCCAGCCCTAATATAAGGTTAGAAAGGGCCTGATGGAATAAACTTCGGTGGGGTGGGACAAATTAAAAACTACAGAAACCTTGGATCTTTAAACTCGCCATTGCATTTATACATTTATGCCTGCCAGAACATTATGCAGGCTGAGGTTCACCTTGCTGAACTCTGCACTACAGTGACAGCCCCCACCCCCGGATCATTTTAGCATATACTACATAGCTTTTTCATACAAATATATACACATATGTACATTACAATGCACTTTACTGCTCCTTTACACTCTGGTTAGATGAAAACTACATTCCGTTGTACTCTGTACTTGTACCCTGTGCACTGACAATAAACGTGAATCTAATAAAATCATCTAATTATATAACGCCTATACCCTGTCAAACCCCTGCTTCTATCAAATATGTCTCGTCACGCACGCATCACTTGCCACTCTATACCAACAATAACACACTCTCCATAAAGATGAATCTGTAAAAGAAAAAAAAAATTGACAAAACTAAAATCTTAACTATTCTTTCCATCAACAATCATTAAACAGCATAGGCTAAATATAGCCTGGCCGAACGAGCAGTGTAGTTAGGTCTCCCCTGGTTGGCTCCGATACAGATTTAGATATTTGGGAGCTTACATTTCCATTAACTGTATCTATCTGCTGATATACTTTTTTTTTCTTGTAAGAACTATAACACATTTTTTAGTCTGGAAGAAATATGATTCCTGAGTCACTAATTCACTGTGAATGGACCTACTCCAAAAAGTGTTGCCAGGCGACATCATAAATTCAAGGCGCGATGGCTCAGATTTCCAGATAATGGAGACATTTGTCTATGCTTATATAGCATAATATGATATTTATCATCATTGGAATAGCACAAAGGATATTCTGTTTTAGGGTGGATTTCTTGGTAAGAAAACAAAAACGTGACAAATTAAACAGCGTTGCATTCAAAATAAGAGAAATATTAGATACATCAATCTCTTCTTTCAAACAAAGACGGCACAAATTACAACTTCTAGTTCAAGTGGAACAAAATTAAGGAGCTGCGTTTTAACACATGCCACAGCATTATGCATTAATTTAGCTACCCAACGGTGCTTCATCGAGGGCACTTTTAACCAATAATAAATTATGTGTAAAAGGCTTCCATCAGTAAACGTGATGCATCTGCGCAGAACATGACTCATTGCCCTGCAGGAGCTGGCAGTCAAACAGAAGGTCCAGGCAGCGCCGCGGGTCCACGTGGCTCTGCCAAGGTATCCGCCTCCCAGCCAACACAGGACTTAGATCTGGACAGCTTGAATGCACGCGGCCAAACAGTAGGTTAAGCAGCACTAGCATATGTAGGCTTCAACCGGATCATCTCCCCACGACCCCGACTGAAGAGCAGGCAGACTGTTGCATTGTGTTAACCGCTTAGGGTACCGCAGGCAGAAATATACATGCAGGAAAAGAGATGAGTCATCCACTTCAATTTGGATTTATTTTCCTAAGAGTTATCTTTAGTAAAGCCCAATAATCAAATATTAGGCTGTATGTAGCCAACAAGAAGCCACAAAGCAATCAATGCACTGGGGCATCACGTACCGGGATGTATGAATGAGATTGCCGATCAAAAAACTGTTTGCAATGTTGTATCCGCCCAATCAGGAATTTAAATGTAAACAACTGGGTATCCTCACCAGCAAAAAAATAAAGACATGTTTTTATTTTCTAGTTTGATGACTAAAATTAGTACTTTTAGAAACCTTTGTTTTGTCTATGCGATTTGGCCTTTCATTCACAACGCAAGCTGTGTTTTAAGTCACTGGAACCGTACCTTTTTGAAAACTCCTGCCAGGGTGAATATTTTTAGAAACTAAATTTTTTTTAAATACACAGGGCGGGATCCACAAAGAAAGGATTGGACGGTGCTAATTGCACCCTTACTTACAATTCATTATGAATTGAAAATTGGGGACCCTAAACAAGACGGACGTCTTTCTCTGGTCTGCACCCCCTTAACACATTCCCTGCCAACGAGTATACTCATTATTGGGAGCCAACACTTGAACGCCAACAACAAGTATACTCGTTATTTGATAGTTTCCTTTTTTTCGATTTTAATATTCTATATTCAATGTCAGGGACCCGTATGTTGCCATTAGAAGGCATACTGCGACCCAGAGGGTGCAGTACAGACCAGATCCACCCATGTGGCAGTATCGAGAGTGCAGTAAACCCTGTTCCAGACCCTGTGTCACACTCAAATGTCTCCGGGCGCACTTTTCTAGTACAGGGAAACCTAGGGCTTCACTCGATCGCATTTAATCGTTTTCGGGACCCCCAATCCATATGTTGTGGTGGGTTATGTCGTGGGCCAAATGGACCAGATGGCGATCAAACAATTGGAATATTATTTTTTGGAATACTCCCGAGTCCCGATCACAGGTAAGGACTATCTGACGTCAATTCTGGCTTGATCGTGCAATGCTTTTATACCGATCGAGCTGATCTGAAACGACCCCCCCCCCCCCCCTTTCATGCATTCATGATGAAACATAATAGCTATTAAATATATTTGATTTGGGAATAGTAGCCAGGCAAGAAACGGCAATGCTTATAGTAGGATTCACGTTTTAGGCTATAACTCAGGAATTACCCCAGACTACTCTAAAACTATACTTATATTCACCACGGTATAACACGGGAACGTATGGATAGGGTTGGGCACCGAGAACCGGTTCTAATAGGAAATTTACTTTGTTAATTAATACCCTAGTTACAGTACAGCAACCAATTTAAACTATCAAGTTAACTGACAATGTGAAATAGTATGAAGAAAAGTAAAGATTTTTCAAAAAAGAAAAGAAAAAAAAATCTCCTGCTAAATAAGCTGTGACCTGTTTTGACCTGCACCTCAAATAATCGGAATCGAGAATCGTTTAGAACAGGAATCGAAATGGAGAATCTGAACCGGAATCGTTCAAATCCAAACGATGCCCAACCCTACGTATGGATGAAGAAATTCATTCTTTTTCACATGTTGAACGATAGATAGTTGATGTCAAATGGGCCATAGTATTGTATCCATAGCTATAATATAGAATATAGTTATAGCTCTACAAACAAGGTGACGCACTCCTATCTTTTAACAATTGTGTGTATTGAGCCGTACTGTATTGTACCCATTCTGCAATCTGTTAATAAAATTTTCAATCAATCATCTGTGCGAAAATTTTATTAACGGATTGCAGAATGGGTACAATACAGTACGGCTCAATACACACAATTGTTAAGGGGATGCAGACCAGAGAAAGACTTCAGTCTTGTTTACATCCGGGTCCCCCATTTTCAATTCATAATGAAAGTAAATAAGGGTGCAATTAGCACCGTGCAATCCATTCTTTGTGGATCCCGCCCACAGTGTATTAGTGTGAAACCGGAGCTTATGGAAAACACTGACATCATGACTAGGGATGGGTACCTTTCACATTTGAACCGATACGGTACCTGTGCATCGATACCGGTACCCAACGGTACCTTTTTTCGGTACTTTAGTCTCAAGAAATTGAATTTACCTACCTCAGTCCAAACTTCAAATAACTACAATTTTGACCGTTTTCGGCTTGCCATTGCTCCGGCTGCTTTGTTGTTGAATCAAGTCAAATCCTAGGTAAGCATATATTGTGCGTGTGAACGTTGACATGAAAAGAAAAAAAGTAAAAAATTATAATTCTCTTTTTCTCCCCTCTTCTGTATCTCACTTGAATCGATACACGGTAGTACCGACGTGTTTCGGTTCGGTACCTCAAAAGTACAGAATTCGGTACCCATCCCTAATCATGACTGATTGCCCTGCCCGTATACGGATATTTTCTGAAAACTGTATGCTCTCTGAAATCAGGACCATGGAGAGCTCCCCGCAGCCTCCCATCCAGGTCATGTCATGTGAGCGTTTTTGTGTTGTGTAAGGATGTACCGTAATTCCTCTAATAGTAACCCCGGCTTGTATTTGTTTCAACTGTAGCGGGTACCAGGCTTGTATTAGGAGGAGGCCTGTATAAGAGGGAGGCCTATATTTAAAATTTTCAAACGGATAATAATGAATAAATCAACATTTTGTGTCAGTTTGAACCCAGTAAAATGTACTGGGTTCATTTATTGAAACCAAGTACTGTATGAAATAGTAAACAGTGCAATTACAGGTGGTCACTGGTCATTTCAACGTTTTCAAAGTGAAATCAAGTAACTAGCTCAGTATGCAGCTCAGTATATTAGTAACCCGGCTTGTATTAGGAGGCCGGCTTATAATTGCTTAGCTCAAGAGCGCACCCGGCCATTAATAGAGACCCGGCTTGTATTCGAGACCCGGTTACTATTAGAGGAATTACGGTATGTGAATTAGGGCTGGGAGCCATACTTAATCTGAAGGTACACTGTCATGGATCCATGCAAGGGTATGTCTAATTACAATACCATTGTCCAGGATACATATTGTAATAAAGAAATATAGATATTGTATATTTTTAAGTTAATCAAAAGATTGTTCATCGCAACAGTATAAAATAAAGTTAATAGGTACATAATTAAGAGGTACATGTTTGTTTATGTGTTTGTTTAAAAAATAAAATACAAAAAAAAAAAAGTTAAATAAAATGGCACCATGACAGCTGTATTACAAGATAACGAAATAAATATGTCACATCAGATTGTAATTTGTACTGAAAAACGGAATACCATCAACAATTTGATTTAGTTTATTTATAAATGTGAATTAAACCCACATGTATATGGTCAAACCTCCAGATTGGGGCTTTAAAAATGTAGGCTAAAACATCCAGTGCTGTAGCCTGCTGCTAGTATTGTTTAAAGCCAGTTCAAGCATGTTAATCTCTTCAGTCATCCTTCCCTCTCGTCAGCCTCTTTGTCTAATGATTCCAGCCATCTAGTGTGTACACCCACACATCATCTAGTGTACACCCACACATCATCCAGTGTGTACACCCACACATCATCCAGTGTACACTAGTGTTGTCAAAAATATTGAAAAATCGATACATATCGATTCTGAATATTTAAAACGGTTTCAATACTCATTTCCCGAAATATCGATATTCAATTATTCATAAAAAAAAATTACAAAAAAGGAAGTTGCATCATTTCAATACCTGTAATAGTACAGTAGTCCACACACACATGTACATTCAGTTAAGTCGGAATATGACTAATACAAACAGTTCAGTTTGTCAGGTACATGCAACACAGATTACAGTGTTTACATATGTCTGCTTGAGAAAAGACCATGTTCTGCAATAAAAATTATTAAGTGAGATGAACAGTTATTTTTAAATGTGTGATCTAAAGGTTTTAAACAGGTTTTAAAAGTGTTATATTTATCTTCTCTAGTACCAGAGAGAAGCTGAGGAGAATCAACCAGAAACAAAAACATTAGAAAAATAAAATAAATAAAAACTTTTCTCCCGTGGTATCGAAAATGGTATCGAATATCGATACTTTTCAAGGTATCGTATCAAAGTTCGAAATTCCAGTATCGTGACAACACTAGTGTACACCCACACATCATCCAGTGTATACACCCAGTCACTAGGCCCGTCTTAAATACTTCGAAGCTTCGTTCGATGGCACAAGCTTCGAACATAATATATATATATATATAATTTCTTTTTTAAATATATATATATATATTTTTTTACTTTGATTTTTGTGTGCGTGTGTGTGCGTGCGTGCGTGTGTGTGTGTGTGTGCATGGGGCCATTGGGTGGGGCCGGGGGCAAATACACTGGAGGAAAGTAACCCAGCTCAGCACTGCCCAAATTATATCATATCTATTGCCCGTTTGAAGGATATCATCCTCAAACACATATACACCTACATGCCTCGTAGAATTCCACACATAAGAAAGAAAGATACTGGGATGAATAAAATGTAGAAATGCATGCAATACATCAATAAATATGAATCTCCATATATGAAATAACATTTAGATAAGGTGCTACTGTGTATTTTTTGGAGGTGGGTTTCCCTAGTGGAAGAAGTTGTACAACAGACGCGTAAGAGGCCTGTCTGTTGTATAACAATGATGTTGTTGTTGTCATTGTTGTTATTATTTATTATTGTTTATTTAAAAATACGTATGAGAAAAAATGAACAGTGTAAACAATATCATTAACTCTGAATATAAAAATATGAGAAAAGCAAACAAGACGCGGTCTCGGACTGGTGGGGCCCCCTGATTCGAGGTCTTGGTGAGTCGGAGTGTTAAAGAGGCATGATGCTCTGGCTCGCTGGGGCGCCGGATTTGGGGTCCTCACGGGGTAGGGACCTTGGTTGTCGATACTGGAGATGACGGGTGCTCAAGTAATCTCGCCTTATGGTACATACATGTGGGTATATGCATGTATATATGTATATATATATGTATGTGTGTATGTATATGTATGTATATATATATATTCTTATTAATTTATATATTTAATTTATACATGACCTTTTTTTTTTTTTTTTTTTTTTTCCCGTTATTCTGATTTAACTGATGGTCTTGTCATTATTATTATTATTATTATTATTATTATTATTATTATTATTATTATTATTATTATTATTATTATTATTATTACTGTTATTGTCCTGTGATGTCTTGTTTATTAGTATTGTTATTGTATTGTATTGTTTCATGTTGAAAAGGGAAAATAAAGAAAAACTGAGAAAAAAATAAATAAAATAAGGTGCTACTGAGATGTTTTGGTGAGTTCTTTGTTTTTTTGTGGAAGTAGCCCTTCTTAAAAATGCATGAACATTCACTGATAATTGGTCTGTAGTGGAGTCTACAAGGTCTACATTGCCGGACCATGTATCCAGACCTTGTAGACTGACATAATTCTGTGCATAGTTTAGTCTACACAGGCCATATTTCAAATAATCAAAATCTTACTTACTTCATTCATCTTAAACATTCTTGATTTTGGGGATTGGTAGTTCCCATGAAATCTGAAGTTGTTCAAACGACAACAGCGATCCACCTTGAATTAAATCACACAGCCGAGTGAAACCTTGTTGGCTGCGTCACAGTCACGAAAGGGGCTACTTAATTAATGAATCCAATCCACTTTATTTATAGATCACATTTAAAAACAACAAAGTTTACCAAAGTGCTGTACAAGTCCCACAAAATAAGATAAAAAAATTCAAATAAAATAAAATTCATTTTTCTCAAAGCTTCGAATTAAAATCGAAGCTCGGCCCCGAAGCTTCGATTGCCAAAAAAAGCTTTGAAGATCAGCCCTACCAGTCACCCACACATCATCCAGTGTATACTAGGAGTGGGGGAAAAAATCAATACGTAGTAGTATCGCAATACTTTGCGTGGCGATACTGTATCGATACAGGGACGCCAAGTATCGATATTTAATTATTTGTAAAAAAAAAATTGAAAAACGTTTTTTTTTTTTAAGTTGCATTGTTCATTTCAATACCTGTAATAGTACAGTAGTCCACACACACACACACACGTGCATTCAGTTAAGTTGGAATATGACTGTAATACAAACAGTTCAGTTTGTCAGGTACATCCGTCTGCTTGAGAAAAGACCATGTTCTGCAATAAAAATGATAGAAGTGAGATGAACAGACTGGACTTTATTTTATTAGATAAAACATGTTGACAGTTTTACTTTGGAGTTAAAAAAGGTAATAAATCAAATTTGATCAAAGAAATTATAAATGTCTTTTCTTTTTTGCAATACTCAGCGTATCGCGATATATTTAGTATCGCGATACTATCATATCGTGACGCAAGTATCACGATAGTATCGTATCTTGAGGTCTCTGGCGATTCCCACCCGTAGTGTATACCCACACATCATCCAGTGTGCACATCATCCAGTGTACACCCACACATCATCCAGTGTGTAATTGTGTATACCCACATCATCCAGTGTGCACACACACCCACACATCATCCAGTGTGCACATCATCCAGTGTACACCCACACATCATCCAGTGTGTAATTGTGTATACCCACATCATCCAGTGTGCACACACACCCACACATCATCCAGTGTGCACATCATCCAGTGTACACCCACACATCATCCAGTGTACACCCACACATCATCCAGTGTGTAATTGTGTATACCCACATCATCCAGTGTGCACATCATCCAGTGTGTACACCCACAAATCATCCAGTGTGTACACCCACACATCATCCAGTGTGTAATTAATTGTGTATACCCACATCATCCAGTGTGCACATCATCCAGTGTGTACACCCACACATCATCCAGTGTACACCCACACATCATCCAGTGTGTGCACAGCATCCAGTGTACACCCACACATCATCCAGTGTGTGTACGCCCACACATTATCCAGTGTGCACATCATCCAACGTGTACACCCACACATCATCCAGTGTGTACACCCACACATCATCCAGTGTGCACATCATCCAGTGTACACCCACACATCATCCAGTGTGTGTATGCCAGCCCACACATTATCCAGTGTGCACATCATCCAGTGTACACCCACACATCATCCAGTGTGTGTACGCCCACACATTATCCAGTGTGCACATCATCCAACGTGTACACCCACACATCATCCAGTGTGTTCAGAAATCACATGGAATTATGCACTTGTAGCCTCACTCAAACACCCACACATATATTCTGTTTCTCTATTGCTCTCTGCGTGTCTCAGTGTGTATCTGTATCCCTCTCCATGTCTCATTCCATGCGTCTCTCTCTGTGTCTGTGTCTCTCTCACTGTGTGTCTCTGTGTCTGTGTCTCACCATGTGTCCCTCTTTCTGTGTGTGTGTCTCTTTCTCTCTCTGTGTGTGTGTCTCTCTCTGTGTCTGTGTGTGCGCATCTCCCCCCGCCCCCTCTCTCTGTGTGAAGGTATGCTGTGAAGGTGCTAGGTAGAACCACTTGACAGACTCTTTTAACATGACTGCTTCATGCGACGATTCAGCTGAAACAACCTTTCAGCATTAAGGCAGAGGGAATAGCCCTCACATCTTAAAACCATTAGGAATACCTGCAAACATAACTGCAGCGGAAAACAGAGCCAACGAGACAGACAGGCAGAGAGAGACAGAGTGAGAGAGAGACAAAGCTAACAGTGAGTTATTACAGAGACACGTGCATAAACAGGGCTTGAGGTAGTGGAGTTGAGAGAAAGACAGGGGAGAGCGTAGGAGGGCACACTTCCTCTGACACTGTAAAAGGAGCCCTTTGAACAGCTTTGAAATCAACAGAGAGAGAGAGAGAAGCCGTTGTGAAATACCTAGAGAAGGCAAATGTGTTGGACTGGAGGCAGAAAGACAGTGTTCTCCCTGATGTAGACTACACTGTCCATACGCATCAAGGACGCATAGGTATTAGTCATTAGAAATGAATGACTTTTCACGCCCTCCCTCCCCTCCCCGACCCCACCTTTACCAGCCGTGGTTTTATTATTGTCCAAACCGCATCCCTCCTCACCTCTCTGGAACCCCGACTATCGTCTCTGTGGACAAGGCCACACTTTGGCTCGGCAAGTGAAACGCTTGCGATTACAAATCAAATCAAATGTATTTGTAAGGCCCGACAACACACGTTAATGTCCCCATGGGCCGTACACGTCTTCTTTAAACAAGTCAAGAAGAAACCGGGCGGCTACGTGGCGTAGTGGGCAAGGCGCTCGCCACAAATGACGGAGACGCTGGGCTTGCCTGTTCGAGCCCAGCGCTCCACATTGCTTTCAGTTTAGCTGGTCGTTCATACTAATACACATTGGCCGTATTAGGGGGTGGGAAACTGATGGGTGGGGATCGGGCGTTGTGGACAGCAACTCCTACAGGTCGGTTGGTGTACCTGCGCAGTAGAATCATGAAGTGTCGGGGGCAGAGTGAGCCTCCCGCGCGTTAGTCCTCGCCACTGAGAGATCGAGCTGCGCATGTGAAAAGATGCGACTGCTGTTACCTCAAGTACCGGAGGGGACTTGTGCTATGTATGACTTAGTCCACATTGCAGCCGGCTTGTGGGAGGCAAGAAACAGCGTTCGTGACAGGGGAGGGTTGAATAGGATGATACGAAATTGGGATGGGAGAAAATATAGAAAATGGGAGAAAAAGTGGATAAAAAACAAAACAAGTCAAGAAGAAACATAACAATAAGTCAAGAACAGAACACCATAAGGTCCAACAAATTTAAAATAAATGCAAATAAATGAAAATGCAAGCACTCCCAGACATACCCCACACGAAGGTAAGGAAAAACTCACTAAAACCTAACAATAGGGAAAAATTCTCCACAGGCAGTGTGAAGGAGAGAAACCTTAGAAATTACAAGGAACAAGAGAGATCGCTGATTTTAAAGAAACCTGTTTGAAGGTTGAAGTGGAGAAAGAGACTTTTGGCAGTGAGAATTTTAAGTGATCAATGAAAAAAAAGATGGCCCCCACTGAAACAGGATGTTACACACCATATGATATCACCTCCATGTTCATGTCAGCAATCATGGCAGTTGTGCAACACGACCACAGCAGATACAGAATCTTGTTTTAGCTGTGTGGTGTGAGAGAGAGAGAGAGCATACTGGGTGTGTGTGTGTGTGTGTATGTGTGCATGCACACACGTGCATGCATGAGTGTGTGTATCTATGTGCATGCGTGTAGGCTTAGCAGGTCTTACAGGTCTCTGTAGATATGAATGCTGGTGTGATATGATGTGGGAGGTACTTGAAAGTATGTGTGGCTGGCAGCATTTGTGATATAGATATTTTCATCCAAAAAAGAGGAAGATGAAGCTTGCGATGCTTAAAATGCTTTGGTAGTGAATAGAAAACGATACGATAATAGATCACGTTAAGATTGCGTTTCCGTCGTCCTTCCACTGCACATAAACTATGCAAATTGATGATGGTTACCTAGTACCTACCAGTTTGTTACTTGTGCACATAGTAACAGATATTCTACGTTGTTATTATCACACTCTTGCTAGGCCCGATTTGTGTTAAAAGGTGAACAATTTAGTGTGTTCACACTAGGGATGGGAATCACCAGTTATCATGATACTGGAGTCACAACGACCACATCAAACAAGAGGTGGACGTGGGCAAATACTGCGGCATGGTCATGCTGGACCTACAAAAGGCCTTCGACACTGTCAATCACACCATTCTGATTGACAAGCTAAAAGCAATTGGTGTTGATAGTCTATCAGTGAGCTGGATACAATCCTACCTGGAGGGGAGAGAACAGATGGTAGAGGTAAACGGTACCCCCTCCCAGTGAGCTGTGGTGTTCCACAAGGAAGCATACTAGGACCGCTACTGTTCCAAATTTATGCAAATGACATGTCGTCAGCTTGTGACTGCAACGTGTTCCTGTTTGCGGACGACTCAGCCCTGCTGGTCTCTGACAAGAACAAGTTACAGGTTGAAAAAACCCTCAGCTCGGAATTAGGTAGGGCTGCACGATTAAATCGATTTTAAATTGGAATGATGCAATTATCAAATTGCAAAAAAAGAAAAAAAAATCGCTTTTTTTTTTATTTATTTTTGTAACCAGGAAGTCTCATTGAGATACAAGATCGGTTTGGGGCATTACATCACGCGCAGGAGTGGGTTGTGAAAATTAGTGGTCGTTAGACCCCCCTAGGCATGGTCTAATTTTCACAACCCACGACTACAAGTGGTGTAATGCTTTTATACAACTGGCACATTCATCCAACCTTATTGCTATACAATAAACACACGTTAATTGAAGATTTATTGAAAAAACCATCCGCCAGAAAAAGTTGTTCCCAAAAAAAAAAAAAAAGAGAAGTTGCCTCCATGTGGAAGCAGCTCGGAAGTGCATCCAACTGTTCTCAGTAGGACATCCAACAAACTAACACATCCAACTGTCTCTCAACTAACACATCCAACTGTCTCTCAACTAGGCATCCAACAAACTAACACATCCAACTGTCTCTCAACTAAGACATCCAACAAACTAACACATCCAACTGTCTCTCAACTAAGACATCCAACAAACTAACACATCCAACAGTCTCTCAACTAGGCATCCAACAAACTAACACATCCAACTTTTCTTTAGTTTTTAACCTACTTTCTATAGAACTTCATTCTTAGATGCTTTTATAGAAAGTAGGTAAAACAAATTAAAAAAAGTTCTCTTTGCCCTATTGGAAAAAAATATATTTATATATTTTTTTGTAAACCTACTTTCTATAGAAGCAGCTGCAGGGAGGTGCGCTGTTTTAAGTGAGCGTGGGTTATTGAATTGATTGATTGATTCAAAAAGGGCCTAAACTTAACCAGTTGGAAACAAGGCGGACAGTAATAAAATTCATGCAATTTTTATTTTGTTCCACAATGACTCATGACCCATCAATTACATCATCCAACATTGTTTAAGCAACTAAGACATTCGCCATGACAATCGTTTTCCATTTAGTCGTTATGACGCTATCAACATATCCATTCGTAAAGATTATTGTCCGCCATCTTGTTTTTTTCTAAAGAGTCGCACGGCGGAGTGATAGTAATTCGGTTGTGGGCGGGTCCTGGAACCAAGAGCGTGGGATTATGAAAAATAACTATGTAAATTGACTGTTTCAGCCAATCAGAATCAAGAAATTTGCATGCCGTTGTATAATGTGATGGGAGGGAGAGTAAAGTACAGAAAAAAAGGTACCGTTGGGTACCGGTATCGATTCCTAGGTAAAAATAACGATTTTCAGGCTCAGTGTCCTGAAAAGACCCACCGCGTAGGCCAGATGCAAGCCGCATTTTACAATAAACCTCTGTGGGGCTGTTAAAAAAATATATATATAATCGCAATCGCAATATCTGTCAGAAAAATCGCAATTAGATTATTTCCCAAAATCGTGCAGCCCTAGAACTAGGTAAAATCTGCATATGGCTCGCCGATAACAAACTATCATTACATATGGGCAAAACAGAGTCCATTCTCTTCGGTTCAAATAACAAACTCAGCAAGACCGACGGCTTCTCAGTTACAGTGGGTGACAATATTGTCACAAGGAAAGATGAAATTACCTAGCGATACATTGTGATTTATTATGTTTTTTTCAACTGCAAATGATGTCCCAAACTCTTAACATCTGCAATAAAGATATTATATACATCATCCGTTTTATCTAATAAGATAGTTTTCAGTCTATTCTGAGAAAGCGGAACCACGGACCCACACAAAACCGAGACACGTCAGCCTGAACCCGGTCGGCTCCGGCAGACACAGACCCAAAGTTGCTTATTACAAGTTGTCAAGACAAAACTTTGTGTTTTACCTAATGTAGTAGTCTTCTCCCCTGGCGCTGCCTGCATATTATTGCAGATTGAAAAAGCATGGCTATTCCACTCGTTACTTCCGTTTAAGTCAACTTGCTGTCATGGATGACATAATTCTAATGACTCAAATTATGCACGACTCGTTTAAAATCACCTTTGTATCTTGTTGCATGTAGCATAATAACAGACGCAAAGACAACTTCGACCGTTTGCCATTTTGAACTATAACGCTAGTATAATAACGATTGATCGTTGCCACAGCTGCTATCTTTATCTGTTGCGTATATGTAGATCGACCTCTGCTCTCTGACATTTCACCTCCTGACCAGGGTCGCACTCACAGATGTTTATTATGATAATTTAGTACCATCTTGTGGCGTCATATGTGCATTGCATTAGGAGCAAAATAACAAAATTAAACTACCAACTATCATGGACCTTACGAAACTGTTGGCTTCATCACTAGGTAGGTTGAGCAGGAAATTAGTGTTTACTGCTCAATACACTACAGGGATGGGCGTGAGACCCGTGACTAATCGATTACTCACCGTTTTAACTGAACTCAGTGGTTTTTGAGGGTGCTTGCTTGGTTTATTTTGCAGTTACCACCAAATACTTCCGTTTGTGCCAGGGGCGGACTGGGACACAAATTTAGCTCGGGACATTCAGACGCACCAGCCCACACACCGGCCCCGAAACCGGCCCACACAACGGCCGTTATGAAACACTCGTCCAGTATTAAACAACCCAAGGCTGTGGCTAAGGAGTCAACATCAGGGAGACCAAATCTACACCCCGCCCCTAGATGTGCACTCGTGCACAGTGCACGCACACATATATACCGTTACTTCCCGTCATTGGCATACGTTCTTTTTTTTTTACTAACATCTTAGTGCCTCATTAGCCTAGGGATTAAGGATACATGAATTATTAACTACACCATAATAATATTGAGGTTTTGATACATAGAAAGGTCTGTGCTACCCAATTTCAGTTCGATTAGATTTATTGTCCTTTAATTTTGCACTCATGACATTAGTTGCTTGCCGTTTAATCAACATCGAGCTAATACAGCTGTCCCCCCGATTCTGACACTGGAAGGGACATGCCTTGACAAAGTAGCATCCTATAAATATCTGGGCATATGGATTGATGAAAAGATGGCCTTTGATGTTCATATTGGGAACCTACTGAGAAAACTTAGACCTAAACTGGGCTTTTTCTTCCGGTTAAAGAAATGTTTCCCGTCTGAAGCCAGGAAGAGAATTGTGCAGAGTTCCTTTCTGCCTGTATTAGACTATGGCGATGTAATCTATATGCATGCTCCTTCCTCCCTGCTTAAAAAGCTGGATTCTGCGTACCATACTGCCATACGTTTTGTAACAGGTGCAGGCTCTCGCACCCACCACTGCACTTTGTATCAGTCATTAGGATGGTCCTCTCTGTACCAAAGAAGACAATCACACATGTTGATTTTTATCCTTAAGTCATTGCTAGGTAAGCTGCCCTTATATATCTCCAGACTTCTGTCCTTTTATACTTGCTTTTTTAATACCAGACGAGCAGCAAATGGGATGCTGTTAAATGTTCCTTTGATGCAGTCAGAGCTTGGTAAAGCTGCATTCTCCCACTATGCTCCCTTTTTATGGAATACGCTGCAAGTGAAACTTTGTCTACAGGCACTTCCTACTGTGAATGCTTTTAAAGGTATGCTACGATTAGCCCTTTATGAAACATGTAACTGTTTTACCTGATGCTATTGTTGATGTGATTATGCTCCTTGCCACTGCACAAATGACCCTCTGTATTTATATTTGAATTGTATGTTTTTTGTTTAATGCCCTGTTTTATGTTGAAACTTGTTGTGTGCTGTGTTGGTCAGGACTCCCTGGAAGAAGAGATCTTGTATCTCAATGGGACATTCCTGGATAAATAAAGGATAAATAAAAAAAAAAAAAAAAAAAAAATCGAAAGACCCCCCACTTCCTCCCAGACACCCATTCCAAGAGCCTGTTCGCTTTCCAGGTCTCTCTCTCTCTCTCTCTCTCTCTCTCTCTCTCTCTCTCTCCCTCTCTCTCCGTCTGTGTGTCTCTCTCTCTCTCAACAGCTTGGAATGATGGAATCATCCATGATAAATTAACTTTGACTTGAATGAATGCCCATTCTTTCTCTAGAACAATACAGATTGACAAACGTTTCATTATGCACTATACAACTAAGGTTAAGTTATAATTAAGATATCAATTGTATAAGATGCATTTGATAACTAAAGACATGACTTTACTAAAGGTTGACACTCACAGTAATTTCTTCCAGAACAAGCTTAAAATAGCAAAGGATATATGGTTGATCATTTGTCTGTCTATATCGTATCTGTTTGTCTCTCTCACACCTTTGTAAAACACTCATGAGACAAAAAAATGCCTTTGAAAACAATATGTAAAGATATATAAGATGGTATATATATATACATATTTTTCACACTATGGTGAGGCATGAGACATGGTGTCTACACATTCAAGTGGTTAGGGCTGGGCGATATAACGATAATTATCGCGTTATATTTTAATAATCGATATCGTAAAAAGAAATATCGGGGGGAAAAATATCGTTTTTAGTTTTTTTGTTAAACCCAGAGACAGTGGACAGACTTGTCTTTCTTGCCTGCAACTTAAAGTAATGGCTTTGCTTGTCCAAATGACAATACTGACCAAATTGAGATTTATTTCTCTTGTCCATTTATTTTGTTTGCTTTCTAATGTAAAATACAGTTTGAAACCGTCTGTACACAGTAGGCTATGTGTGCTAGCAGAGCTAGTCTCCAGTCACGAGTCACGGTGCACATGTGAGGTGGTTTGTCCACCAAAAAAGCGCCAAAAAATAGAAAATAAACTAGCAGAGCCAGAACTGTTCAACTCCCCTGGTGCCACAGGCAGCAGAGAAGCCAGTTTACTTTCGCTTTCAAACCAGCTGCAGCCTGATAACTGGTGTGAGGGGCTGTAACACTAAAGATGGCGGCAACGACAAAGAATTGCTGCAAAATAAACATACATCTGTGGTTTAATTTTTTTTATATATATATATATATATATATATATATTTTTTTTTTAATACTTATAACAATATCGATAATTATGGATATGGCGTGATATGATATTGTTATCGATATCGCGATATCATTTTTGGCCATATCGCCCAGCCCTACAAGTGGTTATAGTGTAACAGAGTATTTTCTGTTTCCCAAATAATAGATTCTTATCAAACTGGTGAACTACACGCCTGTAGCCCCTAAAGCTGCTAAAATACACATTTTGTTCACGGTTTTGTTTCTAGAAGTATAGGTTGGAAACCCTAAGTATTACTCTCCCCAAAACAAAGACTTCTCCCCAAGCAGAAACAATTTATGAGTAAGGCATACCTACTACTCCCATTATGGGCGGTAAGTGTGTACACAAAGTTCTCTCCTCAAGTAGATAATTAAGCATTACATCACACGCAGTAATGGCTTTTATACAACTGGCGCATTCATCCAACCTTATTGCTATACAATAAACACACATTAATTGAAGATTTATAGAAAAAACCATCCGCCAGAAAAAGTAGTTACCAAAAAAATAAAAAGATAAGTTGCCTCCATGTGGAAGCAGCTCGGAAGTGCATCCAACTGTTCTCAGTAAGACATCCAACAAACTAAGACATCCAACTGTCTTTCAACTAGGCATCCAACAAACTAAGACATCCAACTGTCTTTCAACTAGACATCCAACAAACTAAGACATCCAACTGTCTTTCAACTAGACATCCAACAAACTAACACATCCAACTTTTCTTTTCTTTTTTAACCTACTTTCTATAGAACTTCATTCTTAGATGCTTCTATACGTATAGGTATAGGGAGGTGCGCTGTTTTAAGTGAGTGTGGACTATTGAATTGATTGATTGATTGCTAATTTTATTACTGTCCGCCTCGTTTCCAACTGTTTAAGTAACTTAAGTTTAGGCACTCTTTCGAAGTCGCTCTCGTTCGAAGTTGGTTAAGGTTAGAGTTTGGAATCAGGTCTGGTGGTCCATCGCCCTGCTCTAAAGACAAACTCTAACCTTAACCAACTTCGAAAGAGAGCGACTTCAAAAGAGTGCCTAAACTTAAGTTACTTAACCAGTTGGAAACGAGGCGGACAGTAATAAAATTTGCCGTTTCCAACTGGTTAAGTTTAGGCACTGTTTTAAGTGAGTGTGGACTATTGAATTGATTGATTGATTGCTAATTTTATTACTGTCCGCCTTGTTTCCAACTGGTTAAGTTTAGGCACTCTTTTCGAAGTCGCTCTCTTTCGAAGTTGGTTAAGGTTAGAGTTTGGAATCAGGGCTGGTGTTCTATCACCCTGCTCTAAAGACAAACTCTAACCAACTTCGAAAGAGAGCGACTTCGAAAAGAGTGCCTAAACTTAACCAGTTGGAAACAAGGCGGACAGTAATAAAATTAGCAATCAATCAATCAATTCAATAGTCCACACTCACTTAAAACAGCGCACCTCCCAGCTGCTTCTATAGAAAGTAGGTAAAAATTTTTTTTTAAAGAGATTTGCAATTAAATCAATCAATCAATCCACGTGATTTTTATTTTGTTACACAATGACTCATGACCCATCAATTACATCATCCAACATTGTTTAAGAAACTAAGACATTCGCCGTGACAGAATCGTTTTTCATTTAGTCTTTATGACCCTATCACCATATCCTTTCGTAAAGATTATTGCCCGGTGTGTCCGCCATCTTGCTTTCATTCCTAAAACCACGAACGGCGGAGTGATAGGAATGCGGTTGTGGGCGGGTCCTGGGACCAAGAGCGTGGGATTATTACAAATACCCACGTGTAAATTGACTGTTTCAGCCAATCAGAATCGAGAAATGTGCATGTGCATTTTTTTTGGGTTATCAATGAATACAATTTTTTACATGTATTAACTCTAGAATTGCCAGTTATCTACAATAGCAACGATAAAGAAGTGCCAACCACATAATAATTCATCCAGTTTTATTTTAAGTGTTTTGGTTAATGGCGGAGCTGAGCGATCATGGAGTAGACGTGTTTTCACATGAGCTCCCTTCTACCGTGCTGAATATACGTTTCTCCCCATTAGTCTTTATTTTATTTTTATTTGTTTTTTATCTGTTTGCTAGGTCGTCGTGTTTAGTATACATTCATCAACTTTTTTCGACTTTCTACGATGGCGGGGGTGGAAACCAGAGCCATGAAAGAGTTAGGCACGACACCGACACCGCCGAGCATGGCCGTACCGTCTCCCGCTGTCGGGGAGTTAAGCGAAGCTGTGCTCTTGGTCATGACCAAGCTACACGCAGACTCTGAGACACGCATCGCTGAAGCACAGAAGAAAGTACACGCAGAATCTGAGGCACGCATCGCTGAAGCACAGAAGCAAGTGCTGGCGGATTTCTGTATCAGCCTCCGTCGTGAGATATCAGAAGAAATACGGCTGGCGGTAGTCCCGCTGACAGACAAGATGGAGACGATTCACGCTGCCTCATCGGCTAATGCTAACGAACTAGCCATGCTAACGACGGAGGTATCATCACAGTGTGAGAAGATGGCGGGTCTTGAATCCGCCCTGCTGGCTAGGCAGGCTGAAGTCAACAAACTACAGTCGGCGATGGAGGAGATGCAGTCCCGGGATAGACGCCACAACGTCAGGATTGTTGGAGTACCGGAGACCAGCGGTGAAGGCCGTCTCTCTGAGACCATGCCCGAACTGCTGCAGAAGATACTAGGGACGGACGTCCTCCCCTCGCCTCCTATCTGTGAGTCGGCTTACAGAGCGGGCAGGTTTTCTCCCGGCGTGAACAAAGAACCGAGGCCCATCATAGTCAAGCTGAACAGACTCCAACAGAGAGAAATCATCATGCGGTCGGCTCGTACCAGAAGGGGTACTCTGAGGTTTGGCGATCACAAAGTGGCCATTTTCGAGGACTTTACACCGGAGGTTCAAGCTCAGAGAGCCGAGTACAAGGTGGTCCTGACTAAGCTATGGAGACTAGGCCTGAGGCCCACGTTATTCGCTCCCGCGAAACTATCTGTGTTGGAGAAGGTCGGTGGTCAGCGTTTGTTTTGGTCGTTGGCTAAAGCGAAGGAATATCTCGCGAAGACACCCGAGTCTG
The DNA here is from genome assembly GCF_963971535.1 of Notolepis coatsorum. Taxonomy (NCBI): domain Eukaryota; kingdom Metazoa; phylum Chordata; class Actinopteri; order Aulopiformes; family Paralepididae; genus Notolepis; species Notolepis coatsorum. The sequence goes on along the minus strand of NC_140165.1, from coordinate 219,006,993 downwards.
TTGCTTGATATCTATGGAGGGTGAGTGACTTGGCGGTTTGGGCCTATATACATTGATTAGGTCGACTATTCACAAACACTTGCTGTCATGCCCAGACATGCTAACTGTCCTCTGCCCATCCAACTAGCGGGGCTTCCCAATGACTTCTGTTACTTGCTAAAGCTGACCTCATGGTCGTACTTGTGTATCGCCTCTTTGGAAGCTAACGAGCTAGCTGAACAATGTACATAGTAGGCTAACGTGCTATCCGGATTCGTCACTAGCTTACGCGCTAGCCTCGGGCTAGCCAGCGGGCTTCGACTATGGTCTGCGCTGAGACATTCGTTAATGGTTACGTATTTTGGTTGCTGTTGCTGTTCAAAGGGACATTGGTTTGCACAGTTCAAGAGTGACCGAGTCCCTAACTAACTTCTGGTATGCTTTTTATTTTTATATCCAGGTTGTTTTGAGCTTTGGTGATCCAAAGTAGATGCCAAGGTCGGTTGAATATGCATAAACAATATTTGATAACAGGTTGGGTCGGGTATGGCTTGCACTTAATGGCTATATGGTTATATGGCTTGCACTCTAGCCATTACCCTCTCTTCCTTTCTTTTTTCTTTCCTACTGTCGCTGTTTTTATGTCATCTATATGCGCGATTTAAATGTGATCCGGTTCTACCTTGGACTAACTACTGACAAGCCTTAATTTTGTTTTGAATTTTCCGTGAGGCACTTATGCTATAACGTTGATACATTAATATGCAGACTCCAGGGTAGATGGTTACAGGTTGATGCTGAGTAATTATATAATAATTAGTGTCGCTGTTTTAAGGGCAATTGAATGAGCAATTAACCTGTGACCCGAACCTGCCTTGGACTATCGGCTGGGATGCTTTAATTTAATTTTGTATTGAATTTTCCTATATGTTTTAATGGCATTTGAATGAGCAATTTAAATGTGATTCGATCCTACCTTGGACTAACTGCTCCGACCGATATCTTTATTGAAACAATGTATGATGACAGGTGGTGTCAGGTGTTGTCTATTACCATCCCCGGATTGATTAATGAATGATTGTGTTTAATTCTAATCTTACATAGGTTGGGTCATTTCAGCCGTTGTGCCTGATCAGAGGGACGGCTAAAGGGGTGCACTTTGACCATAACCTTTTTTTTCCCTTCCTCCTTTTTTTTTGTCATTGTTTAATTGACACTGTTCACACAATTTTGCACAATTAACCTGTGACCCGAACCTGCCTTAGACTATCGGCTGGGATGCTTTAATTTAATTTTGTATTGAATTTTCCTATACCTTTTTGGGCTATAACAATGTGATGTTGAAGCGCAGATTCCGAAATAGAGGGCTGCAGGTTGATGCGGAGTTATTATTTAATAATGGCTATTTTTACCATTATGGTTCTCATGTTGGGGCCAGGGCTCAGGTGGTTTTCGACCGATATCTTTATTGAATTTTATTTTATTATTATTTGTGTTTATTGGACTAGTGGGGGTTTACTCAGGGGTTTATCTAGAGGGGGGTGGGAGTGGGAAGCGTCTTATTGATCCATGTCTCTAGTGGGAAGTGATAGGAAGATGACCATCCTCAGTGGGTGGGGCATAGGGTGGGGATTGGAGAGTGGGTATAGAGGAACTTATAGTAGGACGGGTGGGTTAGGGTTTAGAGTAGAAGGAGGGGGGGTTGTAGCTGGGGTGGTATTTTTATGTGTTCTATGTACTGTTGTCTTATATATGTGTAAGTGTTCCTCCTCTGAACTCCTGGGATTGACCGTCCGGGCCCGCCGGGATCGGCACCTCTGTACTCAGCCTGGCTGCACGGGTATGTTCTCTACGCACTTATACAAGCTCGACCATGGCTAAATTGAATATTTTAATTTGGAACGCAGGAGGGCTTAACGCCCCACACAAGCGTGCCAGTGTCCTTTGGCTATTGAAGAGGAGAAATATTGACCTTGCTCTCCTTAGTGAGACGCATTTAATGGTAGGTGACGTGTCAAGACTGGCAAATCGGCAATATCACGTTATCTCCGCATCCTCAGCCGATGATAAGACGAAAGGAGTAGTCATAGTTACAAGACGTAACCTTGATATCAAAATCTTGGATGTATGGTCGGACACGGAGGGAAGGATTACTATAGCTAAAGTTGAATTCTTGCATAGGAAGATGGCTATGATAGCATTGTATGCTCCTAACACATTTGATTCAGCGTTCTATAATACAATCACGAAGAATATGTTGGAACTTAATGGATACGCTCTCATTGTGGGTGGCGATTTTAATGCGTGCTGGGATGCGGAGATGGATAGGTCTGGGCCCTCTGAAACGAGCGACCAGAAACGGGCCTCTAAGGCCCTCAGGATGTGGGCCAAAGACACGGGGCTCTCAGACCTCTGGCGCTTATGCAACCCCACCCTCAGAGATTACTCTCACCTGTCAGCCAGACACAAAAGCTTCTCTCGAATTGACTATGCATTCGCGTCCCCTAATATGTTTGATAGTTTCGATGTCTCATTGGTTCCCTTGGCTCTCTCAGACCACAAGGGGATTTTCCTTACGGCAACCTTTGGCAGGCTCTCCGCAAGAGCTCCCAGATGGCGTTTTAATTCGACCTTGCTAAAGAACGATGACTTCTGTTCTGAGTTCAGGAGTAAACTAGCTGAATTTTTGCAGATCAACGTTGGCACAGTAGAAGACCCTAGGGTCCTGTGGAACGCATTGAAAGGATTCATCAGGGGTCATGTCACACTATTTGCCTCCAATTTGCGAAAATCCCGGTCAAAAAAGCTAGAAGGACTGGAATCATTATATGCGGACCTATACGCATCCTTGCAAACTGACTATAATGAACGACTAAACACACAACGTAAGATAGTCAAAAAAGAAATAAACTCCATACTTAAACAACAGTCTGAGTTTTTGATACATAGGACAAGACAAAATTACTATTTTCACGGCTCCAGACCTAGCCATCTATTGGCAATGAAAATACGATCAAATGATCATTTCTCAGATATCCCCTCGATTAGGACGAGCCAGGGTGCAGTCACTACTGATTCGAAAAAGATCAATGACACTTTTAAAGAGTTTTACTCACAGTTATATAGCTCAGAGGGTAATCTGGATGACTCTAGATTTGAATCGTTCATTGGCGGGCTTGAGATACCCCACATTTCTGAGGAAGAGGCCAAGGAACTGGGGAGACCGATTACTCTCGTAGAATTGAGGGAGACTATTGTTGAAATGCAGAGGGGTAAGGCGCCAGGCTGGGATGGTATTCCACCCGAAGTGTATTTAGCTTTCTGGGACCAACTGGGTCCATTGATGCTCGATATGATCAATTACGCTATCGAACAAGGGGAGTTCTCAAGAGATGTCAATATGGCGTTGATTTCTTTACTTCTCAAAAAGGACAAAGATCCCAATGATTGTGGTAGCTATAGACCCTTGAGTCTTCTCGGGGCCGATTTAAAGGTGTTTGCCAAGGTGCTGGCCCGTCGCCTGCAGAGATTTATGTCTGTATTGGTACACTGCGATCAAACTGGTTTTATCCCGGGGCGTCTGGCTGCAGATAATCTTAGGAGGCTGTTGCATGTAATCGATAACAGTAAAGACAATACAACTCCATCCACAGTTCTGTCTTTGGATGCCATGAAGGCGTTTGACAGACTTGAGTGGTCATATCTGTGGAAGGTACTTGAGGTCATGGGTCTTGGAAAGAGTTTTATTCATATGATTAAAGTCCTGTATGCCTCGCCGTCTGCGATGATACTGACAGGCAAAAACTGTTCCACACTCTTTCCAGTCTCCAGATCTTCTAGACAGGGTTGCCCTCTGAGCCCGGGACTGTTCGCGCTTTCCCTCGAACCTTTGGCCCAATTTATTAGGCAATCGGAGGACATCGTCCCCATAATGGTCAACAATACTCCACACAAAATTGCTCTCTATGCGGATGACCTGCTGATTTTCATGGACGACCCCTCCCGGTCGGCCACAAAATTATTGAGGATAATCGACGACTTTGGTAAATTGTCAGGTTTTAAGATTAACTGGAACAAATCAGCCTGCCTACCTCTTAATGAACTGGCCAAGGCGGTACGACTACCAGCTGATATCCCCATAGTAGAACATTTCAAATACCTGGGCATAGAGATATTCCCCACGCTGAACCAAACTACTAAGTACAACTTCACGGGTACTTATGATAAAATACGCCAGGATCTAGACAGGTGGTCGTCCCTTCCTAACTCCTTACAAGCCCGGGCTTCCATAATCAAAATGAACATCCTGCCTAGGATAAATTTTATTAGCTCAATGCTCCCCCTGCCCCCTCCAATAGACCACTGGCGCAAGGTACAATCGATGGTATCTAAGTTTGTCTGGAATAACAAACGGCCGAGAATCAAAAGGGCTACTACTCAACGTAGGAAACAAGATGGGGGCCTCGCAATCCCTGATTTTAAACTGTATTTCTGGTCCTTTTCACTGAGACCTTTGATGTGCTGGCTAGACCCTGTAGAGGCTGTATCGTGGCGCTCCTTAGAAGCGGCGGCGGTGTCTCCGCTAAGATTACAGGATGTAGTGTACTCCACTGTCTCTATTGCGAAATGCCGGCTGAGGTATGGACCGATCATAACTCACGTGATCCAAACGTGGCGTAATGTACAGAGGTCGTGTGGGGTTAAATGCCCTTGGCACCTGGACTCTCCAATTTTTAATAACCAGCAATTACTTGTTGGACACAAGCCGGTTAATATTCCTCAATGGCAAAGGAGGGGAGTGCATACTCTGGAGGATATTTATGATAAGAACGGCCTCCGTGCGTTTCAGGACTTAAGAGAATTTTATGATCTACCCGGCGAGTCCTTCTTTCTTTACCTTCAACTAAGGTCAGCACTGAGGGCGCATGGCGTACCGTGGGCTCAAGCCTTGCACCCACACCCCTTCCTCAGGCTCATAGTGGACAGGACGACATCCAGAGGGTTTGTCTCCGACTTTTATACGCTCTTAATTCAATCCACGTATAAAAATTTATCATTGGATACAATCTGGCGTGTGGATATACCGGAGTTGGACCCCGAGTTTGACTGGGATGATGTTTGGGCAAATGTGGCATTATCTTCCCGCAACCCCAATCACCAGCAAATTAATTTTAATTATATTCATAGGACCTATCTTACACCTAGGAAGCTATTTGCTATGGGACTGATAACCGACTCTCGGTGCACTTTGTGCTCTCAAAAGGCCACTGGCACTTATATGCATATGTATTGGGATTGCCCACCAGTGGCCCGCTTCTGGAGGTCAATAACGGACAAACTTTCAGATCTGTGTGGCTTAACTATCCCATTCACAGCTGTTACGCTACTCCTGAACGATATAACGACACTACCCGCGTCCGTACAACTGAAAAGGGTTGTCCTAGCGGGCGTCACAGCAGCGAAGAAGCTAATAGCAATGAGATGGAAGGAGCCTGAGAAGCTTACAATGATTAACTGGTCCCTAACTCTATTGGATGTGATTTATCTTGAGATATCCACGGCCCGGGTGATCGGGGTAGGGCAGGCTGGAATTGACCTGTGGTTCGCAGCAGCTGAGAAGGTAAAGACCGCAGTGTGCGGCTGAGCGGGGTTGGGGCGCTTGATCGGGGGGGTCCGGCGGTCTCTGGGGAGGGGGAGGAGGAAATGTCTTGTCTGTCTTGGTTTTTGTCTTGTCCTTCTTAACTTTGACTGGGGGGATTTTAGGGGGGGTTGGTATTTAGCTATTCTGCGCTATATGTCAACTCACATGCCATCTCCCCAAGAGACTAATATTGACAGACTGATTGACCTGTCAACCAACTTGGAGGAAGAATTTCTTTCTTCTTACACTTTACCTTCTGCAAGTTTGGCAGTCTTGAACATGTGTAAGGGACCTAGGCTATCTACAGTAAATCTGCGGCAACACTCTCATAAACAATCTTTTAAGTCACTCCACTTTGTAAAGGTGGGGAAAGGTTGCCATGTTTTGAAGACCCTTTTTGTTATTGAAGTAGCCATCTATATTTGATAGGTTGGACGCTGTTTCTTTTTCTTTTTGTCTTTATAATTTATTATTCTGTATTATTATTGTTTGTTATTCTCCTGTGAAAGTTATGTTTTTTGTTACTGTGGTTATTGTGTTGTCCTGTTTCATGTAATTAATAATAAAAAAAATTTGATCAAAAAAAAAAAAAAAATGTTTTGGTTAATCAGTTTACCAATTGTATATTATCGTGTTATTTTTGTGTTATTTTTGTGTTATTTTTTATTACATCACTAACAAAAGAAAAGAAAGAAATACTCATTTAATCAGATTCATCACTTTATTCAAATTGAGGATTTAGTTTGAGGATATAAAAAAAATAATAATAACAATAAAGAGATTTTTATTTATTTTTTTAATTAAAAACGAAGGTTCGAACGTCCGTTCGAAGAACCCTGACGAAGTTTGAATCCCAAAAACAGGCTTCGGGGACAGCCTTACCAAACATTTATATTATTCAAATGGACCTCAAACATGTTCCGTTGTGATGTCGCAGTATGATGTCATAATAGAACATTCTAGAACAGTGGTCACCAAGCCCAAGATCACTTTTATTTTTTTGGTGAAGGCAAGATCTACCTATTGAAGCCAAGATTGTACTTTAAACTAAATGACTTTTATTTGCCTGTATTCTACTTACATCAAAGTAGAACTGTAATATGTACCAGTACTTTCTCAGTCAGTGCTAAGTGCAGTCATCTTATGCAGCATCACTTTTCACATCAAAACAAAAGTAGAACTGTAATGTGGACTTTTATATTATTAATAGGGCTGTCAGTTTATTGCGTTAATTAGATTAATTAATTACAAAGCAAATTATCGCGTTATGAAAAGTAACTCAAAATTAATAAAAAAATGTTTTAGCTCATTCATTCCATAAGAACGTAGAATACACATTTACAGACTTTTTTTATATGGCCCATTTGCATGTTCTTGGTATCTGATTCTAGGGACATCTATGGATCTCAGGGAATGGTATTCCCAGTGTCAGAAATACTGTGTCTGTTACTAGGCTTGAGTAAATTGTAATGAACCAAATGAGAATATCAATACACATTTTTTTTTATCTTTGACTGTGAATAACACTATGCTCAAATTGACCAGACCTGAAAAATCTAAGCAAATTAATAGATGAAAGATGATTAAACAGAAGGTTTTGTAGATGCAGTACTGAATTCTTCCATCCGGACACATGCAATTTGAAATATGATTATAGAATATCAGGCATAAAATGGTTATGCGATTCAAATGCGATTAATTAGATTAATTAATTACAAATCATGTAATTAATTAGATTACTTTTTTTAATCGCCCGACAGCACTAATTATTAACATTGACAAACATATTTACAATTAGCATTTTATAAAGTAGAACTGTAATGTGTACTTTCTCAGTCAGTGCTAAGTGCAGTCAGTGCTAAGTGCAGCATCACTTTTCACATCAAAACAAAAGTAGAACTGTAATGTGGACTCTCATTTTATTAACATTGACAAACATATTTACAATTAGCATTTTATAAAGTAGAACTGTAATGTACTCTGTCAGTGCTAAGTACAGTCAGTGCTAAGTGCAGCACCACATTTCTCTCCTCTCCCCAGGCTCCTCAAGGCCATTCCTACCACCGCCTCTACTGCCTCCATGAAGCCTGGCACTGCTGTGCTGTGCTTTGTGCCGGTTGTCGGACTATACTCAAATCAACTCGAAATGGATCTAATCAGTGGATTGCATATTTTCGTCAAGGAAGCAGAATAAGGCTAAGCCTCTCTGCCTCTGCGACACTTCAATCGGGCTACCAACTTGAAGTTGTGGACATTTGGATTATCAAAGCTTTTGGGATTGCAATAAGAATATTTTGGATCCGTTTACCGCGCACAGGACCTACCAAAATGAACCGATTAAGACACTTGGACTAATGCATTCAGTCATTTGGACGGAGTTGTTAAAACTCACTCCACTCAAACCAATAGAGTATTGTCCCCACAAAAAAGGCGAGGGTGTTCCCGAACCAGAAACCATGGGTGGACAGTACTATCAGAGCAGCTCTGAACTCTTGCACCACTGCCTACAACCTTGGCAGAGAGTCAGGAAACATGGAAGAGTACAAGACAACAGTCTACACTCTGCGCAAAGCTGTTAAAAATACGTATGCTGACAAGATGGAGGCACAAATGGCACAGAATGACACAAGAGGCTTATGGCAGGGACTGAGGATGATAACTGACTACAAAGTCAGCGCCCCCTCAATGGGGAGCGACGACGCCTCCCTCGCGGACCAGCTCAACACCTTCTACGCGCGGTTTGGTGCAAACAGCGGCGCCGCTAGCTCAACGGCTAGTGACGTCACTGGCGCGCCGGCTGTTGTGAAGGGGGTTGGGGCATCCGCGGGGGGGCGGGACGCTCTCTCATTGATGGTACACAGTGTGAGAAGAGCATTTATGCAGGTGAACACCAGAAAGGCTGCTGGCCCAGATGGAATAACAGGACGCATACTTAAGTCCTGTGCTAACCAGCTAGCCCCTGTGTTCACCACCATATTTAATCGATCCCTGAAGGAGTCAGTGGTCCCTGCCTGCTTCAAGATGTCCACCATTATCCCGGTACCAAAGAAACCCTCCCCAGCAGGTCTCAATGACTACAGACCGGTGGCACTCACCTCTGTGGCCATGAAATGTTTCGAGAGGCTGGTCAAGGATCACATTTGTGCCCCCCAGTGATATGGACCCTATGAAATTTGCATACAGGCCAAACAGGTCCACTGACGATGCGGTCTCCCAAGTACTGCACAGCACCCTCTCTCACCTGGACCGTCAGAAGGGGGGCTATGCGAGACTGTTGTTCATTGACTACAGCTCAGCGTTCAACACCATAGTCCCCACCAGACTGGTGGACAAGCTGATCAAGCTGGGTCTGAGCTCCGCTCTGAGCGCCTGGATACTGGACTTTGAGTGAAAGGCCCCAGGCGGTCAGGGTGGGGGGTCAGACCTCCAACACCATCACCCTGAGCATCGGGTCCCCCCAGGGCTGTGTTCTGAGCCCCCTGCTGTACTCACTATACACACACATGACTGTGTGGCCAAGTTCAGCTCCAACTCCATAGTGAAGTTTGCGGACGACAGTGGTGGTGGGGCTGATCTCGGACAACGACGAGAAGGCCTACCGGGAGGAGGTTGAGGTACTGGAACGCTGGTGCCAGGACAACAGCCTGCTCCTGAACATTGGTAAAACCAAGGAGCTGATCGTGGATTATAGGAGACGACAGCAGGAGACACACACACCACTGAGGATAAACGGGGCTACCGTGGACAGGGTGAGCAGCTTTAAGTACCTGGGGGTCCACATCGCAGAGGATCTGACATGGACAACACACATAGACTCAGTCGTAAAAAAGGCGAAGCAACGCCTCTACCACCTGAGACAGTTAAGGAAGTTCAGAGTATCTGGGAAGATACTCCAGTCCTTCTACTCCGGAGCTGTAGAGAGCATCTTGACTGGAAATATCACTGCCTGGTATGGAAACAGCACGGCACAGGACAAGAAGGCCCTACAGAGAGTGGTGCGCTCAGCCGAGCATACCACGGGTATTGCACTACCACGCCACCCCTGCAGGTTCTATACAACAAGAGGTGCAAAGCCTCTTGCAGAGCCTGCAGAATAATGAAAGACCCACACCACCCCACAGGGTTGTACGCTAAGCTTTTTCACTTTTTGCCACTAAAAAAAAATGTTGCCCCTAAATTTCTCATTTAGGGCCAAAAAATATTTTTTAGGGGCACATTTTTAAATAACAATTTTACCATTATTTATATCGATTGTTTTTTATTTAAAAGAAAAAAGAAACATTTATTTTATATAATTTTTTTTTAATAAAATATATATATTATATAATCATACTTGTAGTTGTATTATCTGCGAGACATCGCCACCACGCAACAAGTCTAAATGCTCGCTATATGCAACCAGCTCCACTGTCTGTGTGTACTCGAGTAGCCTCCAGCTACGGCCAGGATTCCCCGGAGCTGCAGCTGGACCCTATACTGTAGCCTCCAGCTACGGCCAGGATTCTCCGGCGCTGCAGCTGGACCCTATTGACTATATTCAGCGTGCCCTCAGCTCGAATACGCATCGACTCAGTGTTATAACTAGACTTTGATATCAGGAGCTATCTGAACCATTTAGTTTAATGGGACGTTTCGTTTTTAACAGTAAGCTAACGCGAGCTATCATGCACTACTAGACTTACTGGAGCATTTGTTGATAGCTATCAGTAGCTAGCCGGCTGGCAGGCTCACCGAGGTAGAGACTAGTGTTTACAACAGCCACGGGAGGGAGGAGGAGCAGCAGACGCCGCAGCTCTCTCCGTGTGTCTGAGTTCAGTTCAGTTCGGCTCACTATAGGAGGTCGAACGTGTCGAAAATATGAAGCAATACTAACGTTACTTTTCTTCATAGCTAAATCAGCCAGTCTATCAGAGTCAGTGCTCAGTCGATTGTTCCCGCTGATCATACCTGCTGAGTGCTCACTGCTCAGCTCGCGTGAGTGACGGCATCGCGTCATCACACGCCTTGGATAATTTAGGAGTGAAATGCGAATGCAAGGCTTGAAAGCACTACTCGCAAGCCCGCCCCCAGATAATATTTACCAATCGCAACGGCCAATTAAAGGGGCAATTTGCGACGAGATCATCGCAGTGTACAGCCCTGCCCCAACAACAGCCTGTTCATGCTGCTGAGGTCAGGCAGACGCCTGCGAACACCAGCTACAAGGACAGAGAGACTTCGGCTCAGCTTCTTCCCCCAGGCCATCAGAGCGCTGAACACTGAACTCTCCACACACAAGCACACATGAGCACACACACGACACACACTGTACACGCTCACACACTAGCAGCCACTTTAACATGAGCAAGCACACACTCATGCTGCACACGCCCACACTTATGGCCACTAAGGAAAGGTCACTTTAAAAATAGTATAGTATAACCGGAGATTGTATAAATTAGCATGTACAGAAAGACCCAGTGCCTAGCTAACAGTGTATTGCACTACCAAAGGACCTAGCATGTCCTCCATGCTCTGTAAATAACTTGTACATATACCGATATGACCTACTTTGTTACTTGTTTATTGCACAATGTTACTTGTTTATTGCACAATGTTGTTCTATTGGATTCCATTATATGTTATTGCACATCGTTGCGGGCAAGACCACCCGCATTTCATTGTATACTTGTATGCCGTGACAAATAAAACTCTTGACTTGACTTGAGTTATAATTCACTCTACTCAAAATCAAATTTAAAATCGACGTGACTGGGGAAATGTTGCCAGTCAGTCAGCCAAAACAAATTCCTGGACGACTCCAAGGTCGAACTGAGAGCTGCTGGAGTCGAAAGCCCTCTTGGAGATAAGAGTGGCATGCGGCCCCCCCACCACCCTCCCCCCCACCTACGTGTATGGCCCAGCGCCTCATGTTGGTGATGGCAGCTAACTCGTATGCGTGCTGGAGGGGGGAGCCAAGGCTCTCTCGTCAACCCCCCCCCCCCCCCAAACATGGCAGCGGTAATACGCATACACGTCTGTCTCAAAGAGTCCTGCATGTATAACAAATGCCCATGTTGGTGAATTTATGACTGTGTGCCATTATTACCATCAATGTAATAATTGTGGAATATTACTATAATGATCTGTATGTGTATGAAGCAAGCATCCTTTGTGAAGCACTTTGGTTGTGTCATGTTTAAATGTGCTATATAAATAAATGTGATTGATTGATCGACGGGTTGGTGACCACTGAATCTAGAACATTTGAATCTAGAACATTTGTGATGTCTAGGGGTGGGAATCACCAGTTTCATCACGATACGATACGATATCGATTATTTGGACAACGATACAATATTTGCCGATATCACAAAGTCTGCCACGATACGATACGATACGATTCAATTCAGGTGCCTGCGATCGATATGAGGCGATATTATGTGCCCATTTAACACAATCAGTCACATTTAGATCAACTAAAAAAAGGCTACGGAAATATCAATTGATGTATTTATTTTTGAGCTCTTCCAGACATTTAAATGAAAAACAATCTATTGTTTTTAATACAAATAGACCTCCTGTTCACTTTTGTTTTTATATATTGAGCTTTAACACACACACAGACACACACAGACACACACAGACACACACAGACACACACACAGTCCCCCACAGCCCCCACCCCTCCTCCTTCCAAGTCCCCTCTCTCCTCTCCTGTTCTCTCTCACGGTTAGCTGCTTAGCTTTTAAGCAGCCAACGCGACGTTCATTTAGATATTTAACGCGACGTTGGCATAAAGGAATGGCGACGATGCAACGCCTGTTATATGCATTTGACCCGTTGCGGGGAAAAAACTGCACAGACTTATATCGGCTCGCAAAATAGACGCTCTGAGTGCTTTACAGCAGACGCAAACACTGCTGTAATGTCTACACGGAGTTTCACAATACTGGGCGCCGGCGGATATGACTCGCGGGGATTTTCAAAATAAGAGTATCGCAATATGAATCGATCTTTTTACGTTGCGTCGATCCTATTTGATTATTGATAATAGATCGATATATCGATCTGGATCGATGTATTGTCCCACCCCTAGTGATGTCACAGTATGATGTCATAATAGGACATTAAATGTTCTAGAATTTGTTGAATATATATAGAACACACATTTTGTGTTCTATATATATATATTCAACAATTCTCTCGAGACACAGACAGACTGAAACCAGCATTTCTCAACCAAGGTGCCTTGTCTACCGGTTTGCTGTGGAAAGGTGAGTGTCCACAACAGCTAGCTAGCTGTTCTACTTGAATACTGAATGTTAATATTGAATCAGACAATATTGAATACTGAATGTTAATATCAGACCATATTGAATACTGAATGTTAATTCAGGTTGACATAATTTGACAGAACTGTAATGTGTACTTTCTCAGTCAGTGCTAAGTGCAGTCAGTGCTAAGTGCAGCATCACTTTTCACATCAAAACAAAACTGTAATGTGGACTCTCAGGAAAATACTTTTTATTTATTTATTTTTTCTCAGGGAAAGATCTACAGGGAAAGTCTCAAAGATCGACCAGTCGATCACGATCGATGGGTTGGTGACCACTAGGGCTGACCTTCGAAGCTTTTTTGGCAATCGAAGCTTCGGAGCCGAGCTTCGATTTTAATTCGAAGCTTCGATTTTTTTTTTTTTTTTTTTTTATCTTATGTTGTGGGACTTGTACAGCACTTTCATAAACTTTGTTGTTTTTAAATGTGCTCTATAAATAAAGTGGGTTGGATTAATTAATTAAGTAGCCCCTTTCGTGACTGAGCCAACAAGGTTTCACTGGGCTGTGTGATTTAATTCAAGGTGGATCGCTGTTGTCGTTTGAACAACTTCAGATTTCATGGGAACTACCAATCCCCCAAATCAAGAATGTTTAAGATGAATGAAGTAAGTTTGATTATTTGAAATATGGCCTGTGTAGACTAAACTATGCACAGAATTATGTCAGTCTACAAGGTCCGGATTCTACATGGTCCGGCAATGTAGACCTTGTAGACTCCACTACAGACCAATTATCAGTGAATGTTCATGCATTTTTAAGAAGGGCAACTTCCACAAAAAAACAAAGAACTCACCAAAACATCTCAGTAGCACCTTATCTAAATTTTATTTCCTATTTTGTTTATTCATCCAAGTATCTTTCTTTCTTATGTGTGGAATTCTACAAGGCATGTAGGTGTATATGTATTTGAGGATGATATCCTTCAAACAGGCAATAGTGATGATATAATTTGGGCAGTGCTGAGCTGGATTACTTTCCTCCAGTGTATTTGTCCCCCGGCCCCACCCAATGGCCGCGTGCGCGCACACACACACACACACACACACACACACACACACACACACACACATTTAGTCATTTAGCTGACGCTTTTATCCAAAGCGACTTACAAGTTCTGTACGACAAGACAGCAAGAAGGGTACAACTCTTATCAGCTGAGTAACAATGTTTATCAAAGTGTTGCGTGTTACAGTGTAGGTTAGTTTATTAGGAAAAGTGCATGACAGTAAGGTTAGTCACGGTTAGATTTTTTTTTTTTTTTTTTAATCATTTCAGATAATGGTTGAAGAAGTGAGTCTTTAGTCGACGGCGAAAGATTGGATGGGATTCGGCTGTCCTAACTGGGATGGGTAGTTCTCACACACACATGCACACAAATCGAAGTAAAAAAAAAAATTTGAAAAAAGAATTTGAAAAAAAAAATCTATCTACGTCATACGAGGAAGTAGGTGCAATCACAATGTGTCATTTCTCGATGTATGTGTCGCATATCTCGATGCGCTTGCTAAGGAGTTTTCAAATCGTTTCACTGACCTAAAAGAAATCATGCCAGTAATTTGCATGGTAGAGAACCCATACAGTGCTGATGTGAGAGAAGCGTCACAGCAGTGTGACAAGTTTGGCATTACAAGGGAAAGATTTGAAGAGGAACTGATTGAATTGAAAAACAATAACGCTTTGAAGCAGAAACATAATGATGAATCAATGGTGGACTTCTGGATGCGGTATGTGCCTGGCGAGTCATACAGCACCATCACTATTTGTGCAAAGAAGATCTTGACGTGTTTCGGCTCAACCTATGTGTGTGAAAGTGCATTCTCTACTATGGGAATTATCAAGTCGAAACAGCGCAACGCTCTCAGTGACAAGCACCTCCACGACTGTCTGCGCACAGCAACCTCTGCATACCAGCCAGACCTGAGACGATTAGTGGCGAAAACGCAGTCTCAAGTCTCACATTAAGTAAGTAATTCATTATCTCGCCCTCTCTCTCGTTCCATCCCTGCCTCTCTCTTTCCATCCCGGCTCCCTCCCCGTCACTCCCTCCCTCTCCCCCTCTCTCTCCCCCTCTCTCTCCCTGCCCCCTGTCTCTCGTGTCACGTAGTTGTGTTTGCCGTTTACTGTCCCCGATGTCGTCTCTCTCCTGCCTCCTCTTTAATAGATCAAAATATATTTTTACCAAAATCAAACCTGATTAACATAGCTGATTTTTTTAAATATTCGTTTTAATTTCCATGTGAGGGAATTTAAGTAAAGTGTGACTGAATGTCATTGAAAGATATTCATGATTCTCTGCGTTTGTCTTTTACTGTATTTACAGGTCTGGACCTTATAACAGCCTGTCAAGCAAGCTGAAGTCAGATGTTTTTCATGAACCCAACTATTTTTGGCTTGTTTTAAACAAGACTTGTATTTTATTTAATTTTTCCAAAAATGCCTATACATGCCTATATTTAATTTGAGTATTTTTTGCCTAATTGCACTGTTAGGGCCCGGGTCCACCTGGCGCATATTTCTGACCACACGCATCTGTTTTCAATGTATTCCAATGGGGAGGGAAGCGCATGCGGCCGCCTCTAGGAAGTGCGCTGCCGTCGGCTTCTTTTTTCAGCTTTTTTGTGCGGCCGAAAGTTGAAACTTTCTCAACTTTCAGAGCGATGCGCTGAGCTGAGCTCATTTTCAGACAACCAATCACAGCCATTGATATCTACCACTCTGTTTGTAACCTGACACCGGAGCTGCCTGCCTGTCTGGCTGTCTCCCACAGACCATTGAGATTCGCAACAAACACAAATACACTAATAACTACACGAATACACTACTAAAAAGCTAATAAAAAGCAAAGGGCGAACTGTGGTGTCAGGCAATAACTATATATATAATTAATATACAATAAAGTTATTCAAATATGCTATAATATGTGCAAAACCGCGGCATGGCTGTAGATTTCTTTCGGTCATCTACAAGATGCGCTTCATGCCAGCGCTGCCGGCGCACTCCCAGCATGTTTCAGCTAGAAATATGCGCCAAGTGGACGCGGGCCCTTACATTACACTGTTTCTTGACTTGGAATATTTTATTTATGTCCAGAGAGCCTTATATCCACAGCCTGAAACAAAAAAAGTAGGAACAAGTTATGTTTGTTTCTGTAATTTAGGAACATGTTATTGTACCAGGCTTTATTTCATTAGTATTGGCCTCTAACCTACCTCTGATATTTGCAACAGTAATATGTTCATGTTATCTTCACATTCTGTGAATAAAAGCCTCATGTTGTAACTTCATTTCATCATTAATTATTCCATGTCATGACAATATTTTTGTTCAATGAGGTTTGGCCTTATATAGATGGAAATGTAGGCAGATTCTGTGTGTTTCCTCAATTTTTTGACTAAATCCAATATACGAGTATACGACCAACATTATTTGGTCTTGCGGCCCTTGGACTTCTGGCATTTTGCTGAGTGGCCCCTGGGCCATCAAAGGTTGAGTAGCCCTGTTCTAGAACATTAAATGTTCTAGAATTCGAGGTTATAGTAGAGCAGATGGTGGAAGAGCTAAGGGAGAACGGGCGTAATGGCATAGTTAAGAGTGCAGAAAGGATGAAGAGGGGAGCAGAGAGGGCAGTGACGGGGACGGTAGTGATTACGTTTGAGGGTGGGGTTGTTCCTAGGGAGGTGTTGTTTGTAGGGAGTAGGATGTATAGGGTTAGGGAATTTGTTCATAATTGGCCATATAGCTACTACGTGTAGGAAGGGGATGAGGTGCGCTAGGTGTGGCGGGGAACATGAATATGGGAAGTGTGGAGAGGGAGTGAAGCCGAAGTGCTGTAGTTGTGGTGGGGAGCATAGTGTAGCGTTTCGGGGGTGCGAGGTGATGATGAAGGAGGTCGCGGATCGGAGAGAGAGAAGGGAGGGTAAGTTGACGTATGCTGGGGCGGTTAGCAGGGCAGGACAGGGTAGCCAAGAAAGGGTGCAGGGGGTTGAAGGAGGGCATTTGGCAGTGAGGGTAGAGCAGGTGGAAAGAGAGAGGGGAAGGGAGGAGAAATTAGGTATTGTGGCCTTCGTGGCAGGGGTAGTTACTGGTATGGCAGAGGCTAAGGGTAGAACAGAGATGGTGAAGATGATTGTTAGGATAGCGGTTCAACATCTGGGATTGGAAGGTCTGGACTGGACGGAGGTGTGTAATGAATTGGCTGAGGGGGCTGCGAGGGACAAGGCTGAGAGGGACAAAGCAGCCCAGGATAAGATAGCAGGGGGCAAGGAGGGTCCCGCGGAGGGGGGCTGAGGCAGGAAGTAGCAGCAGTAGCTGCACTCCAATGGACAATGTAGTTGGTGACGGGGTCCAGTAGAAGAAGAAAAAGAAGGTGAAGAAGGAGAAGAAAAAAAAGAAGGTGAAGAAGGAGAAGAAGGAGAGCCCATAAAAAGAATTGCGGAGGGCAGTAATACGCCACGATGCGTCTACTATGCCGGAAATTCAAATAAGAAGAAGAAGAAGAAGATCACATTGTGCATCTTGAGACAGACAGACTGAAACCAGCATTTCTCAACCAAGGTGCCTTGTCTACCGGTTTGCTGTGGAAAGGTGAGTGTCCACAACGGCTAGCTAGCTGTTCTACTTGAATACTGAATGTTAATATTGAATCAGACAATATTGAATACTGAATGTTAATATCAGACCATATTGAATACTGAATGTTAATTCAGGTCGACAGTTGACATAATTTGACAGAACTGTAATGTGTACTTTCTCAGTCAGTGCTAAGTGCAGCATCACTTTTCACATCAAAACAAAACTAATGTAGACTCTCAGGAAAAGATTTTTTATTTATTTATTTTTTCTCAGGGAAAGAGCTACAGGGAAAGTCTCAAAGATCGATCGATCATTAAATGTTCTAGAATTGTTGAATATATATAGAACACAAATTTTGTGTTCTATATATATATTCAACAATTCTCTCAAGATCTCATTGTGCATCTTGAGACACAGACAGACTGAAACCAGCATTTCTCAACCAAGGTGCCTTGCCTACCGTTTTGCTGTGGAAAGGTGAGTGTCCACAACGGCTAGCTAGCTGTTCTGAATGTTAATATTGAATCAGACTATATTGAATACTGAATGTTTTTCTTTTTTTTACTATCTTTTTTTCCCCTCCTCTTTTTCCGATTTTTCTCCCATTCCACCGTTAGTCGTTATGCCAATTCCCAACTCCCTTCCTGGTTTTTGCGCACCCTCCCCCCTACTATTGGTCCGGGAGGCCGGAGACTATCACATGCTATCCTCCGACACATGCGCAGCCAGCCGGCAGCCAGCCTGGCAGCTCAGATTGTCACTGGGAGAGTGTAACGTGTGGAAGCTCACACTACCTCCCTCCAGATCCTTCCTTCGCTGAGCAGGCGCCCCAACCGAACTGTAGGAGTATTTTTCTGTTTACAATGACCAGGACCCACCCATCAGCTTGCCCACCCTCTAATACTGCCAATTGACGACCAGCCAAACTGAAAACAATGTGGAGAACTGGGATCGAACACGCGAACCCAGCGTCTCCAGCATTGGTGGTGAGTGCCTTGCCCACTGCACCACCTGGCCGCCAATACTGAATGTTAATATCAGACCATATTGAATACTGAATGTTAATTCAGGTTGACAGTTGACATCATTTGACAGTTGACAGGGGGCTGGAAAGTTGATTTAAAGGGGACATGCATTATAAATGCCTTTTTTCTGTGTTTAGCATGGTTTTATAGTAATACAGGTTAGTATCAATGGGTCTGTGTCTCTAATTACCATATTGACTCATCAGTCTAGTCTCGAGTTCACAAGATCTTCCCTCACTCAACTAAACTGTTCTGATTGACGGTTTCTGTGACATCGACATAGCATTGATCTGCAGTAACGCCCCCTCTATGGTTGTAGTGCAGTGTAACCCGACACTTCCTCAAACGGGTTTTCACAGGCAGAGAATGAGCGAGAGAGAGAGGGACAGCGGGGGGGACTGCATAAGTGTGTGTAATGTGTGTGCGCCATCTCCAGTGGCGTAACTCTGTTGCTAGTGGTGCGGGGGACAGATTAGGGGGCATGGTCAGTGACGTCGCAGGGTGGGTCGTAGGGTGGGCCCCCCCCCCCCCCCCAATTTCTTTTTCTAATACCAGGTGTGCAATACGCATTTCCCAGGCGGTAGCGTAAGAGGTGGTCATCGTGGAGCCAGGGCTTGTCCGGCTCCACGTCCACTAATTTAATATAATGATAGTGAAACATTTTTAACTGTCAAAATAAACGAGCTGCATAGGCATAATAAACTGTAAGCGACATATACATGTTTGCACTGTCTTTTTTCTATTATAAAGTGCCTCTCGGGTGCATAACACATTAACACTTTAATCGCCGAAAACGCTT
The DNA here is from genome assembly GCF_963971535.1 of Notolepis coatsorum. Taxonomy (NCBI): domain Eukaryota; kingdom Metazoa; phylum Chordata; class Actinopteri; order Aulopiformes; family Paralepididae; genus Notolepis; species Notolepis coatsorum. The sequence continues at coordinate 218,987,658 of NC_140165.1, read as the reverse complement.
TGATGTCAATATTTCTAAAATCTGTCATCGAAATCATATTTCCTTTCCGGAGCCCTGAGACACACTGCTGATCTCCTCTCAACTCTCTAGCGGTTCAAGAGCGCCATCTGGTGGCAGATCGGCAGATCGCCAACCGGAAATTAACCTTTGAACCGGTAGTGCTCATCCATATGTGGTCCGGCCACTCGCTATCGTTAGAGAGACTCCGTCTTGATACAGTGAACATCGATCGGTGCAAATAACTCGAAAAAAAACATGATTTGGACGTATATACTAATATACAACCTGGAAATGGATCGGGCATTTCTACATCCCATAATAGAAAAAGATCTGTTCCACGCTCATCTGCCAGCGGCGCGAGGAAGCCATGGTAAGATTCAGCGTTATATTCTAACGTGTTCTTTACTAACTGCTCTGATGAACATATGACCCACTCTGGATGAATCATCTAACGCTGCCCACGGAATTATAAACGATCCCCCGCCCATCCGGTCATCATCAGATGATACGTAGAAACTTCTAGAAGCACGTCCATTTGAATTTTTTTTATCTCGCACAGATTCCTACCAAACTATTTGATCATCAATATAATGCATTTAGGGCTATAAATCACGTTCTGAAGAAAGCTGCAGAAAACGATAAAAACACACTTATACTTTAGACCAGTGATTCCCAACCTGGGGTCCGCGGACCCCTGGGGGTCCGCCAGGGGGCGCAGGGGGTCCGCCAGACCACAGATGATTTGAGTTTTTTTTTTTTTATCATCAGAAGCATGAATAGTCTCTCCACTACAATAAAAAAATAAAGATAAATAAATAAACATCTAGACATGATTTTTGAATGTTAACAGTAGGCTACCGGGTAGCCGCTAAAACGCGAATCAGTTGACTATCACTTTCTGTAGCTAGCCTAGCACGCTAGTTAACTTTCTCGGCTCGTCTGCAGTCAGCCGCCAGAGGCGAAAATGTGTGACAAACGAAAAGGAGATGATGGCAACTCATCTGCAAAAAAAGTTAGGACCTACAGCAATCGCGAAAATTACATCACCATGGGCTTCACTGAGGGACCAGACAAACGACCTGAGTGTGTGATTTGTGGAGAAAAGTTGGCAAACTCGAGCCTGAAGCCCAGCAAGCTGAAGAGACATCAGGCGTCTAAGCACCCAGAAACCGTTGGGAAGGATCCAGACTTTTTTTCGGAGGAAAGAACAGTCTCTCAAGGCGAACAAGCCCGTTGATGTTAGAGTAGCGTGGAGCAGGGGTGGCAGTGATTTACAGAAGGCTACCGAAGCCTCCTTTGAGTGTTCGCTTTTAATTGCAAAAGCAAAGAAACCGCACAATATTGGCGAGCAGCTCATCAAACCAGCCTGCATCAAAATGGTTTAGAAACTGTGCGGCCCACATGTGGCGGATAAAATAAAATCAGTACCACTCTCGAACAATGTAGTGAAATACCGAATTGATAAGATGTCAAGTGATTGCGAGCAGCAGCTGTCAGAAAAGCTTAGAAAGGGTCCATTTGCCATACAACTTGATGAAACTACAACTGTCGCAGACGAGGCTGTGCTCATCGTTTATGTGCAATATATTGAAAATGAGGATCTGAAGCAGGACATTCTCATGTCAGTCAACCTTACTACCACCACTCGGAGGTGAGGATATTTTTACTGCAGTGGATTCTTACTTCATTCAACATAAATGCAAACCGTTCACCATTAGGGCCTGATTTGAGAGGATGAATACAGGATTTGAATATTGGCCAAAATTTTGAAATACATAAGGTGCAAGATTAGATTTGTTGATTGAAGGCACAAGTCAAAGAAGCATAGTGGGTCTAATTATGATGCATATGCCTGTGTATAAGCAGTTTGTTATTAACACTTTGGTTGCCTAAGGTTAAATTAATGATATACCATAGATTGCCAGCGCTATTTGTCTATGGAGAAAGTCCCCTTCTTTGCAGGGCTATAACTTTTTAAATTCTATTGCTACATTGCCATTATTAGGGCCCATTCAAAGTCATATATGTATTGTTCATTGTGTAGCAACGTTAAACTTTTTCATTCACATATTCATAGTAAAGTATGGTCTAATGTATAAGTATGTTTTCATCTCTTTCTGCAGCTTTCTCCAGAACGTGATATATAGCCCCAAATGCATTATATTGATGATGAAATACAGTTTGATGGCAATCAGCGCGATATAAAAAATTCCAACTAGACGTACTTCTAGAAGTTACTACACGTCATCTGATGTTGACCGGATGGGCGAGGGGGCGTTTATAATTCCGTGGGCAGCGTTATACCAATCATCTAATGTGGGTCAAATGTTCATCATAGCAGTTAGTGTCGAACACGGTAATATTACACGCTAAAACTCACCCCAGTCTCCGCGGGCCATTGGGCGATCAGCGTGGGGTAGACAGTTTTCCATTATGGGATGTTGAAATAGTCGGTCCATTTCCAGGTTGTATAATAATATATACGTCCAAATCATGTTGTTTTTTCGAGTTATTTGCAGCGATCGATGTTCACTGTGTGAAGACGGAGTCTCTCTAACATTAGCGAGTGCCCGGACCCCATATGGAGTGAGTCCTACCGGGTTAAAGGTTGACATCCGGTTTCGATCTGCCGATCGGCCACCAGATGGCGGTCTTGAACCGCTAGAGGATTGAGAGGAGATCACACTTGTGTCTCAGGCCAGCGGAGGGACATTATGAATCCGATCGCAGATTTTTGAAATATTGATATAAAGACGACGTACAGCGTCCCCCGGCAACTTTAGCATGGCCAGCAAAGACGTCTAAAGACGCCCCCTGGCAGTCAAAGTGTTAAAATGACCAAAAAAAGGTATTAAACCCAGCTAGGACAGATTCTCTCTGCTACTGATTGGAATTTCCTGTCTCATATTTAGTTTAATTTGTTGCATTGATTTGTTCCATAAATGCCAACCGTTCACCATTAGGGACTGATTTGAGAGGATGAATACAGGATTTGAATATTGGCCAAACATTTTGAAATGCATATGGTGCAAGATGAGATTTGTTGATTGAAGGCACAAGTTAAAGAAGCATAGTGGGTCTAATTGTGATGCATATGCCTGTGTATAAGCAGTTTGTTATTCAAAAGGAAAAAAAAAAAATATTTTATGGTATCTTATTAGGAGGGGGTCCGCGAATTTCATCAGAGATGTTTGGGGGTCCCTGGGGGGAAAAAGGTTGGGAACCACTGCTTTAGACCATATTTTAGTATGAATATGTGAATGAAAAAGTTTAACGTTGCTACACCCTGAACAATACATATAGGACATTGAATGGGCCATAATAATGGCAATTTAGCAATAGAATTTAAAAAGTTATAGCCCTGCAAAGAAGGGGAACTTCTCCATGTTAAATAGGGCTGGCGAGGGATGGTAAATTATGAATTTAACCCCGGCGATTAAAGTGTTAACAGATCATAGGGCTGGGCGATATGGCCAAAAACGTTATCGCGATAAAATTAAATTATTTTCATATAACTCGATATCGATAATTATCGTCGATATAATGTCTGTCAAGTTTAATTAACTTCTTATGCCCGGCGCCGATGGACGGGCTATTAATATACTTGTTTTGCTGCTGCGAATGTCTCGAGTCGAGTTGATGTCGTCATCAGTCCGCGCACGTTAGTTAGCCAGAGTACTCGAGCAAGCGGAGTATTCCATGACAATGACCATAAAATACTCTGTTCCGCCCCAATACATTGCAACGACGTCCACCGTATACCCCACACTACTATAACAGTTACCCTCAGAATTCAAAACACACACCAACTCGGCAGGTAAACTGTAAAATAGCGCCGTGCAAGCTAATTAGCCTAGCCAGCCTTGTTTACTACTGAGTCCTACCTCCGGGTCCTTCCGGGTCTCCTTCCGCTGTCGGCCATCTCCTTCACCGATTGGTTGTTAGTGCGTGTGCTCATATCCAAGCTTGGAAAATCGATACATCGAAACTTTGCGACCACGTTTCATGTTTATTTCGAGGAAATAATTTATCGCGATAGTTATTGTTATCGTTTTATCGCCCAGCCCTAACAGATCAGTCATTTGATTTTAATGCAGGTGCTCGCATTATAAATCAAATGTATTATTATTATAACACATGAACAGATCAGTAGGGTGGGCATTTGATTTGCAGCACCTCGGCGGGCGTATTATAAATCGAATGTATTATTATTATTATAACACATGAACAGATCAGTAGGGTGGGCATTTGATTTGCAGCACCTCGGCGGGTGTATTATAAATCGAATGTATTATTAAAACACAACTCACCATAATGCAGCCCTGCCCATTGTTTCGGTCCTCCAAAATCCCAACTTTGAAACATGTCAAATGTCCACTGGCGTTTAATGCAACTACTTTATCTTCTGCAACTTGAACACAGTTGCGTCATTGCCTCGTGTTGCCATGTCAACACGCGAGAGTCACCTGTTGCGAATTTTAAGTACGACTCCCGTTTATTAAAAGAAGCTTTTTTGTGTTTTATTTTTTTTTATTATTTTTTAAACAAACATATAAACAAACATGACAACACACGATAAGATATACAAGCATTATTAACAGTGCACATCCAATGAAATCACCATATAATTAAATGTCTTATACAGGATATACCCCCAATACCTGCTATCTAATACCCTACACCAGTGGTGCCCAACCAGTCGATCGCGATCGACAGGTAGATCGCGGGCTGATTTCAAGTAGATCTTGATTAATAAAATTAGATTGTTGCCGTTTGTTATTTAAGATGAGGTCGGACTCGGCACTGACAGATTTGTGTTCATTATGCTGCTTTTATAAAGCCTCAAATGACGGCTTACAATATACAATTTTGGCTGGTAGCTCTCGGGCTAGGTGGTAAATAAAAAAAGTAGATCTTGGTTCAAAAAAGGTTGGCCACCCCTGCCCTACACACATATGCTCTAGCTCGTACCCCCCCCCCCCCCCTCTCCCGGACCCCCCATTGGATAATCCATCCATTATCCCTCGCTCCTAACCAGACACTACCATTATATGCTAGCTTTTATTTTCTCCACCACTTCTAACCACATTGTCATTTTGGATTCATTGAGACCCAAAATTCTTGCTGTAGATATTTCTTGATAAATCACATCGAGATATGTAATAATCCAGACCTTTCGGCAAATTTTTTCCAGTTGGAACCATCGTGATGCTATCAGCTTTTTAGCCACTGTGATACCCGATAAAACCAATCTCTTGAGCTGTGGATGTACTGCATACTCAAAAACATCATTCAGCAGTAATACAGAGGGGTGTACAGGTATATTCAGAGTTAAGAGATTTGATAATTGCTGGGTCACCTCTTTCCAGAATATCTTAACTGGTGGGCAGTCCCAGTACATGTGCATAAATGTCCCCTCGTCCCCATTTGTACATAAGGAGCATTTGGAGTCTTGTTTAAGACCCATTTTTTTCAGTCTTATAGGAGTCAAGTATGTCCTGTGAATATAGTTAAGATTTATTTGTTGATGGTCCGGGTTCCTTGATGTAAATCGAACATTTGCCCAGGCTTCTTGCCAATCAAAATCGCTTTCCAGGTCTGGTATATCCCTCCTCCAGACGGAGTCTAGGTGGAGGGTTTCATACGAGGACGTTAGTAATTGATGATAAAAATCTGAAACAAAACCTCTCGATGTCTCTCTTTCATAGAAGAATTTGTGGTATCTGTGGTGTTCAATTGGTATCTTTAATGGAACACCGTGAGACTTCAAACATAACAATAAGTGTAAAAAAAATGTGTGGACTCTGTGAGATTAATTTTTTTGCGTATTTCTTCATAGCTACAGAAACCCTGTTTGTTAAAAACATCACCTAATGAGTGTATGCCTTGCTTTTCCCATATAGGGAATCTTATAGGTCGTTTTCCAATCAAGAGTGCATTGTTATTGAATAAGGGAGTATGATTATGCCATTTATGTGGATTAGAATGTTTTTTTTGTGTTTCACGCCATATCCGGATCGCATGAGTAATTATGGGGCCAAATTTCCGTTCGCATTGCTTAATTGATAATTTAGTGTATGCTTATGTCCTTCAGTCTATGTGGGGCTACTATATTTTCTTCTAATTTTCTCCAGGATACTAATGCTTGGGGATCAAACCATGTTGTCAATGGTCTTAAAGTGTACGCCTTAAAATAGTGGAAAAAATCTGGAAATGCCATACCACCGTCTGCTTTGTTTCTCTGTGCGGTGGATCTTTTTATACGTGGTGGTTTGTTATTCCAAATAAATTTGTATGTGGAGGAGTGTAATTTTTGCCAGTAACCCTCTGGAGGGGGTAACGGTAGCATTGAGCTGAAGAAGTTGATTCTAGGTAGTACGTCCATCTTAACTATTGATATCCGTGCCTGTACTGAGTTTTTAAGTTTTGACCACCTATCAAGGTCGTCTTTGATTTTGTTTTGGATTTTTATGTAATTGTGCTTCACCGTTTGTCTTATGGTGGGGAATATTTCCACTCCCAAGCATCTAAAGTGTTTTACCATAGGTATCTCTACTGGGAGGGTTATATATTTTTTTGCAGGGGCATTAAGTGGAAGGAAAGCCGACTTCGGCCAATTTATCTTAAATACCGATAAATCTCCAAAGTCCTCAATCAACTCGAGCAGATGAGGCAATGTGGTGTTGGGGTTTTGCATGAACAGTATTACGTCGTCCGCATATAAACAAATTTTATGTTGTGTGCCCTTGATTACGATTGGTTCTATGGATTGGGATTGTCTTATATATTGTGCTAAAGGCTCTAATGATAGATCGAATAGTCCGGGACTAAGAGGGCAACCCTGTCTAGCTGAGCGTGATACCGGAAAGATTCCGGAGGTGATTATACCTGTTGTAATCATGGCCGATGGGTCTTTGTATACTACTTTAATCATATCAATGAAACCTTTACCTACCCCCATCCTTTCTAATACTGCCCATAGATACGACCATTCCAGCCTGTCAAAAGCTTTCATTGCATCCAGGGACAGCATCGCCTTAGGTATGGTGTCGTCCTTGTCAGCATCTAGTACATGCAGTATTCGTCTTATGTTATCAGTGATCAAGCGGCCTCTTATGAAGCCAGTTTGGTCCGGATGAACTAAAGACGTCATATGCTTTTGTAATCTGATGGCTAATACCTTAGAGTACAGTTTGATATCGGTTCCGAGTAGGCTTAAGGGTCTATAACTACCGCACTCGGTGGGGTCCTTGTCTTTTTTAAGGAGGACTGTTATGAGTGCAATATTGTCGTTCTTATGGAAGTTCCCCTCCTTGACGGAGTATAAAATCATATTTAGTATTAAGGGTCCAATTATGTCCCAACAAGAGAGGTACATTTCTGGTGGGATACCGTCTCTTCCAGGAGCCTTACCACTTTGCATTTCGGATATGGCCTTCTTGAGTTCCTCTAGTGTGATCGGTGTTTCTAACTGTTTAGCGTCATCCTCTGAAAGTTTAGAAGCTTTATAGGTCGTAGGCTCCTCTTCTGGCTCATCAGTTGGTATTTCCCCGTTTAACAAATTTTCTCAAATGTTCGCTCGCATGATCGCATCCCAAACGCGGAAGTGAAAGTGAAATTCCATTGGTTCTCCCAGTCCACGTGACCATTTCTAGCATTTCAATTGGCTATAGTGACAGACATAGATATGATGAAGACCTGAGCTCAGAGATGGAACAAGCAGCCGATGTGGTCAAAGTGCCGCATCGCGTCACCGTTTATTATCATGCAACATTGTTTTTGGACGGTAAAAACGTGGGGGGGGGACAATAACTCCATTCTGAAACCATGCAGGGGACATTTCCCGGGGACCCCCCCCCCATAGTTACGCCCCTGGCCATCTCTCCCTCGTCGGGGACACACGCATACACAAACTTGACTGCGTGTGTATCGGGGACGTAGGCATAGTGTAACCCGACACTTCCTCAAACAGGGTTTGACAGGCAGAGAACTAGCGAGGAGAGGGAGGGAGAGAGGGAGAGAGATAGATAGAGAGCGAGAGAGAGGGGCGGCGGGAGGGACTGCAGAAGTGTGTGTAATGTGCCAATGACACAGAAAACTTGCTTTGAAATCTTGCTCTGAAATCCTGCGATGCAGAGTTGTTGCTGGAAGCTGGAGAGCATGGATAGTACAGTTAACGTTACCACAAACGTTTTTTTTTAGCTTAGGCCTAAAAGAAAAAATTGTTTGGTTCCGGTTGCCGACCGACCCTGCCGATTTAGGTGCGACCCAATTTATTTTATGACTTTAAAAAAAAAATTAAAAAGTTTTTTTTTTAACAATAAAGTTTCATAAAAATCTTAGTCAAACCTAGTATTATGGATATTAAACATGCTGGCAGAGTACATGCATCCATGTTGTTGTGAACATTTTAATTAAATAAATAAATTCCCTATTCCATAGTCGCCGTGGGAAAAAATTAAATAAAAAAAAAAGTATAAAATAAATTCCCTACCTACCCATGGCCTTAACTGACAACCAACAGGAACCAAACAATTTTTTCTTTTATGCCTTAGTGGTTCATGTTTGTAAGTGCTTTTTAAATTTCCATGTCAGTTTGTTAATATGTTTGTATGAGTCTTTTATATGTTTTGTATGTTATTACGAAAAAGAAAAAGACAAATCTTGGACGTTGCATATTATGCTGTGGAAAGATGTCTTGTGAATATTTGGAAGATTTGTGCAAAAATATAAAAAAATTTAAATAAAATGGTAACTGACCGTTTTTACTAACAATACGCATTCATATTATATTGCTGTGCATTGTTATGGCCGCGGAGCGAGACATAATCAAATTGGTAGCGTGTGTGTATATATGTGTGTGACCTACGCAATATCTTGTTATTATTGCTACCGCTATGCGCTTTAAGATTCATTCTAAAAATTGATTTCCCTAAACAATTGCTCGATGGGGATTTGTGCCCATCCCTACTAGTACTACAGGGCCAGGCTGTACCAACTCTCTCAGGGGAGACTATACGACACTGGGTGGAACTAAGTATAACTTGCTAAATAAAATTATAAATTAAAAGAAAACTAGCCTTATGCATTTGAGATTGTTGCAGCTTTTTTTCCTGTTGTACCGAACCGTGACCCCAACACCTTGGGTTCTGTGCATCGTTACACCCCTCGTGGCATCACTTTATCGAGTAACCCATAGTTTACACTGTACAAAGTAGACCCATTTAAGATACAACTGCTATTCAGACAGTCTCCATGTAGAAGTAAGAATATTCTGAATATGAACGTGAAAAGTGAACTTGCAGAGACAACCATAAAAAAAAGTTTTCGTTTAAGTTAGATCACAGATAATATCAGGATATATCATCCCAGTGATCATATATTCATGTTTTTTTTAATTAAGGATTTATCCCATAATCCAGGATATCAGCGCATCTGCCTATCTGGGATATTATTAGGTGCCTGTCATGAAGGTGCAGCTTCCCTGGAGGAGCCCTGCTTCATTCATAACATTCATCGTTGGGTCTGGATGTTTGTTTTGTTCACTCGCTGCCTCACACTCACAGTACCAGCCCACACACCCAGGGGAAAATCCACCCCAAAAACACCACGTACGTCATGCTATTTCAACCATGTTGGACAGTTAAAAAAGGTGCTGTAAGTGGTGTTATTTTTGTTTGTTCAAATAAGTGGTCTACATGTTAAAATAATAGCTCTACATTCTGACAGCCATCGCTGATATACAGTGTTTGGTCAGTAACATGGGTCTCCGCTCTGCAGTAAAACAGAAAATATTTTTCTTTGTATCCCATTCTCACTTTCTCTAATCAGGAGAGAGAACTCCAACTGCAACAATGAGAAATAAAAACTAGTTTTAAGGAAATATGTCCTGGTTTTCTTTATCATAAATCGATCAATAGAGACCATATTAGATCCCCAATTATCATATCATGGGGTATCATTGGAAAGCCACACTCATTGGCTACAACCCTGTGCAAAGATTTTCGAGATCGCCAAATGATTGACGGAGCTAGAGCCCCAGGAGTCGGGGGTGGTAATGTGTACTTTTGCGTACTTGGGGCATGCCTCACATATCGGCATGTAACTCGAGAACCGCTGAACGGATTTCGTCACCTGAAAGGGCAATCGACAGGCAACAAATAGATTCCATCTATATATTGTATTAAAAGAAATGCACACCCGAGCCACTAGAGGTCGGCAAAGAATCGTCCACATGTGGGCCCTTGGATGTTAAAAGTTTAATGTTAAAAAATATAAAATGTGTAGCCAAGAGTAAAGACCATAACCCTATCAAAAACAGTAGTTAAAGTGTATATTTTCATTTTTACCGATGTTTTATACAATTTATCGGAAAATGCTAATTATCATAAAAACCGCAAGGAAATTACTAAATCTAGATTCAACCCTGCCATTGGAAAGAGGAGCATTTTCCCTATCCATGGATGTATGATTTGGCCATAATAAGGTCAAGGTCAAATATGAATTTATAATTAAAATCGATTATCATTAATTACTGTATCTACAAATCCTTCTGTTTAATCATCTTCCCGCGGTTCATTTGCTTAGATTTTTTTTTACACATGATCTCAATAAGGTGGTGAATGAGCTCAGTGAGCATTTTCTCGTGCCCCGCAGATTTAACATGATCAAATATGCAAAAATCATAAATCATAATTCATATTCTCCTTTTCTTCATTACAATTTACTCAGCCTAGTAACGGGCACAATATTTCTGACACTGGAAATGCATACCCCCAGGTCCCTAGATGTTCCTAGATACCAAGAACATGCTAATTGACCTTGCAGAAGTAGAGCAATCTTCCATTTACTTAGGCATGTACCTTTAGGCAAAAACGGTCTACAGATTAAAACAAGTAAGCAATCTACCAGGGTAATAAAAAAAATTAGGCTTGGCAAGATTTCTCGAAATAAAATATATCGGGGTCTCCCTCCTGATTGGATAAAGTGGGATGAGATACCAGAACATTTATTTTCCGTTTACTGTAGAACAGAGGGACTGAGAGACCCATGTTACTGACCAAACACTCTATATCAGTGATGGCTGTTGTAACACATATTCTTAACAATGAAATACCGCTTACAGTATATTTAAGCCAACTTATACAAACATAGACAAACGTCTCCCGTGAGCTGGAAATCAGGTCTCAAGAGTATCGAAACTTGAATATATGCTGAGTCATCGAGTGACACTTTCTTGGAGTTGGAGTTGGTCCACTGACGGTGAATTCGTGATAGACTCTGTGGGCTCGTACTTTTTTTCCGGTTGAACTATAAAAATCCAAATGAGTTTTGTTTCAATGGATGTCTTCCAGCTCTGAATCAGAAAGCGTATCTATATCCCAGCAGAATCAACATGAGCACCGTCATGGCGTCACCGTCATGGCGTCCGGGGAGTTGTTCCATTATTCACCGTCTGTGGAGCGGCTACAGAATTTGTCTCTTGATGACATCATCAATAGGAGTCTTGTCTCTCCGGTGTTCAGCTTAAGGAGAGACTTGTTCACAAATCAAAACTAAGCTGTACAGTATTCTAGAAATAACATAGGCTATGCCAATTGTATTTTAGGGTGGATTTTTTTCCTTTTCTCTCACACACACAAGTTTGTAATTGATGTGACGGTATATTTGCATGAAAAGGTTATTTCATTCCAGCAAATCTATGTGGTGCAAGATTGAACTAGTGAAGTGAACTTTAGGTTTGGGAATGCCCACGGTTGTTATCTAACCAACATCAGCTCTCAGCTGGCTAACTAGCTGGATTGTTGGCACACAGGGCACCACCTTCACCACTGGCAAGGCGACGTACTGGATCCACACCACAATTGCACAGACTATATTAACAGTCAATATTAATCGACCGGTTTGCACTCAGTCGACCAAGAACGGGTTGATTTTCGATTAGTTGGATGCTTCTTTTCCCCATGCCAAATTAGTCATTTCCTGAAATATTATGACCACATCTCTGGTAATTGCTAGAATTAGAATTTTATACGGAGTCGTTGAGTAAATCCACTTATCGATTAGTCGGGGGGGGGGGGGGGGGGTTGGCCGACTCGACTCTCATTGGTGGTGATATAACAGGGTTGTGAAAGTATTTTTCACTCACATAAGCACTTAATATTCCAGGTTATTGAGAACTTGCTGCATCCATTACTTGTGCCCACTAACAAATGGAATGCTTCCGTACGCCGCATAATATCAGATTATTCATGTGCAGTGAATAACGGAGGCGGTAGGAAGGCTTAGAGGGTCAGGCAGACAGCAGTGGACTGAGGAGGTACAGCCTGGGGAAGAACTCTGGTTCAAAACATATTGCTACCACTGTGTCTACAGCCAGTGTTCCTGGCTTCTTAGCCTCCCACTCATTTTGTGCACAAACTGAAGCTGTATATCCTTAACACATTGGCGACCGCTGGGATGAGTCTAATATAGTGGTTGAGGACCAGCTTTTGTAAACAGACCGGTGTCTTTTTGTACAGCTAAATCTATACTTTATAGTATTGCTATCCGTCCATTCTCATTGTCAATTGAGTTCATAAACAGTCCCTTCAAAATGGCTTAAAGAAGAAAAAAAAAATACATCAATAGGTTGTCATTTTATAGCACCGTGAATATAAGCATTATAGCGGATTTTGTCTCGTATATTTTCTGGAAGGCTAGTTATAGGGCTAATAGCTGCCAACGTTATATTCAACAGCATTTCCGTTTTACATATGCTAACGAAATAACTCAAACTGCATATCATCGGGACTGTCCCAAAGCATGTATGCATCAAATGGGGGGGGGGGGGGGGGGGGGGTGGATGTCGTTTATTATTATTGATTACTAGGGATGCTCAATATTGGCTTTTTTACCGATACCGATATTCCGATATTGTCCAACTCTTAATTTCCGATACAGATATCAACCGTTACCGATATATACAGGGTTTCCCCCCAAAAAAACTGAATAATTTCAGGTAACTAATAATTTCACTCCATGCATTCAAAAGGCTTTCTAAATGTAAGCATTATCTGTGCAAAATATGATCATTAAAAAAGTTGAATTAAACCAACATGCATACTTTTGACAATAAATAAAATAAGAATTGGTTCTTACTTGCCTGGGTAAATAAAGGTAAAAAAAAAAAATTATCGTTTTTTTTTTAACCTACAGATATTTTCCAATATCACATTTTACTGCCGATATCGGCCGATAATATCGGTCGGCCGATAATATCGGACATCCCTATTGATTACCAATAACAGTGGTCGTGTAACTAGCCACATACGCTGCTCGGCTGGTTGCGTATCATAGCAAGCTCTGATCCGGCTGTAATCGATCGGCATCTGGTAGATCGATATGTCCATTGGCTGATGATAAATCCCCTTATTCCATGGTGAAATCTGCGATTCGAAACGTAATCCACGGTACAAGATGCTGATTCAGAATCCGGGTACTGAAAATCTCCATTGAAAAGGGGGGAAAAAAAGTCATCCATTCGCCCACAGGGCATACTGCAGTGGAGCGATGGCGCCCCTAAGAGGATCTGGCCGGTATTGCACGCTCGATTTCACAGACTAGGGAATATATGCAGTGCCGCTCCGCGACCTTGACCCGGTTATTAAAATGGAATAAAAGCAATAACAACTTGCCACGGCTTTATACGTGATTCTGTCCACAACGCATGGATTAGAAACTCGTATTTATACGTGGTCGGGCGGCAAAGTGTTAACACATTCCCTGCCACGCACTTTCAGAATCTTATACCATTCTCTGCCAGTACTGTAAGTCTATGGAGATGTTCACCTTCTTTGCAGGGCTATAACTTTTTTAATTGTATTGCTAAATTGACATTACTATGGCCCATTCAACATCGATTATCCATCGTTCAGGATGTAGGAACGTTTTACTTTTTCATTCACACATTCATACAAAAATACCGTCTAGAATATAAATATGTTTTTATCGTTTTCTGCAGTAATTCCTAGAACGTGAGATATAGGCATAAATGCATATATAGATTATCAAATGCTGTGTGTTGCCGATCCACGCTATATAAAAAATGTCAACTGTACATGGTCCTAAACATTATGACGGATGAGCGGAGGGGTCGTTTATAATTCCGTGATAGTCGTTAAATGCTTTATGTAGTATGGGTGACATATAGATCAGAGCAGTTTGCATGGATAATAATAAACAAACAGGCTGAAAGTAACGTCAGCCTCCTCTTACCGTTGGGCGATGAGACTGGAGCAAAAATATCCCAGTTATTTGATGGGGATCGAGTCGATCCATTTCCGGTTTGTATAATACTAATACACTCCCAAATCATGTCGATTATTGAGTTATGGCAGCGATCCATATCCACGGTGTGTGGCTAGAGTCCTGCGACGATATGCGAGTGGCCGGACGCATTTAGGAGACGCACCGAGATCCAACTGGCCATTTCCGGTTTGGCAACTCGCCGATCATCCACCAGGGGGCAGTATTGAAGCGTTGCAGAGTTGTGCCGGCTCACACAGCATCAGACCAGGCTCCGTGAGGGAAATATGAATACCATGGCGAAAAAATGAAATATGATCAAAATAACGTCGTACGCCGTGGATTGGCAGAATTAGCATGAACTTGAAACACGTCGTACAACGTGAATGGCGCAGGATGTGTTAATAAACGTTCATTTTGTTGCATTCAAGGAGTGTCCTATTACTCTATATTTCATCAATGACCACTGGAGGTGGTAGGAGGGATTAGAGGGTCAGAGACAACAGGGAGACATTGAGACAGACCGCTTTGGTGGGACTCAACGTCAGATGTGGTGGGAGGCTGCCAGGCTAGTTAACATGTGGCTACGGCAGGTACGTCTGTCTAATTCAGCAGCCTCTTTGGCAGGTAACATACCATTGTTTATTAAAAAAAAGGATAAATTAACTGTAATCTATTTGTCAGTGTTTTTTTTATTTTGTTCACTTGATACGTGCATCAAGCAAAACTCCACATAAAAAGGTCACAATAAAAATCCAAATCTACAATTGGCCAAATGTCGCTTGTAAAAATTAAACTGGGCCGATACCGATTGTGCTTTTTAAAGCCCACATCAGCCGATACCAGTGATCTGCTGATGTATTGGTGCACCACGGTCACCTGGACGGACTTACCTGAGGCTCTTCTCCAGCACCTGGGCTGTGCGGAACACCTCCTCCTGGTCCAGACTGATGGTGCAAAAGGTACATAGGTCCCGCTGGCGGTTTGGACCAGAAGCCGGACACAGGTTTTTAGCTTCACCTACAGAACCAGAACATGAGTATCAGAACAGGACCACCAGCACTGACTACTTTTTAATCCATTAATTCATGTTAAAATCTTTTTTTTAAGTAACTTTTTCATGATTTTTTCCATGCTGCAGTGCTGAATGAGTCTTTCCTGAAAAATAAGTAGCGGGAATCTCTGGTAAGCACTACATTTAAAGAGATCCTTTTGAATGGTTGCATGTGGAAACCCCAGAATTTACAGATGTCAATAAAATCAACTAATCATACATTTTGAATCTTTTAAATTTAAATAAATTTAAATCTTTTGATGGGGTCATCACTTTTTAGTCTCTTACCATAACCCCCCACTACCTACAGTATAAATTAAAAAACCCTTCCGACAAAGGGGGATCTAGACACTACGTAAAATTCCATCCTGTTTTCTGTCTCTCTTCAATTTTATACCCATTTCACACCTGGGAATAAACTGAGTTACTGGTTGGTATAAATGAGTCATCCCGTGATCACTGACCTGGGATAATGATTAATTAATTAATATGTTAAAAAATACCAATATTAAATAATTATATTATTGAATAATATTTATAATAATAATTATTATTATATTATGGGAAATGGGCTTACAGTCTTCTCCAGAGTCAGACAATAAGATATACCAATTTCCTCTGTGCATTCAGTAGAAAACTATCCAGCTGCAAGCTGCCAAAAATACCTCACCTTTCAGCGCACTGTCAATGGCTTTACAGTGGGTTGTACTCACTGGTCATTTCCAAAACGGAGAAGGATTTTTGCCCGATTGATAAATTCACGATAGTCTACAACATTATATGTTATACGGTATATTAGCAGACTCTAATTTAAAAACAGTTTTGAGATGTGGTGTTTTATTTTTTTTGTTATTTTCATTGCTGGACGGTACAGCGTTGCACTACATGAAGCGGCATCATACCTCTCTAATGTTGTTCATCCAAAGCTCAGAAATCGCCACTGATCTGAGCAGTCAATGCAGCCACGCCCAAAATATAGGCTATTCTGTATGAAACATGGGCGGCTGGGCCACTGTTATAATTGTCTTGCTGAATCATGCAATTGAAATGGCATTTTAAATAGGGTGCACTGTATGTTGTGTGTGCATTTGACTCTTATTTTTTTATTCTCTCCCTGTTGTCTAAACCTTTCACTGGTTCAACATGAATCTTTATAGCAGGTTCAAGATAGTGAGGTACCATCCAATTAACTAGTTTATACAGAACCAGAAAAAACATTTCCCTGTATCAGAGATAAAAAATGACAGAGGCCGTTTCATTTGAAGGCAGATTAAAGAGAGGCTAAACTTAATCAAAATCAAGTGCAATTAATTGCAGATGGCTACTTGGTGAAATGTGGCTTTGGGCTGCAGAGCGGACGAGGGCTTGAGGCAGACTTTAGGATGACATGTAGGCCTGTGTGGTTAACTACACAAAACATCAGCTTCCTCGCTGCTTCCCACGGCAGAGCGCTGATTCACAAAATGATCAACACCTCTGTGACACATCTCAGCACATAACACACGGAGGCCAGTCGGGGCTGCTGGAGGATACTGTGGTGATGTTGTTGTTATTTGACAGAATAGGCCAATTCAAGCTGCGAAAGCCTGTCCCATTTACCATTTGTCGAGCTAGTAATTACCAGTGGCATCCATGTTGAAACCCATATCGAGGAGACAATCAGATACCTCAGAAGAAGAACCATATGTAAATCTGTTTAAGTTTTCAGAGGAACAATGTTTTCAAACGTTATCACCTAAAGATGGTAAGTTAAAGTGTTGTGTTCTTCACTCATAGTTAAAGACGGTAGAGGTTAAGTACTTTATTAGCTAAATATGGTAAGTTAAAGTGTTGTGTTCACTCATAGTTAAAGACGGTAGAAGTTAAGTACTTTATTAGCTAAATATGGTAAGTTAAAGTGTTGTGTTCACTCAGTTAAAGAAGGTTGAGTGGTTTCTTGTGATGCATCACATTCACACTACCAAGAAGAAAGTCTAAACGGAATAATATGGTTCTTTGAGGGGTTAAATTGAAAAACAAGGAATGACAACCCCTCCCCCCTCTTCTATACTGAAGCGGGTGCCTACTTCCTCTCCTGCTGCACCTATAAAGAACAGGTATCCATGCAGAGGGTCCTCCCATATCCCTACTGGGAAGTGGGAAGAGAAGCGCGAAGGGGGCATGGCCACCCGCATTTCACTGTATTCCCTTGTATGTATGTGACAAATAAAACTTGAATCTTGAAATTAGTTTAATTGCTCTGGGTATTTATGGAGTATAAATACAGATTGATTTAATTATTTCATTAGGCATCAACTTTTGAGTACAGCTAGTCACAGATTTGACAAAATCAGATATAACCTAAAAGGGAAAAAAAAACACAAAAACAGTAAAAGACAGGTACGTCAATTGTTGCACCTGATCAAACACTACAACTGGCCAGTGTCAAACGGCCGTTCTATCAATAACTTCAGATTTGGAACAGAGGATTACTAGACTAGAGGCGTGGGTAGCGATCTATATTGGTCCTCCTATAGGTTGGGATATATGTAGCCTAAGGCTGAGCGGCAAACTTGAATGAGGAAAGCCTGCTCCAGGATCAGCTCTTTAAAACAGGCTATTAATAATGTGTCTAATCCTACAAAAGGCCAGTGACTGAAAACCAGTGTGAGAGAATGCTGAGCTGTCACTAAGCCTGCCATGACCAGGCTGACCTGGCGGGAGTCACACACACACACACACTAACAACCTCTATCATGTCATCTTCACAGTCATAGGTTCCCCTGGGAAACATCATAAGCCAAGGGTCTTTGAGCCGATTATGGGCAGCAAAACACAACAAAACACACAATATTTATTCACATGGCTAGTGGTGGATATGGGTTTTTCAATGGCCAATGCCAATATTTAAAGAGCAGGGCAGCCAATGGCCGATACATAATGTAGATAGATACGTTTTTTGTGTGCATCTGATAAAATACAATAATAACAAATGACACAAAATTGCTGAACTTAATGAACAATATTTTTAACACTAACATTATTGTCTTGTCTGCATTGTCTCTGTTTACTGAAGTAGATCTGCCCTCCGTCTCTGCAGTGCACTCGTTTTAAAATTGTTCACTCTCATCACACAGCCTGCTCATATCATCTACCACTACCAGGCGACTAACCTTAGAGTTGGTAACAAGGTGATAGAACGGGGATTTTGTCCCACAAATCCACTACTATCTCTCATTAAACACTGTCAAGTTAGTTTGGTGTATTATTTGAAGCACACAGACAAACACACAGAGGGAGAGAGAAAAGCAAGCACGCAAGAGCAATATGTGTGTGCAGACGTGTTTTGTTTAACGGCCTCATGAGCTCAGGAATCGACCGAAGGTGATTATCTCAAAATGTCAAATATCGGCCCGATTAGCACCATGTGCACTACCAACAGCACAGTTTGCTCCTCACGATATGTCAAAATAACATGATTGACAACCAGCCTAACCTTACGCTACAATAAGCCAATCTATAATATATGAATTGCTTAATAACTACAGTATGCTACTTAGACAGCTCAAAATAATGCCACCTCCATTGATGCTTTTAGAAAGGTAGGTTGAAAGGGGACAAAAAATAATGAAGTGCGAACAGGGAAGAATGAAGTTTCGTAAGACAGCAAACCGAGTTACATGCCACGGCGGTTCCTCTATTTTGTTCTGCTTACTGTTTTGTCATTAATGCATGGTGGTGAAACTGACATACCATTTGTCTTGCCATTAGTGTGTCAACATATGTTTGGTGTAAAGGCTATAGGCCTATGCCATTGAACACAGTGGATAGAGACACAGATTAATAAACCATCAACTTTTAGTTATAATATATGGGCTACGCCCCAGCGTCAGCACAAATTGATGGTAGTTGGACCTTTTGGACATAGTAAAGACGTTTAAAACAAGCCTACAGCATGTGCTGCTGCTTATATTGGACAAAATAAAAGTCCAAGGTGGTATGGTACTCTTAATTTCTCATAGCAGAAACCTCCTCCTCCTAGGTTTGTAAACAGCTGTGTGGCTTCTTCGTGGGATATTCCCCATTAATAGAAATGTCTTCTCTTAATTGTAATATACCTAATAAAATCAAGTGTAAGGCTAAGTATGTGGGGGTATATGAGAAAAATATTTTAAAAGTGTGTGTGGGGTTGTGC
Organism: Notolepis coatsorum; assembly: GCF_963971535.1. Lineage (NCBI taxonomy): Eukaryota > Metazoa > Chordata > Actinopteri > Aulopiformes > Paralepididae > Notolepis > Notolepis coatsorum. Next base: position 218,968,144 of record NC_140165.1, on the reverse strand, counting down.
TGTGATGCATGAGTCCGTGTTTGTGTACATTAGTACTTAAATTAGTTCTACAGTAAACCCTACCTTGTACATAGGCCTAGCCTATTGATTGATTGAAAACTGTATTAACAGATTGCAGAATGGGTACAGTACAGTACAGCTGAATACATACAATTGTTAAGGGGATGCAGACCAGAGAAAGACTTTCGTCTGGTTTACATCAGGGTCCTACTCACACCTGAGCAAGTTATAATAATTTTTTGAATTTTTTTTTTTATCTCAAATAGTTTTGTCGTCGGCAATCATTTGAAACTCTCGCGAGGGGTAGGTAGGCCTACGACCTCAAATCATTCCGTTCACTCGGAGAGACAACTTGCAGCCAGGTTCCAGCCGCGAGAAGACTTCAAGATGTTCAGACAAACAGTTCCAGACCAGACCTCAGTTAAATAGTAAATACCATTATTTGTGTAATGAAAAAAGTTTGCATACAAGTATATTAGCTACGTGCATAATTGTAACGTTATTTTTGTGTGTGTTTTTGTCTTAGCTAGAAGCTTGAGAGGTACCAAGCTACTACTAGTCCCATGTTGTGATTCACAAAACAACCTGGCAAGTACTGGCTGCCAAGTCTTGGCTACCTAAATGAACTAAGATGTTCCTTTTTATTGGATAACCAGCCCTCTACTAATCAAGCCACGTTCGCAAATTGAATATGGTGCACCCCCAAGTAAAGGTAATAGTTTGCTAGCTAGCTAAATAAGTGGGGTTTTATGGGCCCCGTGTGGTGTTCATTCACACAACGAGCTAGTAGTACTAGTCCTGGTAGTAGCTGCTGTTAGCTCGCTATGCTACAACCAGATGAACTGGCTGCTGGCTCACCGCTCCACTCTCCACACTGGCGGATAACCGCGCCCCTCTCTCTCCCTCGCCGATGGCTCATTTTCTCCGACAACTCTCCCCCTAAAGAGAACATGGCTACAGTTTAGCGCCGAACGGTCAAACTTACATATTTTCCCACGCAGGCTTTGTAAAATCCGAATTCTCGTGTCGTCTTCTTCCGCCATGGTCCCGACTTGACTGTGTGTCGCGGCTCGGTCGCTGCTACGGTACATTCAACGCTGGCTTATCATCATATCCGTTTATGAATGCAACACAAGCCGCGCAGGAGGGCCAGCCCTCTCCACTGCAGCGTCACTACGAGCACCGTGGTGGTGGAGCCGAGGCTATCACAGCAGAATGCACTACACTGACTACAGCAACGGGAGGGAGCCCACCACACACTGGTTTGTTTTAAAGGGAGAGAGTGAAATACTTCCAGATTTGTAACCAGTGTAGGTCTCTGCAGCTGATTGATTTCAAAACACTGTTGTCCCATCATTGATATGATCTATTTAACAGAGAACATTTACAAAATATAGTATTGTTATTATTGGCACTTATTCTTAGAGAGATGCAGTGTAAATATATTGTGCAAAATAACAAACAATAAGGATTTATATAAAACCATGATACAGTACATTCACAATCAACTATTTAACCAAATGTAAGCTTTAACTAAGGATGATTAACATGTGTTGTACTGTAATGTAACTGGTGTGGGTTGCACAATAACGACCTGTATTGCAATATCATTTTTTTTTATTTTATTTTTTATCGATTCTTAAATATTCAAATCGATGCAGTTGAATCGTCACCTTGGGATCCATGCATTTGTAGCAGGGTGGATTATCCCTGCTTCGTGGGAACGGTTGCTGGCAGTCACAAGGTAGCTGGACACAGTAGAGCTCCGTCTGACTGCACCCTTGTCTTTGGGCCTGGAGCGTCAACCTGGGACCCGATAGTGGGAGTGAATGGGGCCCGGGATTTACCAACCTGGTTTGGTACTCTGGTCCTCCTAGCCTCTCCGGGGCGGTCAGCAGTACTCCCCAACTCGCTTTCACTTCCCTGATTACCTCCTTGGGCCCTCCCACACCTAGTGACTGATATGCCTAAATAGATTCGTCCCTCCCGCAAGCAGTACCCTCCCTTGATGACCACTAGAAACCTTACAATGAAAAGGGGAGAGTTGGGTAGGAAGGGGTTAATTGTATTAACGTTACCCACACCAAAAGAGTTGTTAAACGGCTCATGAATGGACACGCACACAGAACTCCCATCTAATTCTTTAATGCTAATTGTACTGGTTAATTACAATGATTTAATGAGAGTGATCAAACGGACTGAAGTCCCACTATAGTTCCGTTCGTAACTCAATACCTCATAAACACGTATATTATACACCCACCTCTGGGTTAGTATCAGGGATAATATACCTCAATGTGTTTGACTCATCACCCACGTCTGGGTCAGCACCCTGTATAATACCTCTGACAGGCTTTAATTATACGGCAATAATAATACCTCTCTAGGCTTTATTTATAATGCACCAGGTCTGTAACCTCCCCACAGGGAAAGGGTTAATTAGATGGGAAAATATTATTAAAGAACAAACACGTTATCACACTTAAAAGGAAACCAAAAATGTGGGCCCACTGTACCAGAACAAAACTCCTATGCTAATGCCGGCATGTATTGTTAATGGGGTACCCCTAGAACTGTAGTTAGCAACCATTAGCTTCGCCCGCAGGCTGCACCACACTGTGTACTGTGTAATAGCTCCGGAGCATTAATGCTCAATTGTACTCAACCCAAAATGGCGGCCGCGCCGCACCACCACCGTCCGGGTGGCAAGATGGTGTCGAAGAGCAGGTGCTAGCAAGCGGGTCGCAGGTGCTAGCAAGCGGGGCTGGAGCAGGGGCAGTAGTGAGCTGAGAGCGTGTGCTGGGTGTTGGCGACCTCTGCCGGTCGGGACGATCTCCCGCGTTGGCCTGAAGTCAGCCGGTGCAGAACGGTTGTAGACAGCCGGAGCAGACTCGACGGCGCGCATCTATAAACTCGCCCTCACTCACACTGAAGCTACACTCTGGGTCCCAAACAGCCCACCTGCTACACGATTATACTGTGGCGCAACGTGGTTGACTATACCACCGGTCTTCTTCAGCGCCTCGCGCTAGGGTTGCACTGGAGTCCATATAGCCGTTAGCCGCATGCTAATTATACCGTCACACTGCTACTGTAACCCGATAACTATGGACGTCAGTCCTGTGGCTCAGTCTCTCTTACTCACGCACTATCACGGATACTCCTATGATAACCCGTCGCTCGCTCCGGCGGGGCTCTCTGGGGTTTCTTTAACGGGGCTATTCCAAAGCACCTCCCGTTGCAGCTGCGACCGTTCACAGCAACATCCCAAGCAGAAGAGAGCTGCCGGTTCTTCCTTCCTCCAGGTGACTCTTCCCTCCTCGTTGCCTGCCTCTCTTCCGTACACTCTCTGCCTGCCACCGCCCCCTGCTGGTACCGCCTACTAGTCACACAGGGAAAAGGATGATGAATATGGTCCAGAGATACTGCGTGTAATCCATATTCCAGCCGATAGAAGAAAGAGAAACTCGCGTCATTGTTCGTGAGAATATCAATGGAAACTAGTCAACATGTCTTTGTGCACAAAGGGGAGATAAAAGGCAAGTCAGCACATCTGAATAATAGGCATATTTTCAGGTTGCTACACATTGTTACACCCCTACTGGACAGTACTGGACTAATTTGTGTGATACCAGCAACTTGTGTTGTCTTGCTGTTGATAGTGAATTGGTTGGTGCTTTCAGTTGAGATATTGTTACATGTTACATTTAGATTTTACATTTAGACATTTAGCTGACACTTTTATCCAAAGCAAAAAAAAATTTAACAACAAGTCAGCAAGAGGGGTACATCTCTGGCAGCTAAGGGTCAGTGGCATTGTTCATCAAATATTATCGAGCTTGAGTGTTACACTCTGAGTGCATAGTAGTATAGACATGTTAGCATAGTAGTATATGGATAGTACATAGCCTAGTAGATAGTGGTGAAGTACATAATAGTAAAAGACCGTAAGAAGGTTAGTTTTTATTCATTTAAAATTTCAGATATTGATTCCTCGATAGAGGAAGATTAGGCGTGTTTCAGCTGTCCTTGATGCCATCCAGTTATTTGATTGATTGATTGAAAACGTTATTAACACTTTAATCGCAGTTGACGCTGGAACACGTCATTCCCCGCCATGCTCATTCTGCCGAAGACGCTGGACAGCGTCTTTGATATCAATATTTCAAAAATCTGTGATCGAAATCATATTTCTCCCCCAGAGACATGCGATGTACTGGTGAGCCCCTATCAACTCTCTAACGGTTCAAGAGCGCCATCTGGTGGCCGATCGGCGGATCACCCAGGGAAGAAACAGGAAGTGGAAGCTGGTGCTCATTTCAATTTGGTCCGATCACTCGGTAATAGTCCCAGGACTCGAGCTGATCACGACGGATAGTGATCCGTTACCAATAACTCGATAAACAACATGATTTGGACGTATATACTATTATACAACCTGGAAATGGATCGGATGTTTCGACATCCCATAATAGAAAGAATTCTGTTCCACGCTCATCTCCCAACGGCGAGAGGAAGCTACGGTGAGTTTCAGCGTTATTTTGTAATGTCTTCTATACTAACTGCTCTAATGATCATATCACCCACACTAGATTAATGATATAACGTTGCCCACAGAATTATAAACGACCCCCCCCCCCATCCGGTCATCATCAGATCATACGTAGTAACTTCTAGAAGTACGTCCATTTGAAATTTTTTATCTCGCACAGATTCCTACCAAACTGTATTTGATCATCAATATAATGCATTTAGGGCTATAAATCAAGTTCTGGAGAAAGCTGCAGAAAACGATAAAAACATACTTATACTTTAGACCGTATTTTAGTATGAATATGTGAATGAAAAAGTATAACGTTGCTACACCCTGAACAATAGATATAAGACGTTGAATGGGCCATAGTAATGTCAATTTAGCAATAAAATTTAAAAAGTTATAGCCCTGCAAAGAAGGGGAACTTCTCCATGTTAAATAGGGCTGGCGAGGGATGGTAAATTATGAATTTAACCCCGGCGATCAAAGTGTTAACAGATTGCAGAATGGGTACAATACAGTACGGCTCAATAATACACAATTGTTAAGGGGATGCCGACCAGAGAAAGACTTGGAAAGGGGAGGGGGGGTTGCAGCAATTTTCTCCTCAAAACTCTTGTTTAGAATCACAGAACTAGGAAAAATTCATGTCGATGGAATATCTTGCCATTGAACTCAAAACAGAATCAACCATTATCGTCACAATATACCGCCCGCCTAGACACTCACCAATATTTATACAGGAGCTCTCTGAACTGATTTCACTATGTGTTACCGGATACGATAAGGTGATCCTAAATGGATAAGAAAACAGACTCCAAAACTATAGAGAGCTCAAAAATCTACTGGATAGCTTTGATCTAACACAGCATATAACAAATGCAACTCACAGGCTTGGAAATACATTAGACTTAGTCATAACAACAACTGGGCTAAGCATAAAACATTTCTCGATAACTGAATTTCCTCTCTTCTAGGTAAATAGTTTAACCCATTTCTATCTTCAGTCATCTTGACTGTCTTTAGTCCTCTTGACTGTCTTCAGTCATATTGACTGTCTGTCTTCAGTCATATTGACTGTCTTTAGTCCTCTTGACTGTAGAGCTGCCGCGATAACCGCATTACCGCGGTATCGCTGTTGCATCACGCTCACCGCAGAGTTAGGCTGAATACCGCGTCACCGCTGTTTTTTATCATAATAATAAAGTTGGCTTGCGGCTTGCGGCTCTGCAGATATACCCTACTCGGTTCCAAGCGACCCTATTGGGTAGAAGTGGTACCAGAAAAGTCATGTGAAACATTGCAGACCACTGACTGGTCAGAAGAGAGACGCGTCACACTTTGTAGCCTCTGCTGCCTCTGAACAAAAACAGAACGCTGCGCCGCCATCTTTACTGCCTCGCTAAGGATGCATTTCATTCAGGATTTGTTTGCGACAGAACCAAGTGCAATAAACAAAGAAGAATGGATTCACTGTGTATTCTGCCTTATTTATTGATGAAACAAAACCGACATCAACCCAATTTACCACCGAGCGGAGAGTTTAGTGTCACAACAAGATCGCTGATGTGTTAAGTTTGTTGTTGTTAAATATTAGCCTAATACTACCGTCAGCCGATATACACGAGAGGTAACGTTAAACCCGGGTTTGCTTGGTAGAATACACAATGAGAGGTAACGTTAGCTTTGGCAGAATAGACGCAACGAGAGTCTGGTTAATGTTGTTATTGATTGATTGATTGATTGAAAATGTGTTAAACTCTGGCTTGCTGCAAGCCCTCGGACATCTATGCCCACGGAGCTTTCAGTGTACACAAGCGAGCGGCCCCGCCTGCATCCCCACACTGAGACAAACGGAGTAGTACCTGGCTGCAGTGGAAAAGGAACGAAGTACCAGGTGCCTAAAGCGGGTCGAGTCGAGTAGGTACTATGCAGTGGAAAAGCGCCATTAGACTAGAGGCAGGCTATAAGAGTAGACTACTAAAAAAAAAAAAAATGCATTCAATTTTTTTTGCGCACTGTGCGGTAATAACCGCGGCGGTAGGAAATATTTCGCAAATTCGTGCGGTAAGGAAAATATCAATACCGCGGCAGCTCTACTTGACTGTCTTCAGTCATATTGACTGTCTTTAGTCATATTGACTGTCTTTAGTCATCTTGGTGATCTGTTATCTGACAGATACCCCTTCTTTGCAGCCTTTTTTTTTGAACAAATGTTTTTTATTTTCCCTTTTTTAACATAAAACTAGACACACAATACATTAACAGTAGAAATCCACAATAAATCACAGGACTATGACCGACATAATAATAACAATAATGACTGTCCAGTACTTAAATCAAAATAACGGCAACATTGAGCTGAAGAAGTTAATTCTTGGTAAAACATCCATCTTAACTATTGATGCTCGGGCCTGTACTGAGTTTTTTAGTTTTGACCACCTGCCGAAGTCATTTGTGATCCTATCTAGGAATCCGGTATAATTACACTTCACCGTTTGGCATATAGTGGGGAATATTTCAACTCCAAGACATCTAAAGTGTTCTACCATTGGTATATTTACTGGGAGGGAGGTAGTCTTCGCAGTCACATTAAGTGGAAGGAAGGCCAATTTGGCCAGTTTATCTTAAATCCCGATAGATTGCCAAAATCATCTATTACCTTGAGAAGATGAGGCAGTGAGGTGGTAGGGTTTTGCATGAACAATATTACATCGTCCGCATATAAACTAATATGATGCTGTGTGCCCTTAATTGATATTGGCTCTATGGACTGAGATTGTCTTATATACTGTGCCAAAGGCTCTAGGGATAGAGCAAATAGTCCGAGACTAAGAGGACAACCCTGTCTAGACGAACGCAACACAGGGACGAGTGGGGAGGTGAATTTACCTGTTATAATCATGGCTGACGGATCTGTGTATAGTACTTTGATCATATTAATGAAACCATCTCCTAACCCCATCCTTCCAAGTACTGCCCATAAATAAGACCATTCCAACCTATCAAAGGCCTTCATCGCATCCAAGGATAATACAGCTATAGGAGGCTCGGCATCCTTGCTGGCGTCTATCACATGCAGTAACCGTCTAATATTATCCGTGATCAGGCGGCCTCTTATGAAGCCTGTCTGATCAGGATGAACTAAAGATGTCATATGCTTTTGAAGTCTGATGGCTAGTACCTTAGCGTACAGCTTGATATCGGTTCCAAGGAGGCTTAAGGGTCTATAACTACCGCATTCGGTGGGGTCTTTGTCTTTTTTAAGGAGGACAGATATGAGTGCCATATTAACGTCCCTGGAGAAGTTCCCCTCTTTGATTGAGTATAAAATCATATCAAGTAATAGGGGTCCAATTACATCCCAACATGAGAGGTACAGTTCTGGTGGGATACCTTCTTTGCAGCCTTAACCTCTCCATCAGCAACGCCCATAAAAGCGCTGATGCCTTTTAATTTGCCACTGTTTTCCTCTGAGGGGAACAATCCTGGTGCCATACAGCTCAATATATTTTGCCTGGCTCATTCTAAAGCGAAAGGTAGGGGCTTCCTAGGTTCAGAATCAGGAATACCCCCCACCACGCCCAGGTGCACCATCTCAGTCTCTGAAACCTGAGGACTATAACCTGAGGTTATAATGGAGGTCTCAGCCATTGTATCAGTTTTCACCTGGTCTTCCGGGGTCGCAAGTAAACACTCTCTACTTAAATTGCATCTTATCAACCCTCTTCAGTTCCTAATAGATTTTTTACCAGTTACTCTTAGGCTGCCTGTTGCGCTTACAGGCCTCTATGTCACACGTGTTCCAGATGCTCCATCACTGCGGGGAGTCTTGGTGAAAGAGGTTTACTTGCTGATAAGAGCACATTCAAGTAAGGTTTAAACTCACTTCTGTAATATGTTCATTCCAGAGTTCGCCGTTGGCAGTATTCTAGTTTATGTCAGTTGGCTGTTATCTTATACTTTGACTTCAGCCCAACCCAAAGGGACGCCATGTTAAGAGCTACAGGTGTCTATCTATCTCAACACCGGTTTGAGATAAAACCCTGTGGCCGCTCGATATCCCTCAGCGAGGTGCTAAACTTGCCAAGTTCTCGAGTCAATTCCCAATCCTAATCACGCCATGTATTAAGCCACATAACCTCTGATTAGTTCAACAAGTCCATGGACCACTTAGCCTTGGTACCCCTCACCACAGCGTCCTGTTGTGAAGAATCTCAATGCCGCTGGATAAATCTCATGTACCGGCTGACACAGAGTCTATGGTGCTTGCTTGGCATCCCTTCTAGGAGATTTGCTTAATTCTTCATGGAAGTGGCCAAGTTTGTATTGTATTTAATTCTTATTTCATAGTCACTGGTTAGTAAGGCTGAGCCCGAACCCTGTTTTTAGGGTTCGAACGTTCGCCAGGGTTTATCGAACGAACGTTCGAACGTTGTTTTTTTTTTATTTTTTAATAAAAAATGTTTTTAATAATTTTTTTTCTTCATTTTTTTAATAATATTTTTTTTTTATTGTATTATTATAGATCCTACGGAGGGCGGCATTGCATAGTCTATTGGTGAAAAACATGTTGTTTACAGTGGTGGCTGTTCATGTAAACATGTAATTAAACAAAGCACTCAGAAGAAAATAAACAAGCTACTGAATCAAAGTATGATAAACAATAGCCCTTGCAGTCACGTAAGGGGCTAGATAAACAAATGCATTCGTTTTGTGGCATTAACCGAACGTTATATAGTTAGTGTTACACGTTCAATAACAGGTATTCACTCTTGGTCGACGGGGAGGGGAGCCGGGAGGAGAGGCGCACGCCTCGGCTCAACAGACCCGTCCACCGTCTACCTCGGAACGGCCGGGCTCCCAACACGCCTGCCGCCCGTCCGCCCTACCACCGTTCCGAGGTAGACGGTGGACGGGTCTGTCCACCGTGCGCCTGCTGTTGTTTCCAACGCAACCACCTCCCGCCATGAAGCTCGCGCTCCGTGGCCGAAAAAGGATGGTATTCATTAATGATCCTTCTGCAGGTTCACCTACCGAAACCTTGTTACCGATTACTTCCTCGGCGGGGAGATAACTCCCGGTAGCTACGGTAAGTCTGTTGAGGCTTGCCGATTGGTGGTAACAGCAGAGGCGGGTGCAAGCGGTGTGACGTAATTGGCAGAATCGCCTGTCAATCAAAATAGAGCTCTGGTTGAGAAATAGTATCCCGCTGCAGCCCGGCAGACCATACTGGTTGAGCCGAGCGCCTCGCATTCACATCACCTCAACCCCGTGCGCATCCTTTATTTTTTTTTCACCGAACGTTCGAACCTATTAATTAAAGTCCGAATGTCAGCGTAACGAACGAACGTTCGAACGTTCGGGCTCAGCCTTACTGGTTAGTTTTATCCATTTCATATGACATATAAACTTATAAGAGTTGTTAACCTCTTCATTGTTTGTAATAAACAGAATGTCTGCTTGGGAAAACTCCTTTCATTGAATAGTCATATTCACAGCAATACTATTTAATAGGTAGTACTATTAATAATAGTGTAATACTAGTGTATAATATTAATAATAATTTCCATAAGACCAGGTCGAAAACACGCTCAATACAAGGGTATCCGCATCGAAGCCCTACTTTTGACTCCAACCCGGGTACAGACGTAAGAATTACTGAATAGTCATTGATATAACTTTAGCTAGAAGCAGTAACCAGCAATTGATTGAATCTGTAATCAGGCTACCAGGACATATTGATTCCAATCAATTCCATCCCGCTTACCTCAGATGAAAGCAAGGCGTGGCCAGCGTTTTGAAAGATCATGATGGAGCTCGTAAAAGAATGCTGTCGAAGAGTTGAATAAAAGTATATAACAAAGTTTGGTTTAATTAGAAAAAGTTGTTACAATAATACTGTCTTGGAAAGATCCAATCCAGGAAAATAATAAAACACGAATACAAAAACTCATCAAAGACCAAATCTACATCTTTCGCCTGAAGAACAATAAAACCTCTATAGTTTAAGAATCATCACAAAAGATGAGCTAAGAGCCTAGCACAGCTCTTCAAATCTAAACAGACATGATACCTATGTTGGAAGCTGGCCATCATCGGGAAAAGCCTGTCTTTAAAACATTCATTTTCAAGTCCCTTACACCGCACGACATTGAAATGAAGATAAAAAAGTCACGAAAGAAAAAGCGACAAGCTTTTCATGCGCGAACATTACTTCTTATACACAGTTCCGTAGCGTCATATTGCAAGCAAAGATAAACACTCCTTCTTTCAAATGTGGCTTGCCATTGGCTTATCACTACTCCAATGGTTAGTAACTTAGTAAAAGTAAATAACAGTTTTACTGAAACGGATTACTGTACTTTGGAAATCCCCTAGGATCCCTCTCATCATACATCAATGTCATGTGCATTTGCACTGGTCCAGCCTTCAGCAAGCTGGTGAGGGAAACTGGTCTAAGAGGAATAGCCTGTAAGCTTATAGATATATACATATATATATATATATATATATATATATATATATATATATATATATATATATATATATATACAGGTACAATACAGACATATACAATAAACATACTTAATCATGTTTAAGCTTAATCATCACCCGTTGTGTTTTAAACACACGTACAGCATGTGCAGCGGCCCTCGGCAGTGTGATAGCAAAGGGTTAAGCCTCTATTGCACCAATCAGTGAACTGCATTCTAGGATTCTTGGGCGCGACCCGAGGTCGAATTGTTTGTACAGTGAGACAGGACATAACTCTTCTTCCGAGATAAGATCATAGCGACCAATCAGCACACAGCGGTTTATAGGGTTCTGGGTAGGGCTGGGCGATATGACGATATTATATAAATATCGGGGTACAGTTCATTAACGATACACTTTTTCAACGTATCGTGGATATCGTGATGTTTTGCCCAAGAGGATTGTGTCGCGTCAATCTGTCCACACGTTACTCGTTCATATCTCAGCCCGTGCTGAGATATGCCCATTCCGCGGTCTGTTAATAAAGTTTTCAATCAGACAGATGTATGGAAAGGCTTTTATTATAACATTCGTTGTAGTAAAATCATTATGCCTCATCCTGTGGAGCACTGGTCTCCTACTCGACGGCCGCTGGGAGCTAACGTTAGTAGCTTTGTTGTTCAGCACACAGGACATTCAGGAAGTCAAAAACTAAGCGATTGCCGATTGGTGCTAAGAACAGCAGGGCGGGTGCAAGCGGCGTGACGTCATTGGCAGACTCGACTGTCAATCAAAATGATTATGTTTCCGTCAGAATGAATGAATGAAAACTGTATTAAAAGGTTGCAGAATGGGTACAATACAGTACAGGAGGATGAAGACCAGAAAAAGACTTTCGGCTTTTTTACATAAGGGTCCTCCATTTTCAATTCATCAAAACATTTAGAGACATACATATATACAGTAGTTTCATAAAAATGCTAAAATGCTATTGATTGATTGATTGATTGATTGATTTAAAACTTTATTAACATATTGCAGAATGGGTACAGTACAGCTCAATACATACAATTGTTAAGGGGATGCAGACCAGAGAAAGACTTTAGTCTTGTTTACATCAGGGTCCCCCATTTTCAATTCATCATATTTCATATCTAAATCATATAATATATGATATAATAATATTATATATGCAATATATAATCTAATAATCTAAATCTAATATATAATATAAAAATGCTAAATGCATGGGTATTTTATTTTGTCTTTAATGTTAGCTTGCAAACTCAAATACTGTCTTGGTAAGCCTCATAATGAATTGTTTGGGGTAAAAAAGAAAAAACATCGTGATGTGTATCGTGTATCGCCGAAAGGTCAGAAAATATCGTGATATCATATTTAGGCCATATCGCCCAGCCCTAGTTCTGGGGCACCGACCGGAGCAGGCTAGCGGCTTACAAGGTCACACAAGGGAGGGATAGATAATACTGGTGCAAGCCTTCCTGCTTGTAAGAGCTCCTCATTCTGCCCTTTGGAATGTGCCCTGCAGTAGATAGGACCTGTCCGGGGGAGAGAGGCACAAGGAGCAGACAACTTGTACTGCTGTGATGGGAAGGCCATGACAAACAATATACAACATACATATACACGTTTTTTAATCATATCATCAACGGTGAAAGAAAGTAGGCACAGAGGTCACTGTCCTAATAACGTCAGGGGGAACAGGATGGCAAATGCTGGTCACACTGGCTGTGACTCAACAAAAAGCCTCTTTTTATACTATCAACTCGGTTAAACCTTTATGTATACATCCCCTTAAGTTACCTACTAACTATTTTGACTGAAAGAACCACAATGGCAATGAAGAAAACAACGAGAAATGAATCCAAGAAAGATGAAGCTCCCACTGATATGATCGCCATTGCTAAGCTAATTGAAGAGCTCAGGCAATCCTTAACCAACCAGGCAAACGACTTGACCAAAGAATTCAGAGCGTCCGCTGTCACGATCCTTTCGATCGAAACCAAACTTGACAACCTCTGTACGTCTGTTAGTGACCACGCTGTTCGACTGACCTCTGTGGAAGCCGGCTTGAATACTTGGACTGACACGGTGGACGTGATAGGGGCTAGATGTCTGGCTCTAGAAGAAAGCAATGTTAAAGGGGAACTATTTTACTATTCCTAGCACTATTTGGGCAACTTTACACAATTCCTGTGAGTCTATTGAAGACATCTGTACGGTTTTTTTCCAAAAAAATGCATTGGTTTATATTTCTAATCAAGTACTCAAAACCATCATTTTTCAGCCTCTGGATTTCAGGCTGTTATGGCCTGGCTCCGCCCATAAGCACTTTGAGTGACAGTCAGTCCACACAGTCTGAGAGAGAGAGAGAGAAAGAGAGAGAGAGAGTGTGTGTTGGAGTGTGTGTGTGTGTGTGTATATGTGTATGTGAGTGAGAGAGAGATGGGACACAGGAATGGGTTAAAGCCACAGTATGAGACATTCTTCTAAAAATGCCATTCCCACCGAGCCACAGAGGCAGCCAGCGATTGCTCAAAACTTCCACATTAAAAAGAAGAGGGGACAAAAAGAGAGGAAGAAAAAAAGGAGAGAGTGAGAGAGAGAGAGAGAGAGAGAGAGAGAGAGAAAAAAAAAGAACTGTGTAAACACTCTGCGTGTCTCCCGGGAGAGGGAGCCGGGAGACACGCAGAGTCTCCCGGGAGAGGGAGCCGGGAGACACGCAGAGTGTTTACAGTTCGTTCTCTCTCGGTTCGGGAGCATGGGCTGTGGCGCAGCGCGGTGGTGGACTATGAGGCGCCGTTTGGGACAAAAGCCTGGCTAATACAGGACACAGCCTATCCAGTTATCCTGCACGACCCAGTTGGTCCGCGAGAGAGGGCCAGTTGGTGCGCCTCTTCTGACTCTGCGGTCTAATTGCACTATGACAATTCTGGAATATTCTGTGACCTCTACTCTATGTGAATCATAGGAAACAACGGACTTCACAGTGGAGCCCCGCCCTCTTCCGGCCTGGTGGACGTACTGCACACGTATTATAACCCCCCCCCCCCCCCCTGTCAGGATGGAGGTAGGTGAGTTCCAATTGAGGTATGCAATCACAGAGACGGAGAGGGTGTACTCTTAAGCAGGTTCGTTTTAATAGTAAAGAACACAAAGAGTAATACTAGGATACAATGCAGAATGGCAGGAAGAAGAGGGGATAAGAATAATAGGCTTAGTGGTGGTCCAGAACCGGAACCGCCCGCGTTATCTCCGAACGCTATAATGCAGACCTGACGGATATAAAGCAGAAGATAGGAAGGTTAAATAGACACCACATTCTAACATTCCACACACACCCCTGTGACAGCCAATCAGGAACCATACCCTAAGTGACAGCACTAAGTGACAGGGGAGACAGGTGACAGTAGCCAAGTGACAGATGACAGAATGGTGGGTGGTTCCAGACAGCAGTCAGCAACCAGAACGTAACACCCCCCCCCCCCTTCTTTTGCAATAATTCCAATTCTAGGTTTTTTTGTCTTCTTCTTGTTTAAACTTAGCCATGTTCTTATAAGGTTTAAGTGAATTTACTCTACTTTTTTAGGCATTTTATCTCTTTATTTATTTTTTTTTTTTTTTTAAAGGGAAAGTGGCAAGCAGCCACTGAGAGAATAATCTACTTATGGTAGGTTTGAGAGTTTTAGGCCCTATGGTAATTTACATAGGGTTATTATGGTTGATATGCTCGATATGGGGATACTGGATAAGTATTTTGAAGGGGGGGAAAGGGGGTGGGAATGGGGGATTGTGTGTTTTTTAGTTTTTTATGTTTGTTTTTATGCTCATGCTCGGATCTCAACAGGACCTTAACAGATGGATATATATCAATTATGGAGTGCTACTCCAGACAAATTACACTCAGGCATACTGCAACCTGTTTAGACTATGGCTAATTTAAATATCTTGATTTGGAATACAGGGGGTCTTAATATTCATCATAAAGCACAAGTGTATTAACATGAATGAAAAGACAACAGGTTGATGTGGCTCTTTTAAGTGAAACGCATCTTTTAATGTCTGACAATACAAAGCTTGCGGATAAAGTCTATCATAACATAAGCTCCTCCTCCTTTGGCACCAAGGCCTGTGGTGTAGCTATAGTAGCTAAATGGAAGTTGAATATTAAATTATTAGACATATGGTATGATGCAGATGGTCGAGTTACTATTGCCAAGATAGATTACTTTAACAGGAAAATCGCTCTGGTAGCGGCTTACGCCCCTAATGTCTATGACGTAACTTCTATGCTTTACTCACTACAGCGATGCTAGTTCTCCCTGAGTACTCATTTATAATTGGTGCGGATTTTAATGCCGTCTGGGATCCCTTGATTGATAAATCCAGTCACACCACAACCTATGACCAGAGACAGGCCTCTACGGCACTACAGGTCTGGTCCAAGGACACAGGGGTAATTGATTTGTGGCAATCTATCAATCCAACAGGTCGAGATTTTTCCTTTTTCTCAGCAAGACACAAAACCTTTTCTAGAATAGATTATGTTTTTGCGTCCCCTAGACTATTTGATAGCTTTGACGTTGAATTGGGGCCCATTGCATTGTCAGACCACAAATATTTACTTCTAAAGGGTTCACTCAGTAGAATGACATCCCAAGCCCCAAGATGGCGCTTTAACTCGACACTGCTGAAGAACAAGAAATTCAACCTGCAATTTAAAGAAAAAGTCATTGAATACCTGCAGTTTAATGCTGGATCGGTACAAGACCCCAGAATTTTATGGAACTCGGTTAAAGGAAAACTCCAACATTTTGGGAAATTAGCTTATTTAACATCTTCCCTGGAGTTAGACAAGAAGATTCATACCTTTTTTGTCTCTGTGCGTGCATTTAGCTTAGGGAACAGTCGCTCTGTTAGCGTAGCTTAGCTTCATCACTGGAAGTGGGGGGGTTTTAGAGCCTGACGTTCCCTACAGTGCCCTACAGTCACCAAATAAACTCCAAATACAACTCCAAAACGTTCCTGTAAACATGTTGTGACCTGTGTATTTACCACGTAGAGAAATAAAAAATAATTGAATTCGACAATTACGTTTTCTAAGCAGATATACTCTGAACAATTTAGAAAACAGTAATCGAATGGCTGGTATTGATAATATACTACTAACTACTGTACGCTCGGAGCTAACCGGAGCTAATACTAAAGCTAATATAATGACTTCCTTTCTGGGGGTTTTCAAAATAAAAGCGACGTCTATAGCAGTGGAATACGTTTATTTTGTACATTATCTAACGCTAACACGAACCTAAACTAACTTTAGGTTAGTTGTAACGTTAGTTTAGGTTCGTGTTAAGGTTATTACTTTCACGGCTCTAAACCTAGTCACCTACTAGCTATGAAGATACGGGCTAGTGAACAAGTTGCGGATATTCCTGCCATCAAGGACCAACAGGGGTTGGTTACCACCGACCCCAAAAAAAATCAACAAGACTTTTCGTTCATTTTATTCCAACCTGTACGAGTCAGAAGTGATCTTCGATCATAATAAGCTGGAGGAATTCCTTGATCAAATTAACTTACCACAACTCTCAGAGGATGACGCTAAACGGTTAGATGTACCTATTACACTAGAGGAACTTAAGGAGGCAATTTCTGACTTGCAAAGTGGTAAGGCCCCTGGCTGGGACGGTATTCCGCCCGAACTGTACTTCTCATGCTGGGATGTAATTGGACCCCTATTACTCGATATGATTTTACACTCAATCAAAGAGGGACATTTTTCCAGGGATGTCAATATGGCACTCATATCTGTCCTACTTAAGAAAGATAAGGACCCCACCGAATGCGGCAGCTATAGACCCTTAAGCCTCCTCGGAACCGATCTCAAGCTGTACGCTAAGGTACTAGCCATCCGACTTCAAAAGCATATGATATCTCTAGTTCACCCTGATCAGACAGGCTTCATAAGAGGCCGCCTGATCACGGATAATATAAGACGGTTACTGCATGTGATAGATGCCAGCAAGGATGCCGCGACTCCTACGGCTGTGATATCCTTAGACGCGATGAAGGCCTTTGACAGGTTGGAATGGTCTTATTCATGGGCAGTACTTAGAAGGATGGGGTTAGGTGAAGGGTTCATCCATATGATCAAAGTACTATATACAGGTCCATCGGCCATGATTTTAACAGGTAAACTCTGCTCTCCACTCTTCCCTGTGTCACGCTCGTCCAGACAGGGTTGTCCTCTTAGTCCCGGACTATTTGCTCTATCCCTTGAACCTTTAGCACAGTACATAAGACAATCCCAGAACATAGCACCGATCTCAATTAAGGGCACACAGCATCACATCAGCTTATATGCAGATGATGTACTCTTGTTCATGCAGAACCCCGCCACCTCCCTACCTCATCTTCTCAAAGTAATAGATGATTTTGGTAATCTATCAGGATTTAAGATCAACTGGTCAAAATCGGCCTTCCTTCCACTCAATGTGACTGCGAAGGCTACCATCCTCCCAGCAAATATACCCATGGTAGAACACTTTAAATGTCTTGGAGTTGAAATATTCCCCACTATAAGCCAGACGGTGAAGTATAATTATTCCGGCTTGAGAGACAGGATCACAGATGACTTCAGCAGGTGGTCAAAATTAAAAAACTCATTACAGGCCTGAGCGTCAATAGTTAAGATGAATGTTTTGCCCAGAATTAATTTCATCAGCTCCATGTTGCCGTTACCCCCCCTGCTGGTTATTGGCAAAAACTGCACTCTGCTGCATATAAATTAATTTGGAACAGAAAACCCCCACGATTAAAAAGATCCACTGCACAGAGAAATAAAATCGACTGGGTTTAGCCTTTCCAGACTTCAAATATTACTTTAAAGCGTTCTCTTTAAGACCACTGATCACCTGGTTTGATTCTAAAGCAGCGGCATCCTGGAGACCATTAGAGGAGAACATAGTGGCACCACATAGACTACAGGATATCAGTTATATTTTGTACTTGCATCGGGTCCCGCTCTTAAGCCATACCGAGATATACCTCATCTCATGTACCTATTGTACTCCATCAACGAATAAAACCAAAATACACCCCTCACCTGCCAGGCCCCGCCCCTAGTGGCGTGCTACATAGGACTGGGCATGGCCACCACTCACTCTTCCTCTATTTTCGTTTCCATCATAGCGGATGCAAGACGCCCTATGCAACTAGTTGATTTGATTTGAAAGTTTAGATAATATTGAATACTTACGGAGATTTGCTTACCCCTGGAATCTTCGGGGTATGTTCCAACGACATGGGGTATGTTCCAACGACACGTCTGGTCTATTCTGATGTTCCCTCGTCTTGTGGCAGCAGATCGAGGAACAGCGTGCAAGGTTGGCTATCGAGCCGGCATTAGTGTTAGTAATGCTGGTTTGTTTTGTTACACAACCATGTTGTGTGTCGGCGCCAGGGGCGGGATGGTTTGGTGAACGTTCCACTGAAGTGGACGGGTTCCAAGCGATCCTGGAGCGTGCTGCTAAACACTAATGCTAACGCTAAATGCTAATGCTAAATGCTAACACTACTGCTGAAATGCTGGGCACTGTTCTGATTTTCCCCGCCGTGGGATGTTGCCGCTTTTCCCTCCTCTTAAACCGGTTCATTGATGAAGGTCAGTCGGTAGCTAATGTGGGGGGTTTTGCTGAGTCCTATTTTTCCCTTTTACGGGTAAATGGGTTGACAACAGGGTGCAGGGCGGGTGTGCCGTGGCTAGGTAGCCTAGCCAGGTAGCATCGATCCTGTGCCTCGGCGGGGCTGGACGGTGTCCCACCCGGAAGCCGATGCTTGAGAGCGAGTCGGCCGGCGGGTGGCAGTAGAGCTATACTGCTGCAGGATGGAATTTAGCGGCGGCCAGTGTTGTGGCTCAGCTGACTGTTTTCTGTCCACATTAGCATTGAACGCTATGCTGTAGTGGGGCTAGGGCTGGGCGATATAACGATAACGATAAATATCGCGATATATTTTAATAATCGATATCGAATATCGGAAAAAAATATATCGAAAAATCGTTTTTTTTTTTTTTGTAATTTCTTTTTGTTTGTGACCTGCAACAGGGCAGTTTTAAAACCAGAGACAGTGGACAGACTTGTCTTTCTTGCCTGCAACTTAAAGTAATGGCTTTGCTTGTCCAAATGACAATACTGACCAAATTGAGATTTATTTTTCTCTTGTCCATTTATTTTGTTTGCTTTCTAATTTAAAATACAGTTTGAAACCGTCTGTACACAGTAGGCTATGTGTGCTAGCAGAGCTAAACTCCAGTCACGAGTCACGGTGCACATGTGCGGTGGTTTGTCCACCAAAAAAGCGCCAAAAGATCGAAAATAAACTAGCAGAGCCAGAACTGTTCAACTCCCCTGGAGCCACAGCCAGCAGAGAAGCCGGTTTACTTTTGCTTTTAAACCAGCTGCAGCCTGAGAACTGGAGTGTGAGGGGATGTAACACTAAAGATGGCGGCAACAACAAAGAAGTTCTGCAAAATAAACATACATCTGTTGTTTACATTTTTAATTTTTTTTATACTTATAATAACAATTTCGATAATTATCGATATCGAGAAATATGATAACATTATCATATCGTTATCGCGATATGGTTTTTTGCCATATCGCCCAGCCCTAAGTGGGGCTACTGTTTTTGTTCTGTCTCTCTGCTACGGGAATGTCTGTCTATGCTACAATCTTCCCTCCTCTCAACCGTTCATGCTGACGGTCAATCGGTGTATACTGGGGGAGTAGTGCGGGGGGGGCTTTGTTTACCTTCATGGGTAAATGGGCTGAGGTCTAGGGCTGGTGTGCTGTTGTGAATATTATGAATGAATGCGGGACTGGTTCTCTCTGGTCCACCTCCCCTTAACGTTGTGTACATGGGCTTGCCCATTCTACATTATGTTCGTGGTGTTAGTTCATTTATTCATTAAACCCCTTCATGGTGCACACCACAGTGGAGGTTGCTGTTTACAACCACCACTGGTGCTCCGTGTTAGCATCAGTCCTTTGCTTTTGACATGTTGAAACAGTGCCCCGGCCGACGC
The DNA here is from genome assembly GCF_963971535.1 of Notolepis coatsorum. Taxonomy (NCBI): domain Eukaryota; kingdom Metazoa; phylum Chordata; class Actinopteri; order Aulopiformes; family Paralepididae; genus Notolepis; species Notolepis coatsorum. The sequence goes on along the minus strand of NC_140165.1, from coordinate 218,948,024 downwards.
CATGAGGTGGGTCGGCCCGGCGAGTGGCTGGTGGGCTGCTAAAGCCTGTACCGCCACGGTATGGAATTGGCAGCGATTAGAACTGTGTTCGAATTGCTGTTTTTTCTGTCAAAAAAAAATTGTGTCTGGTGGCGGGGCCTTGAGGGCCAGCCGACGTCGACACATCGCGCAAGGTTGTTGACGTTATTAGCTTTGACCCAGCCGCAAACTATAACCGCTCAGGGCTCCCCTCTCCGCAGAGGATTTGGGTCTTCCGCTGGAGCGCGGGCGGTATTTGTCCTAGGCCCCACACCGCCTCACACCGCGCAGCCAGAAGAAGAGAGAGCACGGCCTCGTCAGCGGCGATGACGAGGCCCTCGACAGGCGGCCATGTTTTCCCCCGCCAGAGGTATCCTGGGCGTTGAATCAACAGGTGTCCACAAGGCCAACAGCCTTGGCGGCCGAGGGATCGGCCATGTTGGATGGGTTCGGCTTGGAATATACAAGCCGTCGCCGTCCTGCCGCGAGCAACCCGCTCTCCGATCACTCCCTCCCCCAACACCAGCGGAAAAAGGGGGCTCTGATTGTTTCCTTTGGCTGCGGGCCGCGTGCCTTCGTTGAAGCGCGGGCGGCCCCACTTTTCGCTTCTCATGGGGACAGGGGCTGACACCCAGTTGATGGCTGAGCCTGGGTCTGTCCGTGAGAATGTTGTGCTGTCAAGCGGCTCCCACATCATAAGCTGTGTTGGTTGAGCCTGGTGTTACGTCTGTCAACTATAGGTGTTGTCAGCAGGGGGGCTCGAAACCTTTTGAGACACACAGTGCGGGCTTCCCCGGCCTCGCCTTCGCCAGGCCAGGTATCATGTTGGTGCCTCCCACTCCCGCGAGATCGGCAGTGGTCTGAAAAGAAGAGGGGCGCGTGATTTAGGTGGTAGTAATATCACTGCAGGGCTACGGTGTGTAGGAACCCATGGGGTCCTCACGCCTTGCATGTCCGGCTGCAGAACAACTCCTCAGCATGTTCTGGAGGGGTGTTCAGTGGGGGGGCTTTTGTCACCTAGATTGATGTCAGCTTCCCCCGTATCAAACCGGCCCCATTCTGTTGGGGTCCCCCCTTGGGTGCGATTGCCTCGTGGGTAGTGTCAGGTTCCGACCCGACTCTGCGCGGCCTGAGGGCTCCCCACATCCCCGGCAGGGTGAATATGGGTACAGGTGTAATGTCACGGGCGGTCCTCATCCTGACGGGTGGGGATTACGTCCGGACATAGCCAGGCAGGTCTGGGACCGATGCCGTGCCGCCTGGGATTTTTTCCCCATACATCTGTTAGGTCAGTTGTTGGGGCGGGTACGTTGAGGAGCGCAGGTCCTTGATCCTGATTGCGCCGGACCGGGGCGCAGCTGTGTGGTTCCCGGTCCTGATCCAGCTACTGGTAGCTCCGCTATGGCCTATTCCTTGGTCGGCGAAGGCCCTCACTCAAGCACACGGGTCGCTGTTCAGCACCCGGTGTTGTGCCAACGTCTGATGGTTTGGCTGGTGAGGGGGTAAGTCTGGAGAGGATGGACCCTTCTGTGGTTGATACCATCCGGAATGCGCATGCTCCCTCCACTGTCGCGCTTACGCGGGCAGATGGCGTATGTTCCAAGAGTGGTGTAAGGCGGGGGGCAGGGACCGGTGTCCTGCCCCCTGGATACTGTCCTTGTTTACCTCCAGTCTCTCCTTGATAGACTGTCGGCTTTGACGGTGAGGGTATATGCAGCAGCTATATCCTCTTATCATGAGGGATTTGAGGGTGATGTTTTGTTCAGCCACCCTCTTGTGAAGCGTTTCCTGCTTGGCGCCCGACGCGTTAAGCCGGTAAAATGCTCTTTGGCTCCGAGTTGGGATCTTCAATTGGTCCTCGGTCGGTTGTCCTTGGCCCCGTTTGAGCCTCTTGAGCAAGCGCCGTTGGAACAGCTGTCGTTCAAGATCGCGTTCTTGCTGGCCGTCACCTCCGCTAAACGCGTGGGTGTGCTTTGTGCTCTCTCGGTACGACCAGAGTGCCTGTCTTTCGTTCCGATTGCGGTGCCACTCTGCGGCCTAATCCTGCCTTCGTGCCTACAAATATCCGGAGTTCCTTCCGCTCCAGGGATATTGTGGTTCAGGCGTTTCATCCACCTCCTCACGCTAGTGAGTTGGAGGTGGGCCTTCACCTGTCATGTCCGGTCCGGGCTTTGGGGATTTACCTCAGCCGTACTCAGGGCCTCAGGGCTACCGATCAGTTTGTCTGTTACGGTGGTTCTCGTGCTGGTAAGGCACTGTCGAAACAGCGCCTGTCCCATTGGTTGTGCGAGGGCATTGCCCTTTGCTACACGTTGGCCGGGCTGGCTCCCCCTGGGGGCGTCAGGGCGCACTCCACTCGTGGGGTGGCAGCCTCTGCCGCTCTGCTGGGTGGGGCCTCGGTGGAGGACATCTGTGCTGCAGCTTCATGGTCCTCCCCGGGTCCCTTCGTAAGGTTTTACCTCATGGACATGACCGGGGGTTCTGTCTCCCAGGCGGTTCTGAGGTCTGTGGCCTCTCCTGCTTCCCATCCTTTGGTGGGGTAGCAGGGGTGTGTGTGTATGGGCCACAGTGTGTTGTGTCGCACGTGGTTCCGCCTGTGCTGTGTGTTCAAGGGGTTCTAGTTCCCTCTTGTTCGCACTCGGGTGGAGTTGACTGCGCCCCCTCTTCATTAGGAAGGATGGGGTGACGGGACTCCCCTTCCCCCTTGATGTGGGCTTACGGGTCCTCAGGGGGTGCATCTGTCGGGCCTCGCATCCGCTCTACCCCATATCTCGGTATGGCTTAAGAGCGGGACGCGATGCAAGTACGAAATATAACGACAGGTTATGTATATAACCTAGTTATGAGTACTGGCTAAGCGTCCCGCTCTTAGCGTGCCCTGAGTTCCCTTGGGGAAACTTTTCTTTGGAAAGATTTTTTCCGAGGAAGAGTGAGTGGTGGCCATGCCCAGTCCTATGTAGCACGCCACTAGGGGCGGGGCCTGGCAGGTGAGGGGTGTATTTTGGTTTTATTCGTTGATGGAGTACAATAGGTACATGAGATGAGGTATATCTCGGTATGGCTTAAGAGCGGGACGCTTAGCGTTAGTCGTTAAGCAATGCAACTTAAGATTTGGCCCTCTTATTACACATGTGATCCGGATGTGGCGTGACACACAGAAAACGTGTACTAACCCCATAAATGGCACAGGCATTCTCCCCTATTTAATAACAATTTACTCCTTATTGAACAACAACCTATCAGATACCCTGGTTGGGAAAAGAAAGGCATACACACATTGGGGGATATCTTCGATGACTATGGTCTCTGCAGTTTGAGATATATCCAACAAATTTGACCTCCCCAGCTCCACGTTTTTTTTTCTATTTACAAAGAAGAGCAGCTTTGAAGGCTCACGGCGTCCCATTAGTTGTTCCACTTGAGCACCACAGGTTTCACAAATTCTTTTATGACAAGGAGACGTCGAGAGGCTTCGTCTCTGACTTTTATCGCCACTTATTTACGTCGTCATATAAGGTCCTTCCCCTAGACTCGGTTTGGAGGAAGGATATCCCAGACCTGGAAGTAGATTTTGATTGGGATACAGTGCAACCCAGATCACCAACAGATTAATCTTAACTTTGTTTATAGGACTTACCTGACCCCTAGACGATTGTACCTAATGGGTCTCAGACCTGACTCTCGATGCTCCTTGTGTTCAAACGATGCTATTGGTACATATATGCATATGTATTGGGAATGCCCTCCTGTTGAGACTTTTTGGGAAAATGTCACCACTCAATTATCAGAGATTTTATCTCTGACCATACCGACACTGCCTTCTGTACTGTTGTTGAATGATGTTTCTCAGTTATCAACCTCTGTACATGTAAAGAGACTCATTTTGGCGGGTTTTACAGCTGCCAAAAAGTTAATAGCGTCACGCTGGATTCAACTGGATAAAATGTACTCGAAGGTATGGACTCTCACCTATCTCGATGCGATTTATCTAGAGATATCTACTGCACGAATTGTAGGTGTTAATGAAGCCAACATAGCAGTCTGGGTAGCTGTGGTGGATAAGATAAAGGAACGCATATACATTTGGAATTTTCTGATGTTGAATGAAGTAGTGGATGTATAGCCCACGTGGGGGTGCTGTGGGGGGGGGGGGGGGGCGAGCAGGAGCCCATTGTATTGTTTTTATTATTTTTATGTCTTTTAGTCTACTTTCATTCTGATTTAATTACTGGACTGTCATTATTGTTATTATTATTTCTGTTATTGTCCTGTGATTTATCTTTGATTATTACTGTTACTGTATTGTTTGTCTTGTTTCATGTAAAAAAAGGGAAAATAAAAAACATTTGTTCAGAAGTATGATATTTAAACATGGTCCCCAAAATTAATGGAAGCGAATGAGGAGCCTGACACCTGGTAGGAATGGGGGTGTTGCACTGTTGCAGCCTTGGGGATGTTTTAAAAATATAATTTAATATATAATATAATATAATTATTTGTGCTTCACCAAAAGATTTGGTCAGTAGCCGCCACTGCTATGGGTTGTTAAACTATGCCAGTGGTTCTCAATGAGGGGTCCATGAGGAGGTTCCATGGGATTCCCAGAAAGATGGGTAATAGTTTAATGTCACTATTTCATTCAATAGAAGTTAGTCCAATGAGATAATATACAGTATAAGAATAACTACTCTAATCACAGGTTTCACTTTCTTCAATGTTATCTACCCACCCACAGTATAAACAGTTATGGAATTCTGGACTAAATCTAACAACAAATATCTAGTCAGACGGAGGTCTCTGAGACAATCTAATCAAATGGGGGGGGGGGGGGGCATCCACAGCCTAATGTGTACCAATGTGGGGGTCCTTGACATGCTTGAGAATCACTCAAGGTTATTATAGTTAACTAAAACTAAACTAAAATTGAAATATCTTTAGTTTCAGGCTACGTTTAGACGAGCGTTTTGTGAACAGAAACCGCAAAAGTAGTCTTGCGGTTTCACTTTTAATTTTACGTTTAGACAAGCGTTTTGGGGTGGAATTCTCCGTGCAGACGACGCTGTAACGACGGAGCCCCGCTGTCACACGATTGGCGCATATGTCACATGACGTGCTGTGAAGACCCGCCCTACTCTGCCTCTGATTCGCAGACTGTGGATGGGGAATGTGATTGGACCAAAGCAGAGTCACTCACAGACAGTGGGTCCACTCACGCCGCGGGACAGATTCTTGTGTATTTAACCCTTTCACTGCCACACGACAGCCGGTTGTGTGATAGTAAAGGGTTAACCTTCTGTCGTGTGGCAGTGAAAGGGTTAAAAGTACTGCCAATGTAGCCTTCAGGTGATCTCCGTTGATATAGTCAGACATACTTGCTTTGTTTACGTCTCGGCTACTGGCGCATACCTGCTACCTGTGACGTAAGCAGTACGCGCGACCAGAGCCGTGACAACCCTTTCGTCATCGTTTTAACAGATTTATACAGTTTTGACAGTTTAGACGAGAGCGCAAAGCTTTTGCGTTTCTAGGAATTCCACCCTGGAAGGTAGTCTCACTTTTTTGCGGTTTCACCCCGTAAAAACGCTGTTTCCGTATAAACGAAAGGCACATCCGAAAAAATATTTTTGCGGATTCACCTGCTAGCGTTTCCGTCTAAACGGGGCCTCAGTCTTTTTAAATTTGGTCACATTTGTCAACAGCAAGCTACAGTAGAGGAGGCATTGGTGCATAAATCCTCCCAACTTATATAGAAACTGAAACTGATACTGAAACAAATAAAAACTAAACTAAAACTAAAAATCTTTAAACAGTCAAAACTAAACTAAAACGATCAAACCCACTCTGAAAATTAAATAAAAATGAAAACTATAATGGAATCACTGAACTATGCCATTGTCAGAGCAGAAGTGAATATGCAGTGCACATCACTTTGACCTGGGTGCTGGGCCAGTAAACTATATCAAATAGTTGACAAAGAAATGGGCAGGTTTTACATATTTTACTTTGGTGATCTATTCCAGAATAAATTAAATAAATTCGTATTAGCCATTTTAACATTGAGTAAGTTGGTAAATTTCATACATTGATATACAAAATAATGTGAAAATTGAAATAACAAAAATAAAAATATGTATTCACATTTTACTACTACTACTAGTAGTAGTAAAATGTGAATACATATTTTTATTTTTGTAGTACTAGTATCCCCCCCAAACCAACCACATATACAAAAGACTTACAATATGTCAATTGCACTGAATGTCAATCGCCACGTCTCTATTTTGGTTGCCACGCCTCTATTTTGGTCACTCCATGGCCCTTTTGGGGGAAAACAACTCGGGACCAAACTCAGGAATAAACAGGGATAGGATGGTGTTTCGTTCATAAACTACAACTTTAGGACAAAACACACAGCCTGAAAATGGATCAAACTTAACTTTTCACAATGGTGTGAACGCTCAATAGTGGCCAGTGTTGGAAAGCAATTGCTTGACTTAACATGATGCACTAACAAAACTTTTCAAACAATCTAAGCGTTCTGCTGACTCTATACTCTGTTTCTATACAGGTCAAATATAATGGCGGTCAATATGAACAGTGTCTGTGTTTCCCCCAAAAGTAGGCATGTCTGATGTATGCCACACCTATCTCCCCATCCCAAGCCATTCACATATTGGTTCCATATTCTATAATTGTTCTTGCTTAAATAAGGTATACATACACAAGGATAGGTGTGGCGTTTGCACAGACTCTCTTTTGGGATGACCTTAAAGGTAGGGATGGGTACCGAATCCGGTACTTTTAAGGGTACCGACCGAATCACGTCAGTACTACCGAGTACCGATTCACGTGAGATCCACCGGTGCCACATTTCGTAACTTTTTTCCGAAAGTCCGATAACGCCAATGTTTCGTTTACCGCGACACGACACCTATGAAGTGTGCCGCACGCAGTGATGCCACAGATTACTTGTAAAAGTAATCTGATTACTGATTACTGATTACTCCTTTAAAAAGTAATCTAAGTTACTTTACTGATTACTTGATTATCAGAGTAACTTAGTTACTTTGAAAGTAACTAGGTTACGAAGTCGTCGTCGTTCCCCCAACAGTTTTTTTTAAACGCTTTATTGAAAGTGCATAAATTGTTTTTAACTTGTTTCTCTGCACATAACGTAAATTGTTAAACTAGTGCTTCAGCTTCTGTACCATCAAGTATGGTAAAGCAACAGTCTATGATGCTCACAGCATTAGAGCAGCCAGCCAGTGGTTTTACAAAACCAGTGTATCACATCTAACAAATGCAGGCTGAACTATTCAATTATATCAACTGTAACTATTAAATTGTTTTTATAAATGTCTCTCTATAAACATACAATCAGTCTCTCTTTAACATGTAAATTAACTAAATCTGGCAAATAGAGCTTTTGCTCTGCCACCATCAACCCTCCTGTACCTAGTCGAAGCGTCGGCTAGTGTTGTGATTCCAGATGCTTTCAATGCAATTGGATGTGCTGTTTTTAGCGGTAGACAGTATTTTGTTTCCTCCGCCGTGAAGTAGTGACTGAGGCTACGTTTAGACGAGCGTTTTGGGGTGGAATTCTGAACAGAAACCGAAAAAGTCATCTTGCGGTTTCACTTTTAATTTTGCCAAGCGTTTTGGGGTGGAATTCTACGACGACGGAGCCCTGCTGTCACACGATTGGCGCATATGTCACATGACGTGCTGTGAAGACCCGCCCTACTCTGCCTCTGATTCGCAGACTGTGGATGGGGAATGTGATTGGATCAAAGCAGAGTCACTCACAGACAGAGGGACCAGTCACGCCGCGGGACACATTCTTGTATTTAACCCTTTCACTGCCACACCACGTCACTCCCATAAGAAAAACAGCTCAAAATGTATTTTTGACTGTCGAAAACGAAATAAAATACTGCATTCCGCCTGCATTATGAATTTATGATGAGATAGTAACGAAATAGTAATGCACAGCCACTTGGACAAGTAACTGCAATCAGATTACTGGCTTTTAAAGATTAACGCGTTAGATTACTATTTTCGGGGAAAAGTAATCAGATTACAATAATGCGTTACTTAGTAACGCGTTACTGGCATCACTGGCCGCACGGTCACGTCAACGTTCACACGCACAATACACGCTTACCTAGGATTTGACTTGATTCAACAACAAAGCAGTCGGGGCAATGGCAAGCCGAAAACGGTCGCAAGTGTGGTTACACTTTACAAAGCTAGATGCAGACAACGCTCACTGCAATATTATATTGTATATATATTAACAAATTGTTCTAAATAAATAATAATAATAAATAATTAGAAGTTTGGACACATTTTCTACAACCAAGGTAGGTAGATTACATTTTTAGAGACTAAAGTACAGAAAAAAGGGTACCGTTGGGTACCGGTATCGATTCACAGGTTCAAATGTGAATGGTACCCAACCCTACTTAACACTTTAGTTGCCAAAGGACGAGTTTAGGCGTCCTTCCCCGCCATGCTCAAGTTGCCGAAGACGCCGTAACTCGTCTTTGATATCAATATTTAAAAAATCTGTGATCGGAATCATATTTCCTTTCCGGGGCCCTGAGACACAAGTGTGATCTCCTCTCAATCCTCTAGCGGTTCAAGACCGCCATCTGGTGGCCGATCGGCAGATCGAAAAAACGGATGTTACCTTTAACCCGGCAGGACTCACTCCATATGTGGTCCGGGCACTCGCTAATGTTAGAGAGACTCAGTCTTCACACAGTGAACATCGATCGCTGCAAATAACTCGAAAAAACAACATGATTTGGACGTATATATTATTATACAACCTGGAAATGGACCGGGTATTTCAACATCCCATAATGGAAAACTGTCTACCCCACGCTGATCGCCCAATGGCCCGCGGAGACTGGGGTGAGTTTTAGCGTGTAATATTACCGTGTTCGACACTAACTGCTATGATGAACATTTGACCCACATTAGATGAATGGTAAAACGTTGCCCACGGAATTATAAACGATCCCCCGCCCATCCGGTCAATATCAGATGATACGTAGAAACTTCTAGAAGTACGTCCAATTGAAATTTTTTATCTCGCACAGATTCCTACCAAACTGTATTTTATCATCAATATAATGTATTTGGGGCTATAAATCACGTTCTGGAGAAAGCTGCAGAAAGAGATGAAAACGTACTTATACTTTAGATCATATTTTAGTATGAATATGTGAATGAAAAAGTTTAACGTTGCTACACCATGAACAATACATATAGGACCTTGAATGGGCCCTAATAATGGCAATCTAGCAATAGAATTTAAAAAGTTATAGCCCTGCAAAGAAGGGGAACTTCTCCATGTTAAATAGAACTGGCATATCATGAATTTAACCTTAGGCAATCAAAGTGTTAAAGGGCCACTTCACCAAAATACAATGCTGCTTTATTTTGCACATAGTCTCACACACATCCCAAAAACTCAACAGATTAATTTAGTTTGACAGTTACTGAGAGTAAATGATTTTGACTATGGCCACCAATGATGTCATCGGGGACGTTGAATCCTTTTTTTTTGTATTTTATTTTTTTATTATTTTTTAAACAAACATATAAACAAACATGACAACACACGATAAGATATACAAGCATTAATTAACAGTGCATATCCAATGAAATCACCATTTAGTTAAATGTCTTATACAGGATATACCCCTAATACCTGCTATCTAGTACCCTACACATATGCTCTAGCTCGTACCCCCCCCCCCCCCCCCCCCCCCCCTCCCGGACCCCCCATTGGATAATCCATCCATTATAACTTGTTCCTAACCAGACACTACCTTTATATGCTAGCTTTTATTCTCTCCACCACTTCTAACCACATTGTCATTTTGGATTCATTGAGACCCAAAATTCTTGCTGTAGATATTTCTTGATAAATCACATCGAGATATGTAAGAATCCAGACCTTCCGGCACATTTTTTCCGGTTGAAACCATTGTGATGTTATCAGCTTTTTAGCCACTGTGATACCAGATAAAACCAATCTCTTTAGCTGTGGAGGTACTGCACACTCAAAGACATCATTCAGCAGTAATACAGAGGGGTGTACAGGTATATTCAGAGTTAAGAGATTTGATAATTGCTGGGTCACTTCTTTCCAGAATATCTTAACTGGTGGGCAGTCCCAGTACATGTGCATAAATGTCCCCTCGTCCCCATTTGTACATAAGGAGCATTTGGGGTCTTGTTTAAGACCCATTTTGTTCAGTCTTATAGGAGTTAAGTATGTCCTGTGAATATAGTTAAGATTGATTTGTTGATGGTCCGGGTTCCTTGATGCAAGTCGAACATTTGCCCAGGCTTCTTGCCAGTCAAAATCTATCTCCAGGTCTGGTATATCCCTCCTCCAGACTGAGTCTAGATGGAGGGTTTCATATGAGGATGTTAGTAATTGATGATAAAAATCTGAAACAAAACCTCTCGATGTCTCTCTTTCATAGAATAATTTGTGGTATCTGTGGTGTACAATTGGTATCCTTAATGGAACACCGTGAGCCTTCAAACATGCCAATAACGTGCGTAAAAATAATATGTGGACTTGGTGAGATACATTTTTTTGCGTATTTCATCATAACTACAAAAACCTTGTTTGTTGAAAACATCTCCTAATGAGTGTATGCCTTGCTTTTCCCATCTAGGGAATCTTATAGGTTGTTTTCCAATCAAGAGTGCATTGTTATTGAATAAGGGAGTATGATTATGCCATTTATGTGGGATAGAATATTTTTTTCACGCCATATCCGGATCGCATGAGTAATTATGGGGCCAAATTTCCGTTTGCATTGCTTAATTGATAATTTGGTGTATACTATGTCCTTCAGCCTATGTGGAGCTACTATATTTTCTTCTAAATTTCTCCAGGATACTGATGCTTGGGGATCAAACCATGTTGTCAGTGGTCTTAAAGTGTACGCCTTAAAATAGTGGTAGAAATCTGGAAATGCCATACCACCGTCTGCTCTGTTTCTCTGTGCGGTGGATCTTTTTATACGTGGTGGTTTGTTATTCCAAATAAATCTTTATGTGGAGGAGTGTAATTCTTTCCAGTAACCCTCTGGAGGGGGTAACGGTAGCATTGAGCTGAAGAAATTGATTCTAGGTAGGACGTCCATCTTAACTATTGATACCCGTGCCTGTACTGAGTTTTTAAGTTTTGACCACCTGTCAAGGTCGTATTTGATTTTGTTTTGGATTTTTATGTAATTGTGCTTCACCGTTTGGCTTATGGTAGGGAATATTTCAACTCCCAAACATCTAAAGTGTTTTACCATCGGTATCTCTTCTGGGAAGGTTATATTTCTTTTTGCAGGGGCGTTACGTGGGAGGAAGGCCGACTTCGGCCAATTTATCCTAAATCCTGATAAATCTCCAAAGTCCTCAATCAGCTTGAGAAGATGAGGCAATGCGGTGTTGGGGTTTTGCATGAACAGTATTACGTCGTCCGCATATAAACTAATTTTATGTTGTGTGCCCTTGATTACGATTGGTTCTATGGATTGGGATTGTCTTATATATTGTGCTAAAGGCTCTAATGATAGATCGAATAGTCCGGGACTAAGAGGGCAACCCTATCTGGAAGAACGTGATACCGGAAAGATTTCGGAGGTGATTGTACCTGTTGTAATCATGGCCAATGGGTCTTTGTATAATACTTTAATCATATCAATGAATCCTTTTCCTCTTTTTTTTTTTTTTTTATTTATTGATATTTTTTGCACAAATCTCTCCAATATTCAAAACATCTCTTTCCACATCATCATATGCAATTTCCAGGATTTGCCTTTTTCTTTTTTGTAAGAACATACAAAACATGTAAAGGACTCATACAAATACATTAACAACTGACATGGAAAATAAAAAAAGACTTACGAAAAAAGAAACATACTATACTATACATTATGCGTATACATCCCTGATATATATACTTTGCATGTAGACCGAACTACCTTCGAGCAGGTATGTGCTGCATCCTCTATCGGGATGCCACCCTTCTCCATATTGCATGTGAGAGAAAGCGCCCCAGACACATGCAGTTGTGCATGATAACATGCATGCATGCATGTCTCCAACACATGTATGTGGGTACGTGTATCACGTAAGCATGATTGTGTACATGCCTCATATGTGTGTGTGTGCATCTTCCTGGTATGTGACTGTACTCCTATCTCTTGTGTGTGCCTCTGCCCCCTATGTGAGTGTATATCTCAGACGTGTATATATATGTGCGTCTCAGCTACGTATGTGTGTGTCTCCTATATACATGTGTATCCCCCATATGTGTCAGTGAAAGCCTATACTTCAACTATGTGTATATGTAGGTGTGTGTATGCCTATTTCCTATAAGTGAGTATGTGCATGTATGTGTGCCCCTGACGTGTATAACTTATCCTTGTGTATATGAGTGTGTGTAAACCTATTATGTACACATATGAATATGTGTATCCTAGATACTTGTATGCGGCTATACCTGCGCACATGTGAGTGTGATAGAGACAGTGACCGTTCCATAGATACACCATCCGGACATAAAATACATGTACATACATACATATACAATACATTATAAAGCACAAGTACCATCAGATCAGATCCCTTTTTTCATATTCATCCTTGATAACATTGTAATCCCACCTTAATCATTTGTCCCCAGACCATTCAGTCAGGTGTAGAAAACTGTCCCATACCTCAGCGAAAATATCCTCTCTCCCTGCGACTCTATACGTCACCCTTTCATATGATGCTGTCCGGAACATTAGTTCCATCCATTCTTTAAAAGTAATATCAACAGGTGATTTCCAATGTCGTAATGCAATTCTACATCCTGATATCATGGCCATTCTATACCACATTCCCCGGTATTTAGGCAGTTTAATCCCTTTCGGTACTATACCCAAAACACATGCCATTGGGGCGTTATTTATCTTCACATTCAGAACCTTACTTAGGAATATCACAATTTGATCCCACATTTTCCGGACCTTCTCACATTCGTACAGCATGTGCAGTAAAGTGCCTGTCTCCTTCTCACATCTCCAGCAGATGTCACTGTCCCTTAATTTCAGTCTGGCCAGTTTACTAGGCGTCCAATAGCTTCTGTTCAACACTTTGTAAAAAATAAGTTGTGATTGCGCCTCCCTAGAGAATTTACCCCATTTGGACACCAGTTTCTCCCACATTTCCTCAGTAATATCCTCACGTACATCGTTCTCCCAGCTCAATCTCAGACCCGCCAATTTGGGTGCATTGTATTCTCTTATAACATCATAAAATCTTGACGCACCGCCTTTCCTACGCCATCCTTTATAGAATATTTCTTGAATTGCAGTAATCGGGCCACACTTTGGTCCTCCTATTGATGTCGATATACAATGTCTAATCTGTAGGAATTTATAAAAGTTTTTATTATCTATATCAAAATCCTCTTTAATATCCTCAAAAGGCAAAACCCCATCTTCCCCGGCTATATCACCTAGTACATGTATCCCCCTTTTAATCCAATCGTCCCATATGACTGATTTCTTACCAATCTTTAGTTTCTTATTATACCATATAGAGGCTCTCGTAGTTAAATATGGGCTATCACCAGTCATTCTGTGCGATTGATTCCAAGTTTCCCTGATAAATGCCATTAAAGGGTTTTTAAAAGGTATAGGTCTGTCAGGAAGGATTCCAGAGATGAGGGATATATCATTTCCTCCTCCATCCTGACCCAAGCAGGTGCCTCCTCAGACGAGTGATTCAGGCAGGGATAAGCCGCCATTTTCCTTTGCTGCATACATTTTGGCCCGTCCAAATAGCGGCCTTTTGCCCCCCCACAGATATACATTAATGACTTTGTCATACTGTTTGAGTAACTGGGTCGGGAGAGTCAGCGGCAGCATATATAGGATATAATTTAATTTGGGAGCCAATATCATTTTTACTAAGTTTATCTTCCCCAGGAGGGACATATTCATCTTGGCCCAATTCTGGGTCAGAGCACTAATGTGTTCGATTATAGGGGCAATATTGGCTTGCATCAACTCTTTCAGACCTGGGATCAGCTTTATTCCTAGGTATATCAACCCTGACGGCATCCATCTGTATTGCCACCCCCTTCTGATATCAGGGGGACAACACTTAGAGAGAGGCATTGCTTCTGACTTGCTCCAGTTGATTGTGTACCCAGATATTTCGGAGAAGGACTCGATAATAGTTCCAATGACCCCAGCTGCTGTTCGGGGATTGCTGGATACCAATAAGATATCGTCCGCATACAAAAATAATTTATGTTCTACCTGCCCCGCTATTACTCCTTTGATGTCCTGATTAGTCCTTAGTGCGATAGCAAGTGGTTTGAGGAAGAGCGCAAACATTTGGGGAGAAAGCGGAGAACCTTGCCTCGTCCCCCGCCCTAGGTTAAAGGGCGAGGATACGATCCCGTTGGTCAATACTGATGCCATCGGATTTGTGTATAACAGTTTTACCCACCCAGTAAACGATGGTCCGAACCCGAAGCGCTCTAGCGTGTGAAATAAGAATGCAAATTCCACCTTATCAAAGGCCTTTTCGGCATCCAATGAGAAGGCCACTGTAGGTTCTGTATCATTCCTGACCTTCCACATTATGTGTAGGAGTCTGCGGATATTATCAGCTGAGTTTCTCCCCTTCACAAAGCCCACTTGATCTGAATGCACCAAAGTTGGTAGTACATCTTCTATTCTATTCGCAAGTATCTTTGCCAATACTTTTTCTTCCAAATTGCTCAGGGATATAGGTCTATAGCTTCCACAGCATTGAGGGTCTTTGCCCTTTTTCTGTAGTAACGTAATAGTGGCCGATCTCAAGCTAGTGGGCAAGCCCCCCTTTAACAATGAATCCTCATATACTTTTAATAGTCTCGGAGCGATTATATCACTGAATTGTTTGTAGAAATCGGGAGTAAACCCGTCGTCTCCTGGTGCTTTACCCAATTTAAGGCTGTTGATTGCCGCGTGTATTTCTTCTATCGAGACCCCCCCCTCCATTGATTTTACTTGTTGTTTCGATAACGACGGTAATTTGATTTTGTCGAAGAACGCGTCCATTTTTAGCTGAATGAATCCTTTTCCTAACCCCATCATTTCTAATACTGCCCATAGATACGACCATTCCAACCTGTCAAAAGCTTTCATTGCATCCAGGGACAGCATCGCCTTAGGTGTGGTGTCGTCCTTGTTAGCATCTAGTACGTGTAGTAATCGTCTTATGTTATCAGTGATCAAGCGGCCTCTTATGAAGCCAGTTTGGTCCGGATGAATTAAAGACGTCATGTGCTTTTGTAGTCTGATGGCTAATACCTTAGAGTACAGTTTGATATCGGTTCCAAGGAGGCTTAAGGGTCTATAACTACCGCACTCGGTGGGGTCTTTGTCTTTTTTAAGGAGGACTGTTATGAGTGCAATATTGTCGTGTTTATGGAAGTTCCCCTCATTGACTGAGTATAAAATCATATTTAGTAATAAGGGTCCAATTATGTCCCAACAAGAGAGGTACATTTCTGGTTGGATACCGTCTCTTCCAGGAGCCCTACCACTTTGCATTTCAGATAGGCCTGCCACGATAACACATTTTGCTGGGCGATTAATTGCCCCCGAAAATATCGCGATAAGCGATATTATTGCGACCGGTTAGAGAATTTTTTTTTTTTAATTTATTTCCCCAAACTTTTATTTTGAAGCCCACCGCTCCGTCTTTTCCGGTGTTTAGACTTTTATTTTGAAGCCCACCGACCGGACCGGAAGTATTTTGTGATTATCCTAAGCAGAAACTATGAGCCGACAACTTGGGCTAATGATATGATGTTTTTGAGCTAATGATAAAACAAATTGTTGGTGAACAACTAACTTTAGGTTCGTTTTAACGTTAGCTACTAACGTTAGATGCAGCTACTACAGGCAATCAACGATGAGGAGGAAGCGTCAAAGCAGTATATAATATAATAGCTGTGGTGCGTAAGCACTGCAGCACGACTCGAAACTACCGGAGTGTTATAATAAATTAATTCATGTTTAACTTGTCCCCGTGTCCAGTCCTTTGACTAGCCCCACCCGTTAATTGTAAACAATGATGCATGTAATTGTATTAACGTTATTCTGTGTTGTACTTGTAGCTATGCTATACGTTGTATTTCGTTTGTAGCTAATGTTGTTAGCATTGAATGAGCATCAACGAACGCTAGATCTTTAATCTTTATTTAGCAGTCCAGTTTCTCCGGGCAGTAGCGAGTAACTACTTGGGTCTAAAAATAGCTAACGTTACACTACAAATAATGCTACTTGGTTAAAAGGAGCAACACTATTGAGAAATGTCTATGTGGCGTTGCCCCACGGAGCTCCCGTGCTGTACTCTAGTAACGTCAGCGGCCCGCCTCCCAACACGGACAGTGACTGAGGGGCACTGGTTCCGCCTCATTAAAACAAACGCGCAAATAGCAATTAATCGCGCCCGTCAAAATCATTGCATTCATTTTAATTATCGCAGCAATTAATCGATTTATTGCTTATCGCGGCAGGCCTAATTTCAGATATGGCCTCCCTAAGTTCATCTAGTGTGATCGGTGTTTCTAACTGTTTAGCATCATCCGCTGAAAGTTTAGGGAGGTTAATTTGATTAAGATATGTGTCCATTTTGTTTTGATCGAAGGTTGTTTCTGATTTGTACAAGTTGGAGTAGAATTCTTTGAATGTTGCGTTTATTTCTTTAGGTTCTGTAACAAGTCCTTGTTGTGCTTTAATGGTAGTTATATCTGCAAATTTTGCGTTAACTCTTAATCGCATAGCTAATAGGTGACTTGGTTTGGAACCTTGAGAGTACTGCTGTTGTCTTGTGCTACGTATTTGTATTTCAGATTGTTGTCTGTATATGGCGTTAATCTCTTTTTTTAGTATATTGACTTGATTTTCCAGTCGAACCGAGTTGTTGTATTGTAAAGAATTAAATAACGTTGAATAAAGCGTTTCCAGTTCAGCCAGTTTTGAGCATCGATTCTTGCGTATTTTGGAGGAAAAGCTATCAGTGAAATCCTTGATCATTCCCTTTACCGACATCCATAATATTCTGGGGTCCTGCACCGAATTAGCGTTCATCCGTAGGAATACCGTAAGAGCTTCTTTGATTTGTGTAATGAATTCCTTGTTATTAAGCAGCATCGAGTTAAATCGCCATCTTGGGGCTCGGGATGATAGTATACCAAATGTTCCTTTTAGGAGTAAATAACAGTGATCTGATAATGCATTGGGTATCATTTCCACATCATAGTTATCAAATAGTCTCGGGGATGCAAAAACGTAATCTATTCTGGATAATGTGTTATGTCTCGCAGATCGGCAAGAGTACTTCCGGGTTGTGGGGTTGAGTGATCGCCATAAGTCATTTACACCTGTAATCTTCGACCAATCCTTTAATGCATTAGATGACTTTTTTTGTTCGTTGGAAAAGGCGGGGTAAGATTTATCCATCCTTGGATTCCAAATGGCATTAAAATCCACACCAATTATAAATGAGTATTCGGGAAGGTCTAACATTGCTCTGGTAAGTGTAGTGAAGAAACTAACTTCGTACAAATTTGGGGCGTATACAGCTACCAACGCTATTTTCCTGTTCTTGTGTACAATCTTAGCTATAGTTATCCGACCATCTGAATCAGACCATACTCCCTTCAATTCAATATTCAACTTCCGTCTAACGACTATGGCAACTCCACGAGTTCTCGTTCCAAAGGAATAGTGACTAATGTTATGATATGTGTTGTCCGCTAACGTATCTATGTCTTTCCCTAAAATGTGTGTTTCGCTTAGTAGAGCCACGTCAACCTGTCCTTTTTTCATCAGTGTGAGCACGCTTTTGAGTTTGTGTTGATTATTTATTCCCCCAGTGTTCCAGATCATTATATTCAAACTAGCCATAATCAATACATGTTGTTGTGTAGTTGTTGGTAATGCTTCTGGAGAGCGAAGCTACAATAGATATACATCCAACTATTGAGGTCCTGTTGAGAGCAGAGCTTAAAAACATACATATATACAAATAATAATCCCCTAATCCCCCCTCCCTCCGAGATTCATACATGACTGTGTTCCATAGACACCTCCTACGCGTATGACTCCCTCCCTTACGCCACCGGGTTGCCCAAGATGAGCTTTCTAACCCTAATCTTCCTATGCTAATTGCCATAGGATCTAAAACGTTCATTCTAATTCAATAGAATGTCACTTTTGGTCTAGCGCCTTCACATTAATGTAATAACAATAGTGTGAAAAATTTAAAATATACCTCTATTGATATATTCATTTGAACCTTCTACTAACTTATATTGGAACCATCAGAAAGATGAAAAGAGTGAAGAAAAATACTAACACAAAAAAAAAAAAAAGTGAGAATTAAAATAAAACTCAACAGAGAGAAAAAGAAAAATAGATTTTTAGAGCTACATTGTGCAAATCCCTAAAGCAGTGGAGTAATTGCTTAAAATATTAGAATACCTTGCTTAAAATATTAGAATAACCTTGTCATGCTTATACCTTTAGATGTGGCTGATGTTTTTTTTAAAACCTTATTGAGCTTCCATCACTGGAGCGTATGCTATACATACCGGATGTTAAAGTTCCAGGCCTTCTTTGTAGGCGTACAGTATATTCTAGAAGGTTGTGGAATATCCTTGTAAATTCGTAAACACTGCTGTTATGTTCCAGAATGTCTTCCTAACCGGGAGTTATGACCCACTAGTGTTTTCCAGCATATTCCATTGTGTCCGAGAGGAAAGTCCAGAATATTCCAGAGTGTTCCCAATGTCATTTATTGGATTATTGCCTCAGAGACCAGAAGACTATAAATATAGTGCCTATCGTTCCGTATTAAATACTTTGTGCCTCAGTGTTGCCAACATGCATATCAGCTGTTGCTTTTGTTGAGCCGTGGTAAAGTCATTCTAATAAAAATTAAAAATGATAAAAAGAGAAAAGAAATTGAGAAAAAAGAGAGAGATGAGTAGGCTTGTCTTCTGATTCGAGCCTATGTTGCGACCGGCCCCGGGGGACCAGATCCATGTTGCTTCATGTATTCATCTGCGTCTTTAGGCGAGCGTAATCCGTGCCTATTACCATCTTCCCCCAAGATGGATAGTAGTGCCGGGTACCTGAGGCTTGGCTTAAGATTTCTCTTGTATAATCTCTGCAGCACATCCTTGTAGGGGCCACGTAGCGCAATGGCCTCCTTACATAGATCCTCGTAGAAAGATACTGGTTTATCTAAGGGAAGGTTAAGGGAAAGCCTTGGGACAGAGGAACTAGAGACTAGGTAAACAAGGGACAAGGAGAACTAGGGAGAGAGGACTAGGGACTAGGAGAGCTAGGGATAGAGGACTAGGGACTAGGAGAACTAGGGAGAGAGGACTAGGGACTAGGAGAGCTAGGGATAGAGGACTAGGGACTAGGAGAACTAGGGAAAGAGGACTAGGGACTAGGAGAGCTAGGGATAGAGGACTAGGGACTAGGAGAACTAGGGAGAGAGGACTAGGGACTAGGAGAGCTAGGGATAGAGGACTAGGGACTAGGAGAACTAGGGAAAGAGGACTAGGGACTAGGAGAGCTAGGGATAGAGGACTAGGGACTAGGAGAACTAGGGATAGAGGACTAGGGACTAGGGGACTGAGGCCCGCGGAGGCGGGCTGGGGAACAGGGAGGAACTGGGAGGACTGGTGGAAATCATCTGGGCCGCTCTGCAGGACAGAGGAGATAGTTAATGCACAAAGGGAAAAAACAGAGCAGGTGCAGAACAGTCCAAAATAACAAGGTGAACAAAGTAATAATATCTTCGTGTGACAAACACACAGGGGGAGATGTAAAGTCCAAAAATACTATTCTAAGTGAGAACCAAAAACAGAGGCAATACGCTGGGAGATGAAAAGTCCAAACTAACTAACAGAGGCAATACGCTGGGAGAGTGACATCACAATCAAAACTCACCCAGCGTATGCGTAATGGTACAGGAACAGCAGCGGCGGGGTGCCGGCTGTCCGAGCCGAGGACAGAGTGGTGCTGGAACAGGCGGCGGTGGCGAGGGTATCGCCACCGGGGAGCCGACTGTCGGAGCCGAGGAACAGAGTGGTGCGCCACTGCTTGAGTGCGCACCGGAACCGAGGGACGCGTCGGGGTGCGTCTGCGAGGAGGAGTGTGCCAAGCACGAGGGTCTAGAAGATGCGCGTTGCGCGCTGGTCTGGAGAGCGTGCCAAGCTCGAGGGTTCTTGGAAGATGCGCGTTGCGCGCTGGTCTGGAGAGCGTGCCAAGCTCGAGCGTCCTTGGAAGATGCGCGTTGCGCGCTGGTCTGGAGAGCGTGCCAAGCTCGAGGGTTCTTGGAAGATGCGCGTTGCGCGCTGGTCTGGAGAGCGTGCCAAGCTCGAGCGTCCTTGGAAGATGCGCGTTGCGCGCTGGTCTGGAGAGCGTGCCAAGCTCGAGGGTTCTTGGAAGATGCGCGTTGCGCGCTGGTCTGGAGAGCGTGCCAAGCTCGAGCGTCCTTGGAAGATGCGCGTTGCGCGCTGAGGACTGGAGAGCGTCTGCGCTGGTCTGGATGTGCGTCAGGACGAACAGCTGCGCGGGGGTCTGCAGTGGAACGCTGGGGTGCCTCCCGTGGAAGTACAGGGAGCGCAGACCAGTCTCCCCCACAGGCAACGGCGACAGCTGGCGAAGGCTGGAGCAAACATCTCGACGCCGGAGAATGGAACAGCATAGGCAGACAGAGGATCTCCCGAAAGAGTCTAGATGTTTAGAGAATATCACTCGGCAAGTATACAACACGACCCCACGCCAAAACGAGGGGAAGCGCCCTGGTATTTAAAGCCCACAGGGGGACTAATTAGCCTGCCACCACAGGTGCGAGAGATAATAGAATATCGAACAGGTGTGGCCACTAAGGGTAAGGAACGAGAGGGTGGGGGCTAGAGAGAGTGAGTGAGAAGGGAAAATAAACAGTATAGAAGGGAAATAAACAGTATAGGCTTAAAGAAACAGAGAAAAGGTAGTGAGCAGCGGGCAAAACCTCACAGTATCCCCCCCTCCAACGGGAGCCACCCGGCGACCCAAAACAAATACAGACAGAGTGGCAGGGGGCAAAACAAGAGGTACTGGCCAAGCCAGCAGGGGAAGCCACCACAAGAGTGGGGCTAGCAAAAGAAACAGGGTCGCCGAGGGGTAACTGGGGGAACTGGTCTAGAGGAACTGGTCTAGAGGAACTGGGTCTAGAGAACTAGTCTAGAGGAACTGGTCTAGAGAACTGGTCTAGAGAACTGGTCTAGAGAACTGGGCTAGAGAACTGGTCTAGAGAACTGGTTTAGAGAACTGGCTTAGAGAACTGGTCTAGAGAACTGGTCTAGAGGAACTGGTCTAGAGGAACTGGGTCTAGAGAACTGGTCTAGAGCAACTGGTCTAGAGGAACTGAGGGGCAAGCAGGGTAGCAAAGGGGTAACCATGGTAGCACCGGGAAAGGGCTAGCAGAGGGAAGGTTGCTGCCAGGGCACTGATAGCTACAGGGCCTATGCTAGCTGTACTGCTACATCAACATAGAGGCTGCGCTAGCTGCCGGAGCTAGGCTGGCAGACAGGGCTGGACCAGCATGAGAGAACAAGCTAGCTGGAAGGACAGTCCTAGCTGTGGGAATACTGACCTTGCTAGCTGAAGGGCAGTCCTAGCAGTGGGAGAAACTACACAAAAAAGTGGAGGCCATGCAGAGGGACCGGGTTAGCTGCTTGGGCCTGGCTAGCTACAGGGCCTATGCCAGCTGCAAGGCTGCATTAACATAGAGGCTGTGCTAACAGCCGGGGCCAAGCTAGCAGACCGGGGCCATGCAGAGGGAAACTGGGTTAGCTGCCAGGGCATGGCTAGCTACAGGGCCCATGCCAGCAGCAAGGGCTGCATAAACATAGAGGCTGTGCTAGCAGCCGGGGCAAGACTAGCAGACAGGGGCTCTGCTGAGGGATTGGCTAGCCGCCAGGGCATGGCTAGCTACAGGGGGGTCAAACAGGGCAAACGGGAAGCAAACAGGGGAGCTAACCGGGGAGACTAACAAGCTAAACAGGGAAGCTAAACTGGGCCAAACAGGGGAGTAACAGGCTAACAAGGGAGCTAAACAGGACTAACAAGGAAGCTAAACTGGGCTAACAGGGAAGCTAACAGGGCTAACAGGGGAGCTAGAGGGGACAAGAAAAAAAAAGGCAAACTCAACATACACAGTCTGTGCTGGCTGGGGTCGTAGACTTGGTGGGGTCGTACTGTTATGGTTTGTAACCGACCCCAATCGCACAACACAAGACAGGTATGATGGTTTGCCAAGAAACAGATATTTATTGAAACACAGGGAAAAACAGGGAAAAGGGCACTGTCCCTTTAAGGGAGAATCACAAATACAGGAATATAATATGAGGGGAAGGAAGGGTGCCTTTAAGAGGCGGGCAGGAAAAGGGGAACACTATGGGAAGGTAAGGGAACGCCTAAGGGAAGGTTAAGGGAAAGCCTTGGGACAGAGGAACTAGAGACTAGGTAAACAAGGGACAAGGAGAACTAGGGAGAGAGGACTAGGGACTAGGAGAGCTAGGGATAGAGGACTAGGGACTAGGAGAACTAGGGAGAGAGGACTAGGGACTAGGAGAGCTAGGGATAGAGGACTAGGGACTAGGAGAACTAGGGAAAGAGGACTAGGGACTAGGAGAGCTAGGGATAGAGGACTAGGGACTAGGAGAACTAGGGAGAGAGGACTAGGGACTAGGAGAGCTAGGGATAGAGGACTAGGGACTAGGAGAACTAGGGAAAGAGGACTAGGGACTAGGAGAGCTAGGGATAGAGGACTAGGGACTAGGAGAACTAGGGATAGAGGACTAGGGACTAGGGGACTGAGGCCCGCGGAGGCGGGCTGGGGAACAGGGAGGAACTGGGAGGACTGGTGGAAATCATCTGGGCCGCTCTGCAGGACAGAGGAGATAGTTAATGCACAAAGGGAAAAAACAGAGCAGGTGCAGAACAGTCCAAAATAACAAGGTGAACAAAGTAATAATATCTTCGTGTGACAAACACACAGGGGGAGATGTAAAGTCCAAAAATACTATTCTAAGTGAGAACCAAAAACAGAGGCAATACGCTGGGAGATGAAAAGTCCAAACTAACTAACAGAGGCAATACGCTGGGAGAGTGACATCACAATCAAAACTCACCCAGCGTATGCGTAATGGTACAGGAACAGCAGCGGCGGGGTGCCGGCTGTCCGAGCCGAGGACAGAGTGGTGCTGGAACAGGCGGCGGTGGCGAGGGTATCGCCACCGGGGAGCCGACTGTCGGAGCCGAGGTACAGAGTGGTGCGCCACTGCTTGAGTGCGCACCGGAACCGAGGGACGCGTCGGGGTGCGTCTGCGAGGAGGAGTGTGCCAAGCACGAGGGTCTAGAAGATGCGCGTTGCGCGCTGGTCTGGAGAGCGTGCCAAGCTCGAGGGTTCTTGGAAGATGCGCGTTGCGCGCTGGTCTGGAGAGCGTGCCAAGCTCGAGCGTCCTTGGAAGATGCGCGTTGCGCGCTGGTCTGGAGAGCGTGCCAAGCTCGAGGGTTCTTGGAAGATGCGCGTTGCGCGCTGGTCTGGAGAGCGTGCCAAGCTCGAGCGTCCTTGGAAGATGCGCGTTGCGCGCTGGTCTGGAGAGCGTGCCAAGCTCGAGGGTTCTTGGAAGATGCGCGTTGCGCGCTGGTCTGGAGAGCGTGCCAAGCTCGAGCGTCCTTGGAAGATGCGCGTTGCGCGCTGAGGACTGGAGAGCGTCTGCGCTGGTCTGGATGTGCGTCAGGACGAACAGCTGCGCGGGGGTCTGCAGTGGAACGCTGGGGTGCCTCCCGTGGAAGTACAGGGAGCGCAGACCAGTCTCCCCCACAGGCAACGGCGACAGCTGGCGAAGGCTGGAGCAAACATCTCGACGCCGGAGAATGGAACAGCATAGGCAGACAGAGGATCTCCCGAAAGAGTCTAGATGTTTAGAGAATATCACTCGGCAAGTATACAACACGACCCCACGCCAAAACGAGGGGAAGCGCCCTGGTATTTAAAGCCCACAGGGGGACTAATTAGCCTGCCACCACAGGTGCGAGAGATAATAGAATATCGAACAGGTGTGGCCACTAAGGGTAAGGAACGAGAGGGTGGGGGCTAGAGAGAGTGAGTGAGAAGGGAAAATAAACAGTATAGAAGGGAAATAAACAGTATAGGCTTAAAGAAACAGAGAAAAGGTAGTGAGCAGCGGGCAAAACCTCACAGTAGCAATGATAATCCTCGGCCTCGGGTAGGATATGGTTACCTAGAATTCCTGCTAACACAGTTGGAAATGTGTCGTCTGTGCAGTTGACTGATTCATCCAATCCCACAATACGGATATTATTTCTCCGGTAGTAACGTTCGGTCTCGAGCCGCCTTTCCGTTGCTTCCGAAACGCTTTTTCCACCTGTTTTATCTCCTCCGTTAACTCTATAAATCCATCGTTAACAGTCTTCTCGTTCTCTTGGACTTTCAGTGTAATTCCTAGCACCGTATTCTCCACTGCAGTGATTCGCCCGGCCTGTTCCGCAGCCGCTTTTATAACCTCTTCGAATTTAGTATCGATGTGTACTTTGAGTTCGTCGATGTGTAATTTGAATTCGTCAATGTGTAATTTGAAAGCGACCATCTGATCCTTCCCTGCTTGTATCTGATCTTTTATCAGGTTAGTCAGAGACTTGAAGTCGGGTTGTGTAGCCTCCCTGCTTGTGTCAGT
The DNA here is from genome assembly GCF_963971535.1 of Notolepis coatsorum. NCBI lineage: Eukaryota > Metazoa > Chordata > Actinopteri > Aulopiformes > Paralepididae > Notolepis > Notolepis coatsorum. The sequence continues at coordinate 218,923,156 of NC_140165.1, read as the reverse complement.
TGAAGTTGTAGGAGCATTGGGTGACACGGTGGATTTAACGGAAATGTTCTTCTCCAATTCCCCTGCTTTCTCTCTCACAGTGTTTATCCCCGCCGTTACCGTTATATTGTCGTCTGCTATCACCCTTTCGGGGCTAGTCGTCGTCGGTTCCGGTATGTTATCCGCTACTGTCTCCCCGACGGGGCTAGTCAACAACGGTACTGTTGTACTGGCGGCTGCTGTATCCTTCGAATGTGTCAAAACTTGCGCCGTTGTACTGTCAGCTCCGAGTTTCTTTCCACTCTTTTTCTTGTCCTTAGGTTCCATGTTGATTCTTTATTTCTTTTGATATAGTTAGAAGGTCTTATTTAATATATATATACGATGTGGTTTAATCTCATTAGTGTTGTTAAAATAAGGTTTTTAAACTAAATTAACGTTGACGGGGGCGGAGCTGTAACCAAACGAGCCTGCTACATATTGCTGTCAAACCGGACGTTGAATCCTTGTGTTAATTACAGCTCAATTAAACGATAAGGTAGCAGTCCCTATAACACAAGCTATTGCTGTTTTTCCATCTACATAATTTCATGGTGCTGTATTTCAGTAGCCCCTTTTAGGTATAATTAAATACCAAGAATCCCAATAAACTTGTGAAACTTCAACGTTGTCCCTCCTATTCAGTGACACAGGAAATGACACGCTGCTCCTTCCTCTCAGGGCGACTCTGCCGCTTGGAGAGGGGATAACATCTGTCAAAAGATCACATCACCGATTAGCAGGGAGTAGGGTGCCTCACAGGGGACTAAGGTATGTACAAGTAAATGATGATTTTAGTTCCCATGATTTCTCGTAAGACAGCCGGGTAGATAAGCTAACGTTTTACTTGGTTATTGATTGTATACAAGCTCACTACTGCACATACCTTCAGGTGAAGCATGTGCCAGCTTGAAGCAGTGGTTCTCATGGGAGTGAACTCTGACATACCAAGAGAGAATTTGCTCAAATATTTAGATTGATGCTAAACATAAATACTACTGCAGATCTATCTGTCTAACCAAATTTTTACGGAATTACCGATACTTAAATGATCACACTAGATTTCATGACATTTACTAACTAATTATTTTGTAGTGCTGTGGATTCACTTGTTTTGCAGGGGTGTGTGCCACAGCACTGAAGAGATCGAGAACCACTGGTGGATTAACACTACAGTAATAATTAAATTACAAGATTGGTATCTAATCAATTATAGTTACTGAGAAAGACACGGTAAACTGATTACAGATGCCTTTTAAAAACTAGTGATTAGATTAGATTCAAATGTATTGTCATCTTACAGCACAAGTACAGTAAATTAGGCGGTTAGGTGGCCGAGCGGAGATTGCGTTCGTCACCAGCCCCGGAGCTGTGAGCTGGATTCGCCTGTTCGAATCCAGCTCACAGCTCCGGGGTTGTCACCAGCTTGGCTGGCCGTCTGCACTAATACAATTGGCTGTATTAGAGGGTGGGAGAAGCTGGCGGGGTGGGTCCGGGTCGTTGTAAACAGCGACTCCTACAGTTCGGTCGGGGCGCCTGCTAAGCGCGGATAGGACTCGAGGGGGATAGTGTGGTCCTCCCACACGCTACGCCCTCTCGATGAGAATCCGCGCTGCCAGGTGAAAAGAAGCGGTGATTGGCTGGACGTGTGTCGGAGGAAGCACGTGGTAGCCTCCACTCTCCCAGATGATCTGACTGTGGGGGGTAAGTGCGCAGCGACCAGGAAGGGACTGGGAATTGGCATACAACTAACATTGGGATGGGAGAAAATCGGAGGAAAATGGAGGGGGAAAAAGACCAATAAAAAAATAAACAAGTACAGTAAATTGAAAATAAGTTGGCAGAGTGTGCAAGGTAACAGTAAAGTGCATTAACAATATACAGTATGATTAAATGAAGAGATTACATGTTGGATTACTCAAAAGCATGTTTGAAAGGGGAAAACGGCATTCTAATGATGACAGAAACATCATTATACAACAGGCACGTGCAGAGGGGGAGGCTTTGGGTGCCCAAGCCCATGTGCCCCTTGATGACCAAAGTGCCAAAAAAAAAGAAATATATATAAAGATTTTAAATGTATTATTATTTATTTTTTTGTAAAGGGCAATGCCCATGGTCCTCATCAAGAATAATTTTAACAAGTAATAATATTATGAATACAAATACATATTTGAATGCCTGTCTGTCTGAGGTGCATGGTTTTCTGTTATGTTGCGCGACACGTTGCCCTCCCTCTTATAATAGAAATCTAGCACAAACCGACCATCTCGCCTCACGTTTGCCCGTCTGTCAGCTGATTTTAAGCAGCAACTGAAGTCAGCACCAGCAGCTAACGGTAAGAAAGTTATTGTTTTCCATAACTAATATTTTAGCAACCAAGATTAAGAATGTTGACTATCATATTTTGCAACAAAGAAATACTTTGTTCGCTAGCTGTCCACAACTACATGAAAATAAGACTATGCTTGTATTCTTCTTGCTAACGTTAATCTCGACAATGCGATGTGCTTAGGTTTGCTCCATCAAAACGTTACCTAACATTAGCCCATATGTTAGCTATCACCCTTTGTAGCAAGTCGTATCATATCAGCTATAACGTTATATACCTCTGTTAGTTAGACGTGCCATAAGCAATTATTGTTAATTAACCATGCATGCAAGTCGCTTTTAGAGTTAAATGTAAGGTGGTGTGTTTAATTTGTTTCAAAGCATTCGGATCACCATCTGTTTGCTTGTTGCCACATGCAGCCAGCTAGTATAGTGGGTCTTATTGTGAAGATTAAAGCAATACTTCACTTAGTTTTCACCATATGGTAGAATATGCCTATTACCCCCATGTAATCTACTTGAGAAGTCACTCACCAAGTTTCTGTGTCCCTGTGACAACTTTGAAACGGTCGCATTTTGCTCCCCATTTAGTAGGGTCATCTGTGGCACTTCCGTGACCGTGGAGAGCGAATTATATTTGGTGTTTATCTAATGATTTGACCTATTGTTGACTTTCAAATGCAAGATGGCTGCCAATTTTGAGCTCCAAAATGGATTTTTTTCAAAATCGTCACAGAGCCTTTATATTAGGCTCTAATGAAAGCTCTGCTCATGATGAGTTTAATAATACAGTATTTAGTACACATACGTAATCTCTGAGGTCAATAAAGTCAATGTTTGTGTGTAAACAACAGTTACTGATTTGCGGTTTTCCATTAAATAGGGTAGGCTACTGAGAATATGGTGTCCAGTTCATACCATCACATTTTCATAATGAACCAAAAATAATTTTGCACTATAGCCTAACATAAAATAGTATTCTGTATGCAAAGCTAGCAAGGTTAGTTGCTTGAGCCGAATTTAACCCTTGTGCGCTACTTATTTATTTATCTTACTTTGGTGTTAACAAAAACTCTGGGTCCGAATGTACCACCTCACTGGACAGCGCACTACCACTGCTATCAACCTGGGCGTAAATGTCCATGGCATGACAAGGAGTAAAGATCTGGTAGACACTCTGCACAAGAGTGGTGTCTGCATCAGCTATGCAGATACACTGCTCCTCTATGACTATGACCACTGGGCTCTGATGGATGTGGAGCAGAAGTGTGCAGAACTGACAAAGGTTTGCCAGTACAGATGCCCCCCTGGTAGCAAGAGTGAGCCACCTGCTCGTCCCAGGGTAGATCCACCAGTGGATGGGTCAGCTCCGCAGCATGCTCGCTCTGTGATACATGCACTGTCTCGTGTAGACAATCATGGTACAAGACCACCACCTGAAGAGCAGCGTGTTCCAGGATACAGTGGTGCCCAGTCCTGCTGTCATCCATCCACCACCCAACAAGAGCAAGCCTTACTACCACACAACATACAATGAACCTCCAAGCAAGTCAGTGGTGAATGACATCATGGTGAAACATGTGGAGGCCATGCGGCTGAAGAATATTCCATTCTCCTTTCTTGTTGGTGACCTGCCCACCTACAAGACGATCACTCAGCTCAAGGCGGAGAATCCAGAAATGTTCAAGGACATCCCAATCCTCTGAGCTTTCCACCAGCTGATGTCCTACATCTATGCCATCTACAAGAGATTCAAGGGCTCTGGAATGGCAAACACTCTGGTTACAGCAGGGGTCGGGTGGAATGGAGGGGTCGGTAGACCAAGCACTTCGAGGAAAGCACTACAGACGGGGCGTGCAGTGCATCCTGCTCTTGAGAGAGGTTCTTATCCCAAATCAACTGTCAAAGATTCTTGAGCACAAAGAACTATTGGAAGACATCAAGGAGAACCTCAACATTCTGCGGAATGCACTGACTGAAACTCAAGAGGCTCTACAGACAGCTTACTGTGATCTTGAGAATGATGGCGACATGAAGGAGCTGATCAACAGAGTTTATGAGAAGCCTGGCACAGACATGGGGGTCTCGTTCTTGGTCTGACCCACTTGTACAATGTCTTGATGCATGTCATGCAAGAAATGGCTCCAAGTACCTATCGTCAACCTACAACATGCTGCCAGGACTGATGGCATACGACAACCATGACTATGGGAGGTGGTTGCCAGACTACTGGGCAATGCTCTCTTCACTGTCAGATGAACAAATGGAATTCTTCAATGATCACTTTACCCAGTCAATGACAGGGCTACCCTACTCCTGCCAGCCCCTCAATCTTTGGATAGAAACAACTATGAATCTGAACTCAAAGCTAAAGCAAGGATGGACTCAGCTTTTAAAGAATGAGAAACAACTGTTCTCAACAACAAGGAATGCAAACAACATTGCAAGGGTGAAGTGTGAAGCGGGGCCTCCAGTGCCAGCGTCGTCACAGGAAGCATGTCGAATGCCAGCCAGCAAGGATGCAGAAGGATGAACAAGCAGTTCAGGACCTGCAGGCATGCATGAGGGATTTTGAAGCTGATCCATTTGACATCTCCTCACCTACACTGAGGTCACTACAGTCTGGCCTTGTCGCCTCACCAGAGTTACTGCATTACCTTAAGACTGCAATTCCAGATGGCCAAGCTCAGGTTGAGACTTTTCTGCAAGAGCGGGTGTTCACCAAGATCAAACCTCTTACTGCAACCATCCACAGGAATTTTGCAAGTGAAAAGAGCTGCACACCTTCTCGTGCTCATATGCAGGTGGCCCATATGGAGAGATCAGGACTAGCGGCCCTGGTGGACCTAGCAGAGGGATCTGGTATGATACAACTTGAATCATCCCTTGAGAGAAGAGTGACAGAGGAGTGCCTTTCACTCTTCAATGTGGATGGGTCAATGCGCAAGACTGTGAAGAGCAAGTTGTTAGAGCTTTTCACCCTAGAACCAGTTCCTGAGGAACCGCAGAACTACGTGAGCCTTGTAGACATGGGTCTGATATGGCGGCTTGCCACCCCCACATCTGAGGACCGAGAGGCTAGGAAGCGGGATGGTTCTACCTGCATAAAATATGCGCAATCATCTTCTCACGCCATGCCAATGCTTACCTCATCATTCTCATCAACGACAAGTATGACCTTCCCTTCAGCATCAAGGATGATGAGCAAAACATCCACACGTCCCAAATGTTTTCCTGAAACCCGAAGACAGGTTGCCAGGTGCTGCTGAATTCAGTGAACTCATGGTCAACTCAGGAAACAAGGTCAGATTGCAAAAACTTGTGAAAGAACAGCTGAAAACACAAGTTGGTCAAGTGCAGGGTGATATCATATACTGTGAGGGAGAAGTGTCAACCAACCTCAGCACTGGCATCGCTAATGGAGAGTATGTCTTCAAACATCCAGAGGCAGATGCAATGCTGCTCTCCGCCTATGCAAAGGTGAGGACCACCAACTACACTGGACCTGTTGTTCTAGACTGCGGAGACACACACAGACGATATGCCAGTAGGAGGAAAATCCTAGCAGGTTTTACCAAACCGGACAGGTCTAGGGTGAGAGGTCAGACGAAGCAGTCAGACAACCTTGTGGAAACAGCATCTGGGGCCAATAACTAGGGATGTCCCGATCCCGATCACGTGATTTTCTGAAGATCGGGATCGGCAAAAAAATAAATAAAAGAATCTGCCTTTTTATTTATTTTTGTACTTTTTTTTTATTCAACAAACATGACCATGTTCACGTCTTAAACTCATACTGAGGCCTTAGTTTTGGTTTTAAATTGCATATCATCATTCATTTATTTATTGTCACACAGAGCAGAAGAATTTTGTCAAAACAAACCAATAGTATCCAGCTGCAGAACGGCAGACCAGCCACACTCAGACCCAAATTAAATTTTATTTTTTAAATCCCAATTTCTCACATTACATTTACCCTGAATGTTGACGTCATCCAGGTGAAAAGTTAACTTCATAAATCATTTGATGTATAATTAAATCAAAGGAAATGCGTTTGGGTCTGAGAGTGTGGCTGGTCTGCCGTTCTGCAGCTGGATACTATACTGGTTTGTTTTGGCAAAATTCTTCTGCTCTGTGTGACAATAAATAAATGAATGATGATATGCAATTTAAAACCAAAACTAATGCCTCAGTATGAGTTTAAGACGTGAACATGGTCATGTTTGTTGAATAAAAAAAATTAATAAAAAATATTATCGGATCGGGAAATATCGGTATCGGTAGATACTCAAAATCACATGATCGGGATCGGATCTGGAGCAAAAAAACGTGATCGGGACATCCCTATCAATAATCCACCCTGCTGAAGCAAACAGGGGTGATCATGTCTCCAACTTTCACAGATGGATGGAGTATGGTGGAAGATAGCCACATATCCCCTCTGTCCATAACTCAACTCATCATGAGCAGAGCTTTCATTAGAGCTAATATGAAGGCTCTGTGACGATTTTGCAAAAAATCCATTTTGGAGCTCAAAATTGGCAGCCATCTTGCATTTGAAGGTCAACAATAGGTAAAATCATTATATAAACACCAAATATGTATTCCTTGATCAAAATAAGCTCTGAAACCATGTATTGTGCATCATTATAGGTCAAACCATTAAAAAGTTAATTTCCAGGCAGCCATTTTGGATTTTGGTCTCACAAATTTTCCCCGCATTTAAAAAAAAAACTCCTAGATGACAAATCCATTGAGAAACGGACCTTCGCTCTCCACGGTCACGGAAGTGCCACAGATGACCCTACTAATTGACTTTGACACCAACTACTCATGTCCTCTAGCAGCCTGAGAGTAGTCTGCAATTGAGGAATCTTCAAATAATTATAATACATTTTGATAAATCCCAAACTATTCTAAGGCGTAATCATATAGTAATGATGCAAGATTCCATGTTACATTCTCTGAATATTGGTTGCTAATGCTATAATTCGGCTGGTTACGTTATCCTGTAGTTATCTGATACATGTGCCCTTTTTAAAATTTGAGCACCTGCCCCTCTAAAGGTCTCTGCACGGCCCTTTTATACAACAGGTAGGTCCGACCACGCATTGTGATTGGTCGAGCGTTCTAAACTGTGAGTATATTCATGATAGACTCACGGTTAAATCACCATGAATATACCACTGCGCTGGCTTTAGAATGTTGCAGAAAGTTTCAACTGCCATTCATCAAACGGAAACTGTCAACATGACCTACTCCACGGACAACGTTACGTTTGATTTAACGTACCTGTTAACTAGAAACAAGTGGATAGATATAGACGACGGGCCTACATCTAACGGTATTCATAAAAACAGCATTATTAGACATGCCAATCCAACGAAAGATGAGCTGGACGCGCTGGAGAAAAGCCGCAATTAATCCTTCAACACCACCAAATCGACGGTCTGGGCATTGAACTGGCCCAACTCCCGGAACTGTCCGAGGTGCTGATGACTTTTTCCAACTTTCGCTTGCATTAGACTAATACGTCATTCGTTTGCATTGCCAAGCTTGTTGATAGCCTACTCCATTTGAAATTCCATAGCAACGGGACATCTTTAGGAACAATATTTCTACGCCAAGTTCACTGAAATCGACATAAATGACCCTAGAATTGTCTGTATTCATCCTATATTTTTCCAGACACAACCTGTTGTATAAAAGCAATAATACACTCGGAAGCACTTCGCTCTCGTGGCTGCGGGCGCATCACAGCTGTGGCAATATTCATGACATCCCACCGCTTCTTGTGTATTATTGCTTAGTTATACACAAATTTAAAATATGTTGTTCTAATCCGGCTGTCGGCGTTGCCTCCGGCTTGGGCCGGCCGTCATACTAACTCAATTGGCAGAGTTATCGGGTGGAAGTCGATGGGTGGTAATCTGGACGTTGTGGACAGCGACTCCTACAGGTCGGTTGGGGGACGCCTGCACAGCAGAGACAGGAAATGGCGGGGGTAGTGTGAGCCTCCCACACGTTACACCTCGCCAATGAAAGTCCGCGCTGGCAGGTGAAAAGCGAGGCTGCCTCCTCGCGTATTGGAGGGGACACGTGATGCAAGGCTTCTATCCTCCCTACAACCGGCCAGTGGGGGCATATGTGAGCAACGTTCAAGACAGGGGAGGGGAGAATTGGCACAGCGAAATTGGGATGGGAGAAAAAAGTGGATAAAAAAAAAAGAAACAAACAGATTATTTTCTATTTTACAGTGTCTTCATATCTTACCACTTTCAGTATGTACAAAATTGGATTTCCATAGGAAAACTCATACCATATACACATCATATCGGTAATCAGCCATAACAGGAAATGTTTTATCGGTTATCGCTATCAGCCAAAATGTTCATATCAGTGCATCCCCAAGTTTGAATATTGATGCATTCCCTTTAATTGGGCTGTTCTGTGCTGGTCTCAAAGAACAATGGGTTCTTAGGCAATTAGTAAAGCAGGCCCAAAGCCTTTTCCTAGATAGCTTTAGCTAAGCCTAGATAATAAGCAGGAGAGTGCTCCACCTGGCTTTGTTCCTGTTACAGTGTAAACATTGATTACGGCAACAATGTGTATTAATATCCAATTCAAGTTTTCCCAACCATGGGAATGATGAACAAATTAATAATTCAATAACCATAGTTATATTTGGTCATTCTTTTTGCCAACAGCTTTTTGTACAGAAACCACTGCAAACGCTCTTCAGCTTCATAAGTCGCCCACAATGTCAAGGACACAAACATGCCGTGTGAGTTACTCTACGTGGGGTCACCTGGGAAAAAGGTTGCGAACCCCTGATCATTATGTATGATGACTTGTGCCTAATATTAGAGTAGGGTTAATAATATACTTTTCTCCTTTTGACAGATGTCATGGGGTATAGCCAGACGAAAATGGAGTGTCTGGGCACCAGCTCGTGGGTTATATTTGTTGCTCATAGTCTTCCTGTCACAGCATAGCCAGTCATGAATAAGCAATCAATAAGGAATATCTATAGATTGCGTCATCATGGGGCCCAGACAGTAAACACTTGTGTGGAAAAGATGCGGGGAAAGGACTGAAATTAACTGATGCCGTACCCTGAGACAACCGACAACACAACTGCAATGAATGGTTTCAGATTTAGGAAACATTCTTCTGTGTTTGGAGAAGTTTTGTGCTATTATTTTCCAATGTAAATGTTGAGACCCCCCCCCCCCCATCCCCACCCCTATACACATACACACACACCTGATGAATAACACACCTGGTGAATTTCTCTCTGTAGCTCTCTCTCTCTCTATCTCTCTCTCACACACACACTGAACATCTAACCCTTGGGTCTTGGTCAAACAAGTCTTGTGTCAGATAAATCAAGTCATTGTGAGTTTCAAGTCATTGGCAACAAATCCAGACTAGTGGTATTATACCTCAGTGACATTGCATTTGATTGCATTGGAATACCGAACAGTAACACAAATACATTAAATAAGTAAACATGCTGCTTATTAATGATTTATTTATTTAAATTTTCTGCATGTTATATACATATTAAAGAATCTACACACAAAGGAATAATAACATTAATCTCGATGGCGACTGTGATACAAATTATAATTATAACCATGGTGCTCATAGTAGACTTATATCGAAATTACCAAAGTATTTAATTAAAAGGTAAGCATAGTCTAACAGTAAAGTGCATCTCCCCATGCCCAGCTAACGGAAAGGAAGAGTCAGGATTGTGATGTTCATGGTAGGTTTTCCTCGGATGATTATAATAATTTGTTGTTAAAAGAAGGTGATAGGGACACTGTACAGTTAAATCGAGGTCCCAATTGAATTTGGTCGTTTTAAGAACCCTATCGCAAATAGTAGGGGGTTCCCTGACGTTCCTGGCCAAATTCCCAATCTGGTCTTTGACATCAAGGCCACTTAATCATCCCTTCCCCTTAATTGGCTATCAATCCCTGTCTGCTGAGCCTTTCAAACATTGTGTAGTGTGATGTGTGCCTGGTGCCAGTATACAGTATGGCAGCCATCGAGCCTGCATAGCCCAAGGTTGGGTGCTACACAGTGGTGGTGAAGGAGGCAATTCCCACCCTACAGTACATTGTAAAGCGCTTTGAGTGTCCATAAAAGCTGATCATTCATTCATTCATGTGGACATACTAATTTAACTACCCCAAAACCTCTCTCCCCTGCACCTTTTCAAAGTATGGATGGTTCCCCGTTCTTAAGAGATTTCTTGTGCATCATGCCCTGTGATTTGTATGGTCAAATCTCTGAGTCTACCGTAAAGGCATAGAAAATGGAAAACATAAGACTTGTTTCAGGAAGCCCTAAAATATACAACAACAAAAAAACGTCTCTCTTGCAGACACGAAAAATCACTCTGTCTATTGTGTTTATGCGTGAAAGAATTAACATTTACATCCTCATTAGGTTCAACTTTGTTGTCCATTGGCAACATGATGAGCTCAACTATTAAGACTAAGTGGTAACCGTTGTACTAGTTAACTTCCTAAACAGTAGGGGCTCATAATTACTAACAAGAATGTACAGTTCTTCTTTCACGTGTAGTGGTCGTCAAAAGAAGGCTCCTGTTTGCACACCCACTTCTCTGACTTATGTGTGGAAATGAGAGCTCCCTTCATGTCCGAGTTGGTTTTCCAAACCGGATGAGAGGGTTGCTCGTAATCATCATGATTGTTGGTTCTTGGTCTTGCCAATTGGCCCTTGTAGCTGGCTTTCTCTGAGTAGTATGCTTGCTTTTTTGAGTTGAGATGTGCAGAATGTTGCATATTGGTTATTTTTTGGGCCTTTTTATGTTTCAGCTTTGGGGGGGACAGGGGGGGAAGCGTGTCCGTACAGGGGGGAGACGCTGGACTTTTGATTTTGAAATTTGAAATCTCCTGATGTGTTTTCGGCACCACAGACACCGGGCCAGCCTTTTCCTCGCCCGTATCCCTCGGCTCTGTCTTCTCTACGGAGAACTGTCCTCTTCCCAACACATTATTTCTCATGTCAATGCTCTCCTGATCGTCGCTGTCCTCTGTTTTGATGGTTTGTTGTATTTCGTCTTCGTCCAGGCGCACTGAGTGTTTGGTACGTGCAGGATGCTTCGTCTGCTGGTGTTTCCTCTCATGACTCCTCTTGGTGGCCAGATAGAGAAACCTCTGAGGACAAACGGAGCAGTGGTACTTCTTCTCTGTGCCGGGACTTCGGGGGGTGTTGTCGAAGCAAGAGCCGTTTTCCATACAGCTCTCGCAGACGTAATCGCCGCCGGCAGGGGCCTCGCCAGGAGGGCCCTGCTTACCGCAAGTCCGACAGAAACACGGGTGGGAACCGATGATGTGCGCTCTCAGGCCAGACTGTGTGATAAAAGAGCTGTCGCAGATGTCGCAGGTGTAATTGGCCCTTGGACTATTGTTTCTGAGACTGTGTTTTCCCTCTCCGCCAACAGCTAAGATACCGTCATCTACACCCCTGCTTCTCCTATCTGGGTAGGCCTCACTGGATGTGGGCCTGGCAACTGGTGCTGGGGGATAACTGTATTGTCTTTCTTTCCTGTGCCTGAATCTCAGCTTCTTGCTCTTCTTTTTAGGTTTGTAAGAATAGTAGGGACGCCAAAGCTCATCAGCCGTGTCATGGTCGTCGCCTATCCCAGACTCTACAGCCGAATGAAGGTCCGTCCTGAGGCGAGAGGTGGTGCTTTCCGCACTGCACTGATCTGGGCTTCCTCCTAGACGGTATGGTCTAGTTTTCTTTCTCTTGCTGGGGAACAGCACTGAGCCTTTGATTCTGCGGCGGATGATGGCCTCATTGCCTATTTTCACAGTTATCTGGCAAAGGGGAAGAGTGTCACCATCCACAGATGGACCTGGGCATGCAGACTTGGCAATGTATGTTTCAGTCTCAGGGGCTAGGCTGTCTGTCTCTGACTGAAGTATCTGCTTGGTCATAGCCTCGACTTTCTTTGCTGCAGCCGATAGCTCACCTAGCTTGTCAGCGGTGCTCATGGATTTCCCTAAGAATGCCAAACTATGACTGGTGTGTTCCAGGTTCATGAATGCAGTGGATTCTCCATCTGGCTGGATCGGGCTTGTGTAGTCAAACCCAATCAAGGATGCACCCCTGTGTTCAGCCTCTTTTCCTGTGCCTCCTTGATGACACTTTTCCACCTCAGCATTTAAGCTTTGATCAATACCTTGCTTACATGGCTGATCAAAACTGATGTGTGGCATCACCGATGCAACCATCTTTGGCGTGGCCATGAATGTCACAGGCATTGAGAATGATACTGGATCAGTGTTCCTGAGAATAGCATTCTCCTCTAATTGGGGGATAGGAGAGCTGCAGTCTAGCGGGGCTTGATCACCTCCATCTACCTCTTTTGAGTATGTCTGACTGTATGTCTTGTATCCTCTCTTTCGAAACCTCATGGGCAGAAGCCTGTAAAGTTTTATAGGGTAAACGCTAGCTTTAAATCCACCGTTGGCCAATTTCTTATTCACGGCTAGCCTGGGATCGATGCCGTGAAAAGCCTTCTGATGGTTCTTTAAGATGTAGTAAGTCATGAAAGTCTCAAGGCAGAAGATGCACTGGTAGCGGCGTTCGCCCGTGTGCCAGACTTCATGCTTGGTACGGTACTCTGCCAGGGCGAACACCTTGTTGCAGTAGTGACACGGGTAGGCCCTCTGCCAGGAATGGACATTCTCATGGCGCCTCAGACTGGACAGGGTGATGTAGATCCGCTTACACACACTGCAGTTGTACACCCTCTGACCCCCACCTGGTTTCCTTGTCCTCTCCGCGGCTTGCTGGGCCTCTAATTCATCCATTCCAAGAGGGTCCGGGCTGACTGGGGCCGAGAGGCCTTCGGGAGACGGTTGTGTTTCTGCCACTGCGTTGTCCGAGCTCTGCGTGTTGTCTGAGGGAAAGTCCACTGCTCCGTCCTCTTTGTCACTGGGATCCAGTTCATCTGGCGGGTCTCTCGAGGCCTTGGGGCAGACCTGCTCATGGTTACGCAACCGTTTCAGGTGCATGAACTTCCTGTGACAGAATTTGCAAAATAGGTGACTAACGAAACGCTTTTTGTGCACTTCTGTGTGAAGAGTGAGAAGTGCTTCACTGGTGAATATATCAGGGCAGTATTCACAGCTATAGATTGATATGCTGTGTTCTGCATGAGGGGAAAGGGTAGGTGAGTCTAACTCCGGTTGAATATTTTCTGTGTTTATAGTCGGCCCTGTGTCTGTGCACTTCTCTGTTCCTGCCTCAAAAAAGAGTGAGGGTGGTGTTGTGACTGCAGGTGTCATGACACCATCCGGTAATGTGGGGCCGTCAGTAGTTGGTATATATGTGTGTGGTACAGCCGGTGCAGGGAGTATGCTTCTACCTAAAGTGCCTCTCAGCCTGTGGCGTTTCTTTAGTGGGCCTGTATTCCGGTTGGCTAGTTGCTTTGGCTGTGATTGTGAGGGCTTAGAGATCTTTTTGTTGTCACCCTGGCTGCAGTCTCTGTGTTCAGTGGCCTGGCTTACTGCGTACGAGTGCTCCGACAGGGCATGTGTGGACTCATTATCCGCAGTGAAGCGGGAGGCGGCAGGGCAACTGGCCGGGAGCCGTCTCACATCCGGTGACCGCCTCTCCCCATTGGATAGGACCAGCGGGGTGAAGGGGTCGCTCCCGGGACCCACTTCAGTGATGGAGAAGGCGTTGGTGATCCGTGGCCCTCGAGCACTGTATAGCTCCTCGGGCCTGGGAGCCTCCTTCTTTGTTTTCTTTGGGGCCTTGCTGGCGTCTGTGGTATCAACACCTCCTCCGGCTACTGTTTGTGGAACACCTGAGCCCTGCCTCTCTTGCTCAGTTAACCTCTCTAAAAAAGGAATCCCCAGTCTCTTTCCAGCCGCCATGAGGCCCCCTGCGTCCTCTGTGCCATGCGGTGCCACCTTAGAGCAGTAGATGAAGTTGAGGATGCTGGCAAACACGTCAGACTTCAGGTCCAGCAGCTCCAGGACCTGACTGGAGCTACGGGCCTCTGGGGACATCAAGGCCTGCCTGAAGTAGCCGCTGCAGGCCGCTAGGATGTTCCGGTGGGCCTGGAACTTGACGTCCTCCACCACAATGGTGACATCACAGAAGAGTCCTTGGAAGCGCTGCTCGTTGAGCTTGCTGAGCACGGCCTGTGGGTGAGTGCTGTCCATGGGTTCCTGAGTGCCTGGAGACGCCACGATCATCTGCACGGGAGACACGTGAAAGAATGAACTTTAAAAACCAACCAATCAAAAACATTTATGAAAGACAGTTTGAATAGGGAGACCCAGAGGTGTGACAAAAATAGAGTAGGCTATATATTAAATTGAAATTACACTTTATAATGTCCAGCCAGTTACGTTTTTTTTTGTAGTATCGTTATCCATAATTATTAGATAATAGTAGATAATAGATTTAACTGTTTTTTAAATAACTGAGAAATATTTAATATTTGTACCTAAATATATGCATGATCCATGTGCTCCAGTAGCCTACTCTCCTCTTTTGATCCTATAGCCTGAGAAGCACCAGGCCGGCACCTATTTAAACAGAATGTACTCCCTTCATAGTCCCAGCAGACAGACCCGGGGGACTAGAAAACTGATTTGAGCTTGACCGTCCGTAATAGTATTATGGAATTCAAGTGAATGTGTGTCAGTTTCATAATGGAGAGCGATACAGCTTTTTAACACTAGATGGCAGTAATGTCCTGACAGAGCAAAGCCCCAGACCTACTGTGTCAACAGCCTGTTCTCACCATGGGAGATAATAGAAACATTTCTATCTCATACTTGTGTCATTAGTGGAAGGATGTTGCTGCTGATGAACCTATTGATTCTCAAATAATTCCCAGTTTGAAATTCCAAATTCCACTCCCTGTTTGAAGTTCCCAATTATTTCCAGAAAGAGGTGGACTACTTTTGGCCCTGCTGCCCAAGCACTCATTCCCTATTTCTTCCATTAAGATGTTCCTCTAGGGATTTGGTTTCTCTCTCATGGAACCTTTTTTTTCATCATTTCCCAACCTCAGTGCATGACTACTAGGGGCTGCAGGCCTGACTGAGTACATTTCCCAGTTATAGCAAAGGTCTTTCTACAAAATCAATAGCCTAAGGCACAAACACAGATGTGAGTGTGGGAAGAGCTGGCCTGGTGGAGCGGGTTAAAGTGAAATGCGTTGTGACTCATTCGATATCATAACGACATCATCGTCGTCGTTGTTATTATAAATTACAGAATTTGCTTGATTGCAAGCTCAGTGAGCCGTGACGTCTGTATGCTGCGATTTTTCAGGTGTAGCTTATCTCATGATCTGCTCCCTCCCCTCCCTCCCTCCCTCCCTCCCTCCCTCGGCAGAGGTTCATAGGAGAGGCGTACGATCGGACGGTTCCAGGAGGATGAGTCATACGTATCCCAGTGCCCCCTTCTTTAGTGCTCGATTAGTAAGTAGTGGAGGAATGCTCTGACTGCTCTCACCCACATGACCACGTCACCACTGTTACAGGAACTGTTAGCCAACATCCTGGGAAGGAGACGGCTGCTACCAACTACAGCAGAATATGCCCAGGAATCACTGCCATGACGGTGGCAATATTCAAAAAAATTTCAGATATTTGTTTTTTTCTTTGAGTGGTTGAGTTGCTAATCCTATCCTTAGGTTAGATTAGAATCAAATCAAATTCAAATCAAATTTATTTGTAAGGCCCGACAACACATGTTAATGTCCCCATGGGCCGGACACGTCTTCTTTAAACAAGTCAAGAAGAAACATCACAATAAATCAAGAACACAAAAACACCATAAAGTCCAAACATTTTTAAATAAATAAAATAAATGCAACACTCCCAGACATACCACATGCGAAGGTAAGGAAAAACTCACTAAAACCTAGCAATAGGAAAAAATGCACCACAGAGAAACCTTGGAAGGGCCGTTCAAGGGGGGATCTCCCTTCTTAGATGTTGGTGATAGTAGTGTTGCAATAAAACAGGCAAAACACCTGACGATGGCAGGTAATTGGTTCCACAGGTAGGGAGTGCGGTAAACAAAGGCTTTGTGGCTGGCGGATTTCTTTTTAACCCTAGGAATCAATAGAAGCCCCGCATTTTGTGAGTGCAGAGCACGAGCCGGCAAGTATCGAGAGATGAGGTCGGATAGATAGAGCGGTGCGAGCCCTGTTGTAGGTGAGGAGTAGCACTTTTTTTTTGTTTTATATTATTATCTTTTTCCTCCTTTTTCCGATTTTTCTCCCATCCCAATGTTAGTCGTTATGCCAATTCCCAATCCCCCTTCCTGGTCGTTGCACACTACCCCCTAGCGTCGGTCTGGGAGGGCGGAGACTATCACATGCTTCCTCCGACACATGTGTAGCCAGCCCACCGCTTCTTGTCACCTGGCAGCACGGACTCTCACTGGGAGAGTGTAACGTGTGGAAGGATCACACTACCTCTCCCAGATCCTTCCCTTGCTGTGCAGGCGCCCCGACCGAACTGTAGGAGTCGCTGTTTACAACAGCCAGGACCCACCCACGCCGGCTTCCCACCCGCTAACACTGCCAATTGTGTTAGTATGGACGGTCGGCCAAGCCGGAGGCACCACAGCCGGATTCGATCCCACTGGCTCTGTGGTGGTAGACAGACGCTTAGTCCGCTGCGCTACCTGGCCGCCCCTAGGAGTAGCACTTTTAAAGTAAAATCTGGCTTGAATAGGAAGCCAGTGTAAGGCGGACAAAACTGATGTGATGTGATACAATTGTCTAGTTTTAGTTAGTATCCGTGCAGCCGCATTTTGCACGAGTTGAAGATTTTTGATGCTTGAATTAGTTAGGCCTGAAAAAAGTGCATTACAGTAGTCTAGACGTGATGAGACAAAAGCATGAATTAGGTTTTCAGCATCAGCCAGAGTTAAAATGGGGTGAATTTTTGCAATATTATGAAGATGGAAGAAGGCAATTTTGGTAAAAAAAAATGTATACATGCATTAAATGAGAGGGAGGAATAAAAAATTACTGAGGTTTTTTATGGTGGAGCTCTGAGATACATGAGTATCAAAGTTGAGGTAGATGTCCTCAAACAGGCCTCTGTGGTTTGGGAGGCCAACAATTAACATCTCAGTTTTATCTGCATTAAGGCGTAGAAAGTTTTGCAACATCCACTTTTTAATGGCAAGCAGGCAAGCCTCAAGATTTTGTAATTGGGAGGAATCGTTTGGCTTAATAAGGTATATATAATTGGGTTTCATCAGTGTAAAATGAAAGTTTATGCTAAAATTGCGTATGATATTGCCGAGGGGTAGCATGTAAATCGAAAATAGCAAAGGACCCAGAACAGAGCCTTGTGGGACACCGCATTGCACTGGGAGGGTCTCAGATGTTAAATCATTATAGACCATGCAGTGTGTTCTATCAGTTAAATAAGATTTAAACCAAGCAGGTGCGTGACCCCGAATGCCAACATGATTCTCGAGCCGACTTAGAAGAATCGAATGATCGATAGTGTCAAAGGCTGCACAGAGATCAAGCAATAAGAGCACAGAAGTTAGGTTTGAGTTGAGAGAGAGCAGCAAGTAATTTGTGACTTTTGTAACCACTGTTTCGGTGGAGTGTAAGGCTCTAAAGCCAGATTGAAAAGATTCATTAAGATTATTGTTTGATAGATGGTCAGTAAGTTGCGACAATCCGTTCTAATATTTTGGATAGGAACGGAAGATTGGAGATGGGTCTATAGTTTTTCAAGATTAGAGGGTCTAGGTTCGGTTTTTTAAGTAGTGGTTTAATGACGGCTGAT
This sequence comes from Notolepis coatsorum, assembly GCF_963971535.1. Classification (NCBI taxonomy): domain Eukaryota; kingdom Metazoa; phylum Chordata; class Actinopteri; order Aulopiformes; family Paralepididae; genus Notolepis; species Notolepis coatsorum. Next base: position 218,904,971 of record NC_140165.1, on the reverse strand, counting down.
TTAAAGGCCAGGGGCACCACGCCAGAGGTGTTGAAGATATTGAGTAGGGCAGGGCCTAGAGTTGGGAAGAGTTTTTTGATGAGAGTTGCTGGAAGAGGGTCAAACAGACAGGTTGAGGGTTTAGCCGCACCAACCAATTTAGAGAGGGCACTAAGTGAGACGTTTAAGGCAGCAAAGCGTATGGCTGGATTCAAAGTCAGGGGGAAAACCCATCAGAGGTTGGGAGGGACTCTGATTGTTGAGTAAGCCAACAATTTCATCTCTTATGAGATACATTTTCTTGGTAAAGAATTTAATGAATTCGTTAGCCGAGAACGCATGGTTTAGGGTAGTTGGTTGTTTCTGAGTAAGTTTTGCAACTGTGTCAAACAGAAACTTTGAGTTGTTTTTGTTTTCGTTAATGAGCCTGGAAAAATATGAGATTTTGGCAAGTGAGAGTGCCTTTTTGTAATTACGTAAACTATCGTTCCAGGCAAGGCGGAACACTCAGAGTTTGGTCGAACGTCATTTATGTTCAAGTTTGCGACATGCCTTTTTAAAGGAGCGAGTTTCCTCCGTAAACCAGGGAGTTTGTTTTTGCGGAGCACGTTTAATTTTAGGCTTAAGGGGAGCGACAATGTCGAGCGTGCTACGAAGGGCGGCGTTAAGTTTCTGTAAAGAGATCAAGGGGGCCAGAGTAAGGCCCTGTCCACACGAACACGGGGTGTTATGTAACCGGTTGCACTGTTCGTCCACACGCAACCAGGTTTTTGGAACACTGCAACCGTGGTCTTTGAAAACCGGAGTCCAACAATTAATATGTTATCTGAGCGCGTAACAAGCTCAGAGATGAAAGTGGAAAACTCATCTAGGAAGAGGGTGTAAGGGCCTGGGGGGCGGTAAAGGACAGCCATTACAAAGGATGCAGTGGAGGTAGGAATCAGACCATCACACTTTCTGGTAGGGGGATGTATTGACATCACAAGTGCAGTACAACAAATAGAGGTTTGGCATCCAATCAGAGTGAAAATGTAACAGTAAAGTGCAATAGTAATATACAATGCACAGGTGATTAAGCTGGGTATAACATTTACATTTTGTCGGGCGGCTACGTGGCGTAGTGGGCAAGGCGCTCGCCACGAATGACGGAGACGCTGGGCTTGCCTGTTCGAGCCCAGCGCTCCACATTGCTTTCAGTTTAGCTGGCCGTCCATACTAATACACATTGGCCGTATTAGGGGGTGGGAAACTGATGGGTGGGGATCGGGCGTTGTGGACAGCGACTCCTACAGGTCGGTTGGTGCGCCTGCGCAGTAGAATCAGGAAGTGTCGGGGGCAGCGTGAGCCTCCCACGCGTTACTCCTCGCCACTGAGAGATCGAGCTGCGCAGGTGAAAAGATGCGACTGCTGTTACCTCAAGTACCGGAGGGGACTTGTGCTATGTATGACTTAGTCCACATTGGGAGGCAAGAAACAACGTTCGTGACAGGGGAGGGTTGAATTGGACGATACGAAATTGGGATGGGAGAAAATATAGAAAAATGGGAGAAAAAGTGGATCAAAAAAACACATTTACATTTTGTCATTTAGCTGACGCTTTTATCCAAAGCGACTTACAAGTTTTGTACAACAAGACAGCAGGAAGGGTACAACTCTTATCAGCTGAGTAACAATGTTCATCAAAGTGTTGAGTGTTGGCGGCTAGGTGGCGCAGTGGGCAAGGCGCTCGCCACCAACGCAGGAGATGCTGGGTTTGAGCCCAGCTATCTGCGTTGCTACCAGCTTGGCTAGTCGTTCATACTAATACAATTGGCAGTATTAGGGGGTGGGAAGCTGGTGGGTGGGGATCGGACGTTGTGGACAGCGACTCCTACAGGTCGGTTGGTGCGCCTGCGCAGTAGAATCAGGAAGCGACGAGGGTGGCGTGTCCCTCCCACGCAGACCCTCGCCGCTGAGAGATCGCGCTGTGCAGGTGAAAAGATGCGACGGCTGCCTCCTCGAGTACCGGAGGGGACACGTGATGCAAGGCTTCGTCCACATTGCAGCCGGCTTGTGGGAGGCATGGCCTAACAGCGTTAGAGACAGGGGAGGGTAGAATTGGACAATACGAAATTGGGGACGGGAGAAAAAGTAGATAAAAAAAAAAGTGTTGAGTGTTACAGTGTAGGTTAGTATATTAGGTGCATTAAGTGCATGACAGTAAGGTTAGTTAGGGTTAGAGTTTAAAAAAAAATTCAGATAATGATTGAAGAAGTGCATCTTTAGTCGACAGCAAAAGATTGGACGGGTTTTGGCTGAGCCGTTCCCTTCACAGCACGATATGCCAGGTCGAGGGCCTTGAAGCGGATTTGTGCGGCAATGGAGAGCCAGTGCAGGTCCCTGAGAAGTGGGGTGACATGGGCTGACTTCTGTAGGTTTGAGATCAGGTGGGCCGTTGCGTTATGATGAATGAGTTGAAGAGGCTTGGTGACAGTGGTCGGAAGGCCAGCAAGCAGTGCATTGCAGTAGTCGAGGTGGGAGATGACTGTTGATTGGACGAGGAGTTGGGTGGCTTCTTTTATCAGGAAGCGGCGGACCCTTCTGACGTTGCTCAGTAGGAATATGCAGGTTCTGGTTGTCGCTGCGATGTGAGCGGAGAAGTTCAACTGGTCGTCAAGGACAACACCAAGGTTCTTGGCGGTTGGGGACGCACAACTGTGACAGAAAGGTCGGTCAGGGGGGAGGATTTGGCCGGCAGGTGAAGCAATTCTGTTTTGCTTAGGTTCAGTTTGAGGTGGTTGGTCGTCATCCAGGCGGAGATGTCAGACAGACAGGCAGAGATCCGCTCAGAGACGTGGATATATGAGGGAGGGAAGGAGAGGAAGAGTTGAGTATCATCGGCATAGCAATGATACGAGAAGGCATGAGACGTGATAATGTTACCCAGAGATTTAGTGTAGAGGGAGAAGAGAAGGGGTCCAAGGACCGAGCCCTGGGGGACACCCATCCGCAGGGGGCGGGTGGCAGACAGGGTCCCTCTCCATGACACTTGGTAGGAGCGGTCATTGAGGTATGATGTTAGCCATGTCAGCAGAGCCAGCCACTCCCATTCCTGCGAGGGACACGAGGAGGATCTGATGGCTGACTGTCGAAGGCTGCAGATAGCTCTAGGAGAATCAGGACAGAGGAGAGGCCTTTTGCTTTTGCTAAGTGAAGTGCCTCTGTGACCGCAATGAGGGCCGTTTCTGTGGAGTGACCAGTCCTGAATCCTGACTGATTAGGGTCTAGGAGGTCATTCTGTAAGAGATAATCAGTGAGTTGGTTCGATACAGCACCTTCAAGTGTTTTGGAAAGGAAGGAGAGAAGAGAGACAGGACGATAGTTGCCTATGACGGTGGGGTTCATGGTGGGTTTTTTATGAGCGGTGTGACTCTGGCTTGTTTTAGGGAGGTAGGGACCACCCCCGAGTTGAGGGAGGAGTTGATGGTTGCAGTTAGGAATGGGAGGATGTCTGGTGCTATGGTCTGGAGGAGTGGGGAGGGTAACTGATCCAGCTGGCATGTAGTCGGACGGTTCGATGTTACCAGTTTCAGGGTCTCGGCATCTGTAATGGGAGAGAAAGATGACAGAGTGAAGGATGAGGTTCTCAATTCAGTATTTGGAATGGGTGGGGGTTGGGAGAATGAGCTGCGGATGTTCTCCACTTTTTCCTCAAAGAAGATCGCAAATTCTTCGGCAGAGAGAGATGAGGGGGGGGGGTGGGGGGGAGTGAGGAGGGAGGACATGGTAGCATGCAGTTTGCGAAGGTTCTTGGCAGAGGCCTCGATCCTATGGTGAAAGAAAGAAGCTTTGGTAGTAGTAATGGTTTATAAGATATATAAGTTGGTACTACTGAGTAATAGTGCTAATCAGATATACTGTATATAGAGAGTTGTAGTATTAGGCTAATATGTATAGTGATATAGGTATAAACTATGGTAGTAAGTAGGGATGCCCCGATCACGTTTTTTGCCACCGATACCGATCGTCTATGAGCCATATCGGCCGATACCGATATAAAAAAATGAAATTAAATATATATATATATTTTTTTATAAAATATATATATTATATAATTATACTTGTAGTTGTATTATCTGCGAGACATCGCCACCACGCAACAAGTCAAAATGCTGGCTATCTGCAAACAGCTCCACTGTCTGTGTGTATATTCTGCTTTGGTCAAATCACATTCAGCATGCCCTCAGCTAGCCCCTTTCGTGACTGCGATGCAAGCCAGGGGCTAGAATACGCATCGAATCAATGTTATAAGACATTGATATCAGGAGCTATCTGTAGCTACTGCTAGCCGGCTAGATAACGTTAAGACAACGCCTCAGTGAACTATTTAGTTTACTGGGACATTTCGTGTAAACAGTGAGCTAACGTGAGCTACCTAGCTAACGGAGGTATCATGCACTACTAGACTATTGCTGGAGCATTTGTTGATATCAGGAGCTATCAGTAGCTAGCCGGCTAGATAACGTTAAGACAACGCCTCAGTGAACTATTTAGTTTACTTGGACATTTCGTGTAAACAGTGAGCTAATGTGAGCTACCTAGCTAACGGAGGTATCATGCACTACTAGACTATTGCTGGAGCATTTGTTGATATCAGGAGCTATCAGTAGCTAGCCGGCTAGATAATGTTAAGACAACGCCTCAGTGAACTATTTAGTTTACTGGGACATTTCATATAAACAGTGAGCTAACGTGAGATACCTAGCTAACGGAGGTATCATGCACTACTAGACTATTGCTGGAGCATTTGTTGATATCAGGAGCTATCAGTAGCTAGCCAGCTAGATACCGTTAGACAATGCCTCATGTATTAAACTAAAAGTGAATAGTTGACTGAGTCATTTTGTTTAAACAGTAACGTCGTTAGCTAGGTAGCTAACGTTAGCTCACAGAGGTCCCATGCACTAGAGCAGACTATTGCCGGAGGCAATAGGAGCTTCTGTTGACACGTGTCTGGGAGGGGCAGGGGGAGGGGGAGGGGCAGTGCGCTGCAGCTCTGTGTGCCTGAGAGAGAAGTCAGCGAGTGAGAACTCCGCTAAGAATTGGATCATGTTTTTCGATCGGTTTTCACGATCTGTGAAAATAAAGCATTATCTGAATTCACCGATCTTATATTTATACTGAATATCGGCCAATACCGATCGCTGGCCGATCGATCGGGGCATCCCTAGTAGTAAGTCATACTGGCCAGCAGCGTAACTAGTTAGAGTAGGTATAAGGGATATAGTATCTACAGACATTTAAAAAGGATTATATGCAGGTATGTATAGACAGATGTGTATATATATATATATATATTAGGGCTGTCAGTTTATCGCGTTAATTAGATTAATTAATTACACAGCAAATTATCGCGTTATGAAAATTAACTCAAAATTAATTACCAAAAAAATAAAGAAAATATTTTTGTTGTACCTCATTCATTCCATAAGAATGTAGAATACACATTTACAGACTCTTTTTTAATATGGTCCATTTGCATGTTCTTGGTATCTGATTCTAGGGACATCTATGAATCTCAGGGAATGTATTCCCAGTGTCAGAAATACTGTGGGCTAGATCCACAAAGAATGGATTGCACGGTGCAAGTTGCACCCTTACTTACAATTCATTATGAATTGAAAATGGGGGACCCTGATGTAAACAAGATGAAAGTATTTCTCTGGTCTGCAACCCCTTAACAATTGTGTGTATTGAGCAGTACTGTATTGTACCCATTCTGCAATCTGTTAATAACAGTTTCATTCAATCAATCAATCTGCGCGGTGATTGATTGAAAATTGTATTTTGAGTCAATTGTAATAAACCAAATGAGAATATCAATACATTTTATTTTTTATCTTTGACTGTGAATAACACCATGCTCAAATTGACCAGACCTGAAAAATCTAAGCAAATTAATAGATGGAATATGATTAAACAGAAGGTTTTGTAGATACAGTACTGAATTCTGCCATCCGGACACATGCAATTTGAAATATGATTATAGAATATAGAATATCAGGCATAAAATGGTTATGCGATTAAAATACGATTAATTAGATTAATTACAAATCCTGTAATTAATTAGATACATCTTTTTAATCGCCTGACAGCACTAATATATATATATATATTAGTGCTGTCAATCGATTAAAATATTTTTTTCATTTTAATTTTAATTTTATCTTTTTCCCCCCTCCTTTTTTCCGATTTTTCTCCCATCCCACTGTTAGTTGTTATGCCAATTCCCAATTCCCAACCCCCTTCCTGGTTGTTGCGCACCCCCCCCTACTGTTGGTCCGGGAGGCCGGAGACTGTCACATGCTTTCCTCCGACACATGTGCAGCCAGCCGGCAGCCAGCCTGGCAGCGTGGATTCTCACTGGGAGAGTGTAACGTGTGGAAGGTCGCACTACCTCTCTCCAGATCCTTCCCTCACTGAGCAGGCGCCCCGACCGAACTGTAGGAGTCGCTGTCCACAACGCCCAGGACCCACCCACCAGCTTTCCCACCCCTAACACTGCCAATTGTGTTAGTATGAGCGACCAGCCAAGCTGGTAGCAATGCCGAGAGCTGGGCTCGAACCCAGCGTCTCCAGCGTTGGTGGCGAACGCCTTGCCCACTACACCACCTAGCCGCCCGATTCAAATATTTAATCTGATTAATTGCATGATTGTCCATAGTTAACTCGCAATTAATCGCAAATTAATCGCATTTAAATAAAAAAAGAATTTATCTACCTTAAACAGATTTTTTTCAAGTTCCAAATTGTAATACTCTTATCAACATGAGACTCAACAAATGCTTGCTTTATGCAGCCATTTAACACAAAAGGATGACCCTCATGCATTGCAAATTTGCATCAAATTCAAAACAGTGATGCACAAAATAACTTAAAAGAAAATAATAATTTAAAACAATGAATAAAGTGTGCATGAAATAATAGGGGAAAGAAAACGTTAGGAACTTGTTACATTCACCCACACAAGGGCTGAGGACTCACACCCCCGCACCCCCTCTCTCTCTCACACAAACACACCCCCCCTCTCTCTCTATCTCTCACACACACACACACACACACACACACACTTCAGAAACAAACATAGTATCAATGAGAGTATCAATAATACACCCGAGTGAAGTCTAGTAAAATTTTTTAATAAAAGTTAAAAAGAAATTATAAAAAAAATAAAGTTAATCGTGAGTAAAAAAAAATTGCCATTCATAGAGCGTTAACACTTTGACTCCCGGAAAACGCTTAAAAGCGTCATTCCCGGCCATGCTCAAGTTGCCGGAGGACGCTTTACAGCGTCCTTATATCAATATTTCAAAAATCTCCGATCGGATTCATATTTCCCCTCCGCTGGCCTGAGATCCACCAGGAGGACCCACTGAGCTCTCTGGCGGTTCAGGAGCGCCATCTGGTGGCCGATCGGCGCAATCGCTTAACAGGAAGTGCTATGGAGGTTGTGCTGATCGGCCGTATTACTTCCGGGCACTCGCTATAGGTTCCGGGACTCGATCTCGACACACTACATAGCGATCGATTGCCAATAACTCGATAAACAACATGATTTGGACGTATATACCATTATACAAGCTGGAAATGGACCGGGTAAATCTACATCCCATAATGATAGAATTTCTACTCTACGATGATCGCCCAACGGCGCGCGGAGACTGGGGTGAGTTTTAGCGTGTAAAATTACCGTCTTCGATACTAACTGCTATGATCAACATTTGACCCACATTAGATGATTGGTATAACGCTGCCCACGGAATTATAAACGCCCCCTAGCCCATCCGGTCAACATCAGATGACGTGTAGTAACTTCTAGAAGTACGTCTAGTTGGAATTTTTTATATCGCGCTGATTGCCATAAAACTGTATTGCATCATCAATATAATGCATTTGGGGCTATATATCACGTTCTGGAGAAAGCTGCAGAAAGAGATGAAAACATACTTATACATTAGACCTTACTTTACTATGAATATGTGAATGAAAAAGTTTAACGTTGCTACACAATGAACAATACATATAGGACTTTGAATGGGCCCTAATAATGGCAATGTAGCAATAGAATTTAAAAAGTTATAGCCATGCAAAGAAGGGGTACTTCTCCATAGACAAATAGAGCCGGCAACCTATGGTATATCATGAATTTAACCCATGGCAACCAAAGTGTTAATACCGCGTTAACTTTGACAGCCTTAATATATATATATATATATATCCAGTATCACACAGGGACACTAAAGGGACACTTTAACACATTGGGTGCCACGCCCCTTTGCCAGCGCTGTAATGGGAGGTCGGGGATATTTGCCAACGCTTATACTATATCTTAAATTATGGCTATGGGTCTAAAACACCCCTCTCTTATCAATGACTTGCTTGCAGTCAACATGTACGAAACGGATTGTTTTTTCCTTGGTACATTTCCGTTTTATACCGTTTTGAATACGAGTATAGTTTCGGAGAGTTCTAGTAATTTCAGAGAAATTCCGCGATAATAGCCCTTTAGTGGAATACACAAAACACATGTAATTTTTTGGCTGATTTATGAATCGTTTTCAAATAAACGCTAGATTATCGATAGTATATGTGTACTTATGCACGCTAGAGAAGCGGGCTGAAAAATCTATTATCCATGACCTGTTCAGCGCTAACGTCATACATGCACACACACACACAGACACGTTGTGATCGCTATGAAAAAAACATATGATTAACCCAATACTGGTAAAATAGAGTCCTTACCTCACATCAGATGTTCTGCAAAAAGATTAATCCAATTCCTGATCGCCATTCCAAATATTGATCGCGTTTATTGATCCAACGTTATAGTCCGAAACACATAATCGACGCTGCTCTGAGGTTCCTCAGTCAATATGGTAACACGCGATGGGAAAACCCTGGACCGGACTTTTTTTCTGATGCACATGGCCATCCAATCCAATGATGTGCATTACCATCCGGGAGACGATAGGCCCCTTTCAAGCTCAGAGCCATTCCCAATGATAACGTCAGGCTGAGTGGATGAAAAATTAATGGATATTGCTAATAAAAGAAATAACGATAATATAACGAGAACTCGCCATTGGCACTCAACGCATGGCGAGTTAAGACGACTAATCTCGTCGTTGGCACTCAATGTGTTAAAAGGACTAAACTTTAAAAGACATGCATACTCTATTTACTCTCAATGATTGTCAAACTAAATTAATTTGCTCAAAACTGTTTTTGGATGTGTGTGAAATTATGTGTAAAATAAATCTGCATAATGTTTGGGTGAAGTGCCCCCTTTAACTATGGGCACATAAACTAAACATATTGTACACACACAGAAGCACACACACACACACATGCATACGCACATACACTATCTGCGGCAGGGCGTAGGCTTCGCAGATCTGTGGTCAAGCCGTCGTTTCCGTGTTTGTTTGCGCTTGGATGGAAGAAGGGATTCATGGATTAGCTTGATCTTCTATGATTTAGTGAAACGATCACCCGTCGCCAATTCTGAGCTGAGTCATGGTCATGAGTGTGGCCCCTGTCCAACATGGGACTTTCACCCAGCAGCGGTTTTCTAATTGTCTTCATGTGATAGCGGTGTGTTGTGTAACTCACTTGGGTCATTTAGTATTGGTCTGACAGGGTGATACAGTATATCAGCTAAGGCTAAGTAAGCTCTTCTAAATGTGTTGGACGGCCTACTCTCCTAGACTCTCTTTCTTTCTTTGCTTCAGGCTGTTATGATTCAGGTTTATTAATTTTGGGACGGCAGTCTTGTGTCCCGTGACGTTGGCACCACTAGTGCTATAAATTGCTTAATTAGCAAACGGTGTAGCTGTAGACAGTTAAAATACAGCAATAACAGCCAGCCATCTTTACGGTTCCACGTAAGCATAAAATCTGAATGGCTAAAAGTTACAGAATCCAACAGCCATTTTCTTCTCCAGTTGATTGTGGGGGTGGTCTCTGGGATTGTAAAATGGTTGCTGGTTTGTGGGGTACGGTCCTGCTCCAGATTAGCATTACGCCGTCATGCCCCTGTGGTTAATTGATGTCCCCAGAGGCATCCGTGGTATATTGAATAGGTTCATTAAAAATTATCTGTTTGGCTGCAAACTTGAGCTTCGTTCTACCCGATTATTGCAGAATTGGAGAATGCGAGTGATCGACCTTATAAATTTACACTGCACTACTTCCACTGCGAAAGAACATCAGTCGATATTAAATCATTTGTACAATTACACAATAGATGTAATTGTGTAATCGTGGGCTATATAATCTACTTTTCTGTCACTGTTATTGTTCGCTCATCCTCCCCAACGTTTTGAATAGGTTTTACTTTTTTTTTTATTTGCCAAGCAGAATACAGTCAAGCCTGACTGATAATGTCATGTTTTTTTTTGTATTATTAATTTTATGTAGGTTCCAGGATTACAATATGGCCGTTGGCGGTTCCAAGCCTCTCATATTGCTGAAAACACAACCAGCATCCTGCCACCCATGTCAGAAAGGCCTCTGTTGTCACGGCAACATGCTGTGGCGCAGCACTTATTGGGATTCAGCCGGACGGCGAGCGGCGATGCATCAGACGTCCGGAAATGTGGTCCCCTTTCTCTCTCTCTCTCTCCCCTGTCTCTCTGTCTCTCTCTGAGACACACACACAAACACAACCTGCCCTTCCTGAGAAACCGCAACACAGACCAGGCTCCAGTGCATCGGAGGCTTGCCTTTGTCTCAGCTCGGCTATACCATGTACATGTGTGCGTATGCGTGTGCCTCTTTTCTGCAGCAGAAATGAAACCCGATGGACTTTCTCATCCACTCACGGCAAGCGATTTGCCGCAGCCTTGATGCAGATTTCTTTCTGGGTTTGTGCTGCTTATTTTGTCCAATTTGTCCCCTGTAGACAATGTTTACCGCCATCTCAAACGGAGCGAAATTATTTGGATTTGTCATCCAATGGAAGTGCTTTCACCGCACCCAAGCCTACCGTATCTCTAAAGCCTGTTTTTTTAAATGTTTTCCTTTTTCAAAACCTGTAACATAAAAATCCCCTGTGTAGTTAAACACAAACCGAGAAGAGGCACTCGCATACGTCAAACAAAACGAAAATGTCAAAGCAAGAAAAGCCATACTTAACACACCCCTGCAAAGAGTACTTCCGTAGGAGAACACATTGTAATTGGGGGGGGAAACATGAAAAACATACCTTTAGTAAATGAGAGAAAATGATGCTGCGTGCAAACAGGAAACGATGTCATGCAGTATCCTTTCTCTATGGCTCATGCTCTCGTGTACATGAAAAAAAAAGTATAGTTTTTCTTTTTCTCTCTTATGCTAGGCTGGTCGCTTCACAGTGATGCTGTCAGAGGCGAAGCCTCTCTGTTGCTCGTCTTCCTCCCTCCCTCTCCCCCTCGATCACTTTGTTCCAATGTCCTTCGCCTCAAACCATGCACCCCTAGGTCCTGGGCTATGGTAGCTCCACTCAGTCTGCCCTGCCCTCTTCTGCCCAAGCCGGTCCTCTTGTGTACCTCTCCTCAAACCTACGGTCAAGGAGAAAGCCCTGCATTTGGGTACACACGCACGCCGTATAGCCAGACTGGACGTATATACGGTTCTGCCTCTGCGCTGCTTGGGGAACAGGAGCACTCTGCAGACGGCAAGCAGGAGACGGGTACTTTTATTACCGCATGGCAGAGGGGCTGTGGGGAGTGGAGAGCCACTGATCGCTACATCACACACCAGTGCGGTGCGCGGCGGAACAGCGAGAGCAAATGGCCAGTGCACGGCTGCTCGTGAGCACGCGGGGACGAGGCTTTCGCCTGAGCCTCAGAGCCACGGCACGGCTCTCTCCCAAAGCACCGAGGCACGGCAGTCTTATCCCACGCAGGGCACACTGACCAAGATGGGGAAATCTCCTTTCCACGTGGGACGAGATGATCTCTGGCCCACAAAGAAACAACACGCACCTAAATGACGTCACACTACCCATCTGTTCCTCGCTCGTGCGTACACATACACAGTCTTTGTCTGCGCTGCTACACATAATGCTGAAGCCTTTCGCCTTACACGTTCACTGTGGTCTGGTAATGCAGCGTACGAGAGGACAGAATTATTATTATTTGGTATCATACTGATGGAGTAAGAGATGGACCCCTCCCCCTCACAGTATGTATTTTGAAGGGATACGCGGAGAGGGAATGAAAGTGCTGCTACCAGCGTCGACGGGGCGTCGGAGCCTGGGTTCCCCTACAGGGAGGCTGCTGATTGATGCGAAACCTGCAGACGCGTCAGCACTGCAGCCGGGGGAGGGGGGGACGGAGAGGATGAACCAGACATGGCACTGCTAGCCTCCCGGGGAGCAGGCACTTCCATTACATTTTTATGTGTGCGGAGTGACACAAATTTGTTTGTCACCCCATCCCCACATGCAGGGTGGATTCCTCTAATTCCATACGAGAGTCATTCACTATTTACATTTGACAAATGTTACAGAAGCAGTAGCTGGGACATCACACACACATATACAGTGCCATAAAATGTACAAACTCACTTTTAATATTGGTGTGTGTGCTCTCCCCTCTCTCATAAATATTTTATGGCGAGACACAGCCGTAGCCACCGCCGAGAGTGGATCCCCCCCGTTATTGCGTCGCTCTTCGCCGTCATTACCGGCGACTTCGCCCCGGTGCGCTTGTGATCGAGACGTGCAACACTGACCCTCACGCTCAGCCCCGCTGCTGCTGCTATTTCTGGTGCCCGCAGCGGAACCCGCCTGGCTCCACATTACCTGAGTGCTCTCAAGGGCCCCGCATTAAGCACAGGGAGCAGCCGGTGCACCAGCTTGGTCGCGGTCCAGCCCTCACACTCCTCTAAGCTGCTGCACTGTGTTGTGTTACTGTGGCAACCAACGGAGGGAAAAGAAATTGGGTTAACTCTACCAACACAGTGGTATTAAGAAAGACGTTAAAGGTTTGTGTAACCTTTAACACAATTTCTGCGCAGCATAACAATGGGCACTTTGCGGCTCAAGTCGCGTTCCATTGTTAAGTGCATTTAGCACAGAGTACTTCCTACTTTATGCTTGGATAACTTTGCCTTCCTCTTCCTCTCTATTCTTACCTGCAGGCTTTGGCCCAAATCAACCCGTATTAGAACACTGATCTGACACCCAATTTAATACTATTTTGTCCCATGGGACCGCAAGACGATCTTTCTTTTAATGATGTGATTTTGTCCAAAATTCCATAACCATCAATACTGTAGTGTATAATATTGAATAATGTTATGATCAGATTAGTGTATATTTTCTTACTGGGATAACTTCTGAGGAAAGAAAGACCCTACTTTTGAGAACCATTGCGTTAGGTCCTATTCCTATTACAAGTTTACATTCACAAAATAATGTTGTTGAAGTCGGGCTGAAAGGAAAAATGCCTTTTTAACCGTTTTAGATTTTATCCACTTCTGCACCTATTTTATATATATATATATATATATATATATATGCCAAAAAAACGTATCTATTTATTTGCATTCTTATATTCAAATTCAGGCTCACACAAACCAATTTCAACCAATTATATCATGAAGTGTTGACCAAGGTTTTCAACGATCAATCAAATTCCTCCCAACGTTATTTCCCGCCTCTCTATCCTGTTTCACTCTGAAATACGTCACAATACGGAAGCTAGATACTCTCGAAATTCCGTTTCAGTTCGACTTTAAAAGGCACTGCCATTTTTTTTTTATCTGTCATGTAAATCTGGTCTGATGATAATTATAAATGGTAAGTGGACTGCATTCGTATAGTGCTTTTATCCAAAGTGCTTTATAACTTATGCCTCACATTCACCTATTCACTCACACACCGACGGTGGAGGCAACCACGCAGGGTGCCAACCTGCTCATCTGGAGTAGTTAAGGGTTAAGTGCCTTGCTCAAGGACACTTCGACATGCTGCTGGAGGAGCTGGAATCGAACCAGGAATCTTCCGATTACCAGACGACCGCTCTACCTCCTGAGCCACTGTCACCCCCATTATTGGCAAAGTTGTTGTCCACAAAAATCATAGAACAAATTCATGACCTATCTTTACAGTAATATTTATTTCATGCAATTTAACATTAGGTTAGAGGCCTGCTAAATGTGCCTTTTCATTTTCAGAGCCAAGTTCTCTCGTACATGCAAGTGCTTATATATAACTGTTACATGGATATGGATTGTGACTTAATTTGGTCTAGTTAGTGGAGCCCCTGTTCACACATCCACTATGTACTTTTTGCCACCGGTTGATATTACAGCTGGGATGTTCCTGAAGCCAAAGGACAGAAGCACACAGGCCTATATGCCTCAGCTGCTCAGTAGGGACACTCATCGGTAGGGAGGCAAGGCAACAGCGCAAGGCTGAGCAGGCCTCGTCCGCACTCTCAACATTCACACACTCACAGCATACCAAAACACTCCCTTCCAGCGGCTACTGTCACGGGTGCAACAAGCTCTCACACACTTAGCAGCCTACCAAAATGTCTCTTCGGGGGACGGTCTTCGCGGCCGTCTCTCTGCTGCTGTGGAAGCGCGCCGATGTATCTGGAGAAGCGACTCCCCAACTTCTGCGCTACCCTCTGGCCGAGGTTAGGGGATTTTCACCTTCCTCCTTTATCCACCGTTGTCTGGGTGGCTTTCTGGCTCCAGCATAGAGACTCCATGGTCCTCTTCCTGTTGCTCTGTTGTTGCCCGTCTAGAGGCCACTGACACTGCTGCGTCACTCCCGCTGCATCACTGACCCACAAACCGATTAGAAGCTGGATGACGAGGGGTGGTGCTGTGCTGTGAATGTGTGCAGGCAGAAGATATGGAGAAGAGAGCAGGCTCTGCTCAAACAAACAAACGGATGAGGCTTCCGCTCTGCCTCACTCTGGGGGCCTGGTCACGGTGGTATACAGGAAGTGGGTCCGGAGACAGATCTTTTATTGTTACGTAATGAAATATTTTTTTCCCCTCGCAGCCGAGATCCAGCTGAGGAGGCGGTGTTCAGTGTTCTGTGTCTCAGGCTAAGAATAGGCCTCAGTTCCATTCAGGGCTGTGTGCCATCATGGCTGATCCATTTCAACACCCAGCTTTTCCATTTGGTCAGAAAGCGTCTTTTGGAGTGAGGGAATTCATTGAAGTGATTGAAAACAGCATACATTTTGAGCTGTTTAAAGAACAAACAAAAAAACAGACTATATTACAGCGTCCATTGAAGTCTGGTGCAGAAAATGCAAAGCCTTGTTTTATTTGTGGTTCTGTATTTTCTGGACCCCATTTCTTTTAGTGATAGGTGTTGTTCTAAAAGAAGCAGGCATACATTAGTGCATGGATATTTGTTGTTTACATTACTGTGCCATATGTTGTTCCTGAGCAGTTGAGGTCGTAACTGTTAGTAACAGAAAACCAGTTCATACCTTCGTCTTGCCTTGGGTTACTGTAGCTTGCTTGCATAGGATTCAGGTGAGATATGGCCCGCCTGTGTGTGGTTTTGTCTCCAAAATGAGAGTGTTGTAGTCTTTAGGCCTGCAGATGGTGACGAGAGTGACAGCACTTGTTTTGCACACGTTACCCAAGTTTTTTTTATTTGTTTGAGCCTCCTCCTCCTTCTCCTCCTCCTCCTATCATCTGATTCAGGCGTTTCACTGCCGTGTTGCTCCCTCTGCTGGCTACAGTGCGCCTACAGCACAGCTCCTCATCCAGACGTTCCGCAGACAGCTATCACACTTGTTTATGGCAGACAGCTGACTGAGCATAACACGGCCTTCAGCAGCAGGGGGCGCATGTGCAGTCAAGTCTGTGTTCCGGACAGGAAATGCGTTTTCAAGATGACCTTTGACCTAGATATGATTCTAACATTATGTCAATATAGAATCATTTGGGTTCTAATGATCTCCATAGATTGTCCTTGTTTTTTTTCCCTTTGTCTTTCTTTTCTCGTTTTTATTTAATTAATTAAAGACCCACTATGGAAAACATTGTAGGTGTCCTCCTCGCTAATTCTTGTTTAAACAAACTTGGCCGTTAAATGTTGCCATCAAAATGAAGATGAAGAGAAAGTTTATTACTAATGACAAATAGTTTGTTTAATACATGTAAACAATATACACTCTGCACAACATACTGTAATGCCAGTAAAATAATGGATTTGTTGAGTATTGCCCATAGGCCTGAATGGAATGAATGAGTAGCCTAAACAGTAACTAGAAGGAGCAACAATTCATTTTGTTTCAATCTTCTATTTTGAAGCACATACCATTTGACACTTTAAAATGGAAAGTGTGGCCATTTTGGACATTCTATCACTTCCTAATCATGTGTATTATTACTGAGAATGAGAACACTATTATCTGAGGCTTAAACAGCCTGCTTCCAATCCAGTGTAGGGCTGCATGATATGGACACATTATATTGCGATTATTTTGACAAGATAGATTATATTGCGATAGTTTGTCTGGTTTAAAGTTTGAACTCTACCTTTTCTTTCAACATGGTGTGAAACCCTTTCAGTTAGGGCTGGAACATTATAAATCTCTCACCGACTTCATTTTGCCAATGTTTGGTATGTAGCCTAAGGTAAATGCATTCCTAGCGCATAGGCAGTTTCATTTTGTGCTCCTTTAATTCAACCGAATGTGCAACAACCAATCACATATTGACAGACCAACATTACAAACATGTTGACAGATGGCCAACAACACCAGGGACAATGTGGTATGTGTGCACTGCTGTTGTGCAAACATGTATTATCATTTAATTTGTCATTACAACCAAGGTGACATGGATTTCAGATCATACCGCCCAGGATTACTTTATGTAGCCCTACCACAGCTGTATATTGTAGGAATGTTTACCTGATTGGGCTATGCTGGCAGAACACCATTGTGTTATTCTGTCTCCACTGGATTTCCTACTGTTGACCTAACCTCTGGTGTAGTATTTTGGGCTTGAGTGTGACATGCTTGCCAAACTCTTCTCAAACTGACTATTTCACTCATTGTGTGCATTGTATTCTATATTTTCACCCAAGAAAAGCCTATATTACAGCCTTTTTTGTACTATGTACAATAGTGTGGTAACGCATATTGCAATGTCAATATAAATGCGATGTAGTGTGCAGCCCACTTACAGTGTTAACCTCTTTTCAGCACCAAGAGAGGCCAACATTGGATAATGTTTGCAAAACCACAGATAACATTGATAACAATTTGGGAGAGAAAAATGACTTGACTCTATGGCTGCATAGAACCAACAATGTCAAACCTTCCCTTTCAGCCAATGACATTTAAATCTCTCATGTATACGCAATATTTCAAACTCATGAACACTCGGGACACACTTAATAAAATAATAGGCTAATTATTGTTTTGCCAAGAATAATGAGCCTATGCCTTGAGATTCTGTCTTTATTACAGGAACATATGATGATGATAACACTGGTTAGCTTTCTAGCTAGCTCCCTGCTTCTGCTGATGGCCCTCTTTGTAGTTGAATGTAAAAAGGGTCTTCCTTCAGCCCATAGCAGTGGCTAAGGTCTCCATGGCAGGGGTGAACTCAGTAGAGTGACTCCTCACAGTCTGTTCCCAAAACTCTTCAGAATTGCAAACACCCCACAGCACAACACACACACACACACACACACACACACACACACACACACACACACACACATGAAATGGAGCACAAAAGAGAAACTAGTATAAATATATTTCACTGGTACAGTAGAAACACTAAACTCATTAATTGTGTCAGTGAACAAAAAAGTCTGTGATAAACCTAATATATTCCTCTTTAAGCCCTAACCTTCCGGAACCCCTTTGTGTGAGAAGTGGGTTTAGGAACACAGCCCAATCGCTGAACACGGGAGGAGAATGGAGCGTTTCAAGGGGTTTTAATTGTATTTCCCAAGCAGACAGCAGTACAACAGGAATGTGCAATAGAATGGGGTTAGAATGTTCTTGGGGGGGTGAGGATAGATGTACTCCGGCTGCAGCTGTGGGCAGAGGACACAGGTCTGTGTCTGGAGAGAGAGCAAGAGCACTTCTTGCGTAGTATGGGACGTCCAGGCAGGAAGGCGCACTGGAACGGGGATCCTGGGGCACAAGAGAAACGGATTAGAGCAAGGAATACACAAGAGCAGGTTAGCAGAGCTTCAGGCCGAGACGTCGTACCTAGGTAGTGATGTTTAACACCACGACGACTTCTGGTCAGCGTCGCCGAGTAGAAGTAGGGTCTTCATCAACGGGGATGGGATACAGCTGTGAGGAGTGAGGTGCCTGACAGCGTGTGAATCAGAGGGATGAGGTGCAGCTGGGCTGAGTGACGGGAAGTGAAGGGATGCTGGCCATATAAGGGTGTGAGGCTTCCGTGGAGGAAGAGAGGATGAGGAGGAGTGCGTGGTGGATGGAAAGGAGGATGAAGAGGAGTGTGTGGTGAACGTGAGGGGAAAAGGAGGGGGAGTGAAGTACGCTCGTGCTGTGACTATGACACTTTGTGGTTTGTGCGAGTTGTGCTATATCCTTCAGAGTTAAGTATGTCAGGATTCTGAGCAACAGATTGTCCGGCAAGCGATCCAGGTAGTCAAAGTGTCCTTCACAAAGTGCTATGATGTATCGCAGGATCTTCTGACCGAAAACCACACCAACCTGATGCCAGAACATACTCTAAACATCAGACTTGTGTTGTGCCGGGCGGCTAAGTGGCGCTCGCCACTAATGCAGGAGATGCTGGGTTCGAGCCCAGCTCTCGGCATTGCTACCAGCTTGGCTGGTCGTTCATACTAACACAATTGGCAGTGTTAGGGGTGGGAAGCTGGTGGGTGGGGATCGGACGTTGTGGACAATGACTCCTACATGTCGGTTGGTGCGCCTGCGCAGCAGAATCAGGAAGCAACGGGGGCGGCGTGTCCCTCCCACGCAGACCCTCGCCGCTGAGAGATCGCGCTGTGCAGGTGAAAAGATGCGACGGCTGCCTCCTCGTGTACCGGAGGGGACACGTGATGCAAGGCTTCGTTCACATTGCAGCCGGCCTATGGGAGGCATGGCCTAACAGCGTTCGAGACAGGGGAGGGTAGAATTGGACAATACGAAATTGGGATGGGAGAAAAATAGAAAAATGGGAGAAAAAGTAGATAAAAAAAAAGACTTGTGTTGTGCCAAGCCTAAGCTACCTTAATACCTTTATAGATTGGCAGTGGTGGTAAGTATTTTTATTCAAGTACTGTACTTGATTACAATTTCGAGCTACTTGTACTTTACATGAGTATTTTAATTTTAGGGAACTTTATACTCTTACCCCACTACATTTATCTGAACCCTTTGTTTACTAGTTACTTTGAAGAAAAATATTTTGCATAGAAAACATGGCAAAATGTATTAGATAGATACATTGTTGGAATACATGCATGTCATATAGAATGCATACTTTTACTGTACATTCAATAGCAAATACTTCTCTACTTTTACTTAAGTAGAGGATGACTTTTACTTGTACTCATTTACTTAAGTAAAGGAACTGTGTACTTCTTACACCACTGTAGGTTGGAACTGTAGCTGGTTGAGACTCCCACAGGTCTGATGCTCAGGCTAAGCAGAGCACCTCAACACACGTTCCACGGTCCACCAGCAACAGAATAACAATAGAGACATTATGGACATTGAACTGTGAATGGGCTACTCTGTCATGGGAACCTTACGTTGCAGCTTGCCGTTGTGTAGAAAATCGTTATGCGATTCCTTCAGCTCTCCAGGTGAAGAACCCCGAAATTATATTCACAGGGATATTTTCCATGACCTCCATATCACCTGCAGTGAAGAATTCAAGACAATGTGGCATAAATAACGAAGCCTTTGAAAACTGATTTGTAGGTATATAAACAGTTGATGATTCATCAACCACACTGCTATTAATAGCATTCATGCCAGATAATATAGGGCTAAAGATATATTTATTTTATATTTTACAGTGTTAACAGCTGATAGAGAAGTTGAGAACTGTTAGGACAATATAATATTAATATACACGGCATCGATTCTGGCACATGTGCTACCACTATATATACCATGATGTATACTATTATTATTATTGATATAATATACTGCCATTATTCCACTATTATTATGTTCTACTCTAATATTATTATTTATATTATCTTTGTTCCTGCCTGTACCCACCTCCCCCACACTGCTATGGCACATGTATTGCCCCAAGGCGATTAATAAAGGAACACTTAACTTGACTTGATGGTCTAAACCTGAATGGATTTTTGGATCCATTCTATCAGCTACCCTATCATTAGCTAACCAGTAACCAAGACAAGAGATTACTACACCACCTTGACAATAGCTAAACAAAATAGTTTGTAAGTGGACAGGTTTGATTCAGCTTACCAACTACTATGAGAAGTAGGCCTAATATTATTAGCTTGCTACTAGGACCCTGGTCCCTGACCAGTTATTTCAAACAATTATTTTCTCCTAAGCAAGGATGCCATTTTGGACGCTAAAAGTGTAACCATGGCAACGAGGGACCTATGGAAAATTTCACGGATTTGAGCTAGCACATGAAAGAGAAATATTGTAATGTTTGTATATTGCTTAGCATGCATAATTAAGTAACATGTACACGACACAGAATATCAACTAAATTACAAGTAATTGTTTTGGGGGGCGGGGGTCACGACCCAGCGGATTGATATTACTTATGGCACTAACAATGTAATTAAACTCTGACTGGTTTACAATTCATTTAGAAAAAAAAAATCCAGACTAATGTCTGAAGAGACGTTATGACAGTAATATCGCTAAACCGCGATTCGCGTTATGGCATTGTCTTGTTCACATTTTGACTGCTGGGATATCAAAATGGGAAGTAGTCCTTAGCGGAAGCATCGCGCGGAGGTATATTGCAGTGTCGGGGCCCTCAGCTGATGTGGATCTAGCTGCTGGAGAGAGAGAACAGGGAGCTGGTGCACTGACTGTTACAACTACAACACTGGGACAAATAGGTAACAATAATATGGCACAAATATCTTTTTTTTCCAGTGACATCCCGGTCAACAGTTTCCAGGACCTTCTTGACTACCTTATATCGATGTATTTGGAAAGAATTATGAATCCGTGTCGCGTAAAAACATCGAAGCCTGTTCCTTCTCTCCTGTTCCTCTGTGTCTCCGAGCTGCAGGGAAAACGGTCCAGAGGCCATTTCGTTTTGTCAGCTAACGTTATAGCCGCTAGCTAGCTAGTAACTAGTTAATTTAGGCAGTTTTTTTTTTATGTCTCCCATTATCTTGAGTTTTGCTATTATTAGTTTGAACTGTCTATTAGTTTGAAATAACCCCAGTTCCCTCCTGTCGAGCTGGCAGTAATAATGTTGGTTAGCTCGACACAACAAGGCTGGCTAATGTTAATTAGCTTCACGTTACCGTGGCTGACGAGCTGCCGAGCTAACGTTAGTGAGAGACCGTGATAATAATAATAATGTCCACGTTCAGTGTGTCAGTAACATTACACGACTGCCCTGCGAATAATTATATATTTGATGAGACGTTAACGTCAGCTGGATAATTAAATGTTAGCCAACATTAGCACAAACTGGCTGTCCTAACGTATATTTGTGTCAAGTAGCAGCTAGGTGACATTAACGACAGCTATCGTTACCTAGTTATGCTTTATGGACTTGGTGTTGACTTCACTGGTCACCGTGTTGTTACTGCTGTGCTCTCCAGTTCCTAATCCGTGTCACCACACGCTAATTTAGCGAACACGGGCTAATAACGTTATTTTACGCTTCGTGTTGATCATCGTGTCATTGCTTCTTGCGGTGACGTTAGCAGCCAAATGCTAGCTCGTTAGCTAACACTAGTTATCTCCACGATAGCTGACGCTAGCTAACTGGTTACATTGTGTTCACGTTGACAGCTGCGAGTAATGCTACTGGGCCCTGATGGAGCTACAGAGCAGCTAACACTGGCGTTCTATCAGCTAACATTAGCATCCAGAATTGACAGCAACCGTAACAACCATTTAACGTTAGTTGTGTTGCTTGCTCTTCTACCAGCATCTACGTGATGTGTCGGTGACTGAACGAGTTACACCCACGAAGGGCAGCTAGTTTGCTAAGTTCGCCAACGTTAGTTGATTCGTAGCGTGACAGTAAACCTCTCGTGTGAAGACACTAGTGAGTCCAACACCCGATGCTGCCATTTTCCACGTCTCTCTCAGGTGATCATCGTGATGGCAGACACCCAGAACATGTAGCCGATGTGTTGTTTTGCGAGTGTGGAGCACATAGGAAAGCTGTGTGTAACGTCCTATGTTGCATTTGGTTTTGTAAAACGCTAACGCTAGCTAGACAACAAAAAAGATTGACACAACGTTTTGCAAACTACGCATTTTCATGTCACCACTGCTAAGTGAACGTTAGCCAACGTCACTTTAATGTATGGTCGCTTTGATGTTTGTTTACCAGTTTTTTCATGAGATTATCACGCATCCCGTGTCAGCGGATTTTTGCTTTTGGCCTATAATGTGAGGATAGCTAAGTGGTTTTGCTGGATCGTCGCGGATAAGACTGCATTGCTGTCAACATGTATAGGATTAGTTGGGTTCAGACAGAGGGGCTCAACATGTTAGCCGGTGGCGCTGCAACTACGTCAGAACTGTAGGCCTTTGTAAATCAGTAGCATGACATCTTGAATATTGTCTTTATTTACCGGCTCTGTAGAGTGACATTATGCTGATGTTGGCTCTAAGCTGTCGGTTATCTAAAAGGTCCAACTGAACGTTGTAGTAGAGTGTGATTACATAGCCTGATATTTATCCGAATGGACGAGTAAACAAAGACTAACGTTAGCTAGGATGTAGCTGCCGTCAGTGGAGGCCTAACATGGCCTTATGAGCTTACCGAGTGTGGCGTATTTTTATGATGAATAATATCTTGATTTAGTCTAACCACTGAACAAGTCAGTTGTCAGTTTTGAGTTTTAGATTGAAAATATTTTTACAACTGTGCTAACCTAAGAACAAATTATGGTGTTTAGTAACGTCATTTCACATTTAATCACCCCTCTCCTTTAGCCCCTTTCGTGACTGTGATGCACCGAGTGAATCCACACTAGTCACGAAAGGGGCTACCCTCTCCTTGGAATACCTTGGGAAACCATTTGACTCATGAGAAAATGACGGCCTCATCCTTGTTTGTATTTGCATGTGACATTTGCCTTCACATGCCTGCTAACATGATACATTGGCGGTGGCCATGACATCACAAGCAGCAGTGCTTTTTGACTGTTGTTTTGCTCAACCATTATAGTCATTCAGTGGCTGTCTGCCACTTGATTGTCAGTTTTAATGATGTTCAGTAAGCAATGCAGAGAGTGGATATCGATACTATTATTTATGATGCAAGGCCTTTTCATAATATTTCTGTTGTGTGCATCCCTGCAGTCCTTTGAGATGCTGTCTTGCTACATTCACTTATATTCTTCCTCATGACTGCTCATTGGTATATTCTAGCGTCTGCACGCCACCATTTCTCTGCATTAATATTTTCAGATTGTCTTTTTGGATGTTTGTTTATACCTTAATAATTATGAAAGTAGATATCCGTATCTATTCAAAGTTAAAATAATTTGACAATTTCCCAGACTGCCTTATTCCTTTTTTGAAGAAACACTGGAAATTATGTAAGCCATGAGCCCTTAGAGTTGACATTTGGAGTATAATAGTGGCTTTGTAATTGATTGGAAATATCATGTAAGATACCACAATGATATAATTACTGGTTGAAATGACCACTTAGAATATAAGCTCAGGTGGTAATCACTGTCGTACTTTTTGGGCAGAACATTTTCAGAGCTATTTGAGGTCTGTCATTGTTTTTCTGATTAGATCAACTTGGCCCCTCAGTCTTTTAGTTGGTCAGAGCTCTTTGGCTCCCAGTCGATCTCATTTGGCCCTTTTCCACTGTAAGAACTTGCCTTGGCGAACTGCACTGTCAAACCGAGCACACAGGTTCCAAAATTGTTTCCATGGTAAAACAGGGAGGTTTTACACTAAGTTTTCAGAACTGCATTTTGGAGTTGCTACTAAACGTCAGTTCCAGTAACACTGGGGCGAAGCTAGCAGTGTAGAGCCATATGAAATCCGTTTTATTATTTTCCAAATTCCATTTTATTTTTTCCCAAATTCAATTTTTTCTGTTTTAATATTTCAGAATTCTGTATTTTGCCTTTTATGCTCATTTTACCATCAGAAATAGTGTCTAATAAGTGGGAATGAATAAATGTCCACAATTGAATAAGATATAACAGTCCATTTAATGTTTTTAAGTGCTGCAACTCAGAAATACAGTTCAATTTTACACAATATTTTTCAATTAATATTGTGACAAAATAAAAATACATATTTCAAGTGTAAACAATAGATACAGCTAGCTACTACTGACATTATCACAATGACAATGTCAGTAACCTAGCTATATCTATTATATTGTGATGAAATATAGTAATGCATAATTTAGGCACCTTTAGTTTAGTTTATTTCGTTTATAAAGGACAGTGTATAATGGCAATCGTTTGCATTAAACAAATGGATGGGTGCACTAGATTTAGCAAGAAGCTATCATTTCCATCTATAGTCCTATGTACTGTAACGTTTCATAGCTATTTAAGTTTATTTAGATTATAAAGGACAGTGTATAATGGCAATCGTTTGCATTAAACAAATGGATGGGTGCACCAGATTTAGCTAGAACTTCTAGAAGCTATCATTTCCATAGATAGTCCTATAACGTTACATAGCTATTTAAGTGTATTTAGTTTATAAAGGGCAGTGTATAATGACAATCGTTTGCATTAAACAAATGGATGGGTGCACTAGATTTAGCTAGAAGCTAAACGTCCTAACGCTATAGCTATTTAATCACAATAGTGTCGCAAGTGTTTTTGCGGGTCCAGTCCACGGAACGTTGACAGAATTAGCAAAACACCTTATCACCGGAGGCATAAAAGTCATTAGGATACTGTTCTGCTCTGAATTGAGAGCTTATTGTGGAATAGTTTAGCTTCTTGACGATGTTAACACTGAAGCAGCCAGACGCTTGAGCACCGCGGCTGTGTTATGTGTAACACGCTGTAGAGTCCCCGCCTCCCCGGTCGTGTGTGCACCAAACGTTCCACCCAAAAACGAAATTTCAGTCCAGATTAGGCCAAATTCTGCAATATTCCACGTTTTGCAGTTGATTCCATTTTTATTGGTTAATTCCACGATTCCGTCCGCGATTCCGTGAACGCGGATTTCATATGGCTCTATAGCAGTGCTCTCTATTGTGCTTTTTTCTCTCAAGAAATGTCATTACATCTGTAAACGGGCAGCTAGCTGGGGGTGAAAGTTCATCCAAGCATTTTTTTTTTTGATCCACTTTTTCTACCATTTTCTATATTTTCTCTCATCCCAATTTCGTATCATCCAATTCAACTCTCCCCTGTCACGGACGCTGTTTCTTGCCTCCCACAAGCTGGCTGCAATGTGGACTAAGTCATACATGGCACAAGTCCCCTCCGGTACTTGAGGTAACAGCAGTCGCATCTTTTCACCTGCGCAGCTCGATCTCTCAGTGGCGAGGAGTAACGCGTGGGAGGCTCACGCTGCCCCCGACACTTCCTGATTCTACTGCGCAGGCGCACCAACCGACCTGTAGGAGTCGCTGTCCACAACGCCCGATCCCCACCCATCAGTTTCCCACCCCCTAATACGGCCAATGTGTATTAGTACGGACGACCAGCTAAACTGAAAGCAAATGTGGAGCGCTGGGCTTGAACTGACAGTGTCTCCAGCATTTCGTGGCGGGTGCCTTGCCCACTACGCCACGTAGCCGCCCCATCCAAGCATTTTTTTTATTCCAACCCAAACTAAATATCTCTGATTCAGATTATAGGCCTCTTCCGTGTTTGCTTACTGCATTGTGTGCCAAATGATGTCTGCTTCATGTCGACCCTTCCACCAACCTTCACGGTTCTTGAATTACAGTGGAAAAAGAAACCAAGAACCCATCTCAGAACTTTTAAGAGGTTCTGAAAGGTTCCTTTTTATAGAAAGTGCCTCAACTTCCTTTGACAATGGAAAAACATCAAATGATCTCGCTGGCTGCCAGTTACTGCCCCCAGTTGTATGGTAATGTGAGTAATAGGATTGATCTGTTCTCGTCTGGGACTTGCATCATGAGATGTACAATCGTGTGATAATTGATTTAACACTTTCAGTGCCACGAGGTGGCGCCAGAGTTGGCTCTTGAATGCCACCATCGGCGCCAATGTTACGCTTAATATCACCTAATCTATGTTTTAAATTATGGCTATGTGTCTAATCTGCCCGTCGCTTATCAAATAATCCTTTTCCAGTCAGTGCTGTCAAGGCAGATTGGTTTTTTATCGCTTCATTTCCGTTTGAGAGTATTTTGAAAAGCACCCATTTTGAGGTAAAAACAGTCCATTCTGGACCATTCTATGATGATCGTCTTTTACTGGAATATTCCAGAACGTTGATATTTGTCGGCCTATTTATGAATAGTTTTCAAATAAACGCTAGATGATCAATATTATACGTGCACATTCGAGCCGCTCACGGATAATCGCCGTGTTCATTTCCTCTTGGATTTTTACAGTGAAACAGATAGAGCCCATTTCACAAAACAGCTTATCTTCATCAAAATGAGTCTGATTATCCTAACACTGATAACATAGATTCCTTACCTGACATCAGATGGTATCCAACTGGTATATTCCAATTCCTGATCACCATTCGAAAAAATCGATAAGTGTATAGATCCAACGTGATACAGTAGTAGTACACATGATTCCGCGGCGCTCAGAGGATCCAGAATGAACTGTGGTAACCCCGGCTGGATCAGTGGACTGGAAAATGTGGAGTACAGGATTTTTTCCCCCATCCATTTTCATTAGTCCATTCCAAAATCCCTTATGTCATCTGGGAGACGATAGGGGGTGCTTTTTTCCACATCTGATTGCCGGCGGCACTCGGGTATACGAGGGTAGGCTCGCGTGATGCAATATGATTTCAGATCGCTAAAAAAATAAAAACTTCAGAGAAATCTCGTGAGTGGCTTTCAACGAGATATTAATAATTCCGAGAACTCGTGAGTGGCATAGAAAGTGTTAACACTTTGATTGCCTAAGGTTAAATTCATGATATACCATCCGTTGCCAGCTCTATTTAACATGGAGAAGTTCCCCTTCTTTGCAGGGCTATAACTTTTTAAATTCTATTGCTAGATTGCCATTATTAGGGCCCATTCAATGTCCTATATGTATTGTTCATGGTGTAGCAACGTTAACTTTTTCATTCACATATTCATACTAAAATATGGTCTAAAGTATAAGTATGTTTTCATCTCTTTCTGCAGCTTTCTCCAGAACGTGATTTATAGCCCCAAATGCATTATATTGATGATGAAATACAGTTTGATAGCAATCGGCGCGAGATAAAAAATTTCAACTAGACGTACTTCTGGAAGTTACTACACGTCATCTGATGTTGACCGGATGGGCGAGGGGGCGTTTATAATTCCGTCTAATGTGGGTCATATGTTCATCATAGCAGTTAGTAGGGGTGGACGGTATAAACGGTATACGGTATAAACGGTATGAATTTGCTCTACGGTATGGATTTTGACTATACCGTGTAACCGGTAGTGCAGCTCTAAAATAGCAATGACGTCATGTAACCACAGCGCGACTATTTCACTCTCATTTGCCCCTAAAAATAGATAGAATTAGTCATAGATAATAGATATGTGCGAACTGGAAAAAGTTATTTAGGAGGCTTCGCGCAGTGGGCGTGCCAGCCCCTACCGCACGCATGTAAACACGGGTCTAGTAGTCTAGTGGGACGGGACACGGGAGCTGTCGGGAGGACGGCGGCGTCTCCCTGAGCTAACGTTAGCTTAGCTACCGTTACAAAATGACCCAGTCAACTATTCACTTTTAGTTTAATACATGATGGGGCATTGTCTAACCGAACGGTATCTAGTCGGCCAGCTACCGATAGCTCCTGACATCAACAAACGCTCCACAAAGTCTAGTACTAGAGACGTGTGTGCTACCTGTTAGCTCACGTTAACGCAAGTTAGTTCACCGTTCAAAACGAAATGTCCCATTGAACTAAATAATTCACTGAGGCGTTGTATTAATGTTATATATCCGGCTACAGATAGCTCCTGATATCAATGTCTTATAACACTGATTCGATGCGTATTCGAGCTGAGGGCTTGCTAACGTTATACCAATACAATAGGGTCCAGGTGCAGCGCCGGAGAATCCTGGCCGTAGCTCTACTCGAGTATAGGTCCAGGTGCAGCTCCGGAGAATCCTGGCCGTAGCTGGAGGCTACTAGAGTACACAGACAGTGGAGCTTTTTGCGTGGTGGCGATGTCTCGCAGATAATACAAGTACAAGTCTAATTATATAATATATATATTTTATAAAAAAAAAAAAAAAAATTTATATTATATAATTCTTTTTTTTAATCAAAAACGATGATACCGTGATATATACCGTTACTAGGGGTGGGAATCACCAGTTTCATCATGATACGATACAATATCGATTCTTTGGACAACGATACGATATTTGCCGATATCACAAAGTCTCTCACGATACAATACGATACGATTAGATTCAGGTGCCTGCGATCGATATGAGATGATATCATATGCCCATTTAACACAATCAGTTATGAGACTCGCCACAGGATTTTCAAAATAAGAGTATCGATATGAATCGATCTTATTACATCGCATCGATCCGATTCGATCGTTGATAATTACATCGATGTATCGATCTGGATCGATGTATCGTCCCACCCCTAACCGTTACCGTCTATGCTTCAAATTATACCTTGATATAAATTTTAGACCATACCGTCCACCCCTAGCAGTTAGTATAGAAGACGTTAGAAAATAACGCTGAGTCTTACCGTGGCTTCCTCGCGCCGCTGGCAGATGATCGTGGAACAGAATCTTTTCCATTATGGCATGTCGAAATACCCGATCCATTTCCAGGTTGTATAATAGTATATACGTCCAAATCATGTTGTTTTTTCGAGTTATTTGCACCGATCGATGTTCACTGTGTGAAGACAGAGTCTCTCTAGCATTAGCGAGTGGTCGGACCCCATATGGAGTGAGTCCTGCCGGGTTAAAGGTTGACATCTGGTTTCGATCTGCCGATCGGCCACCAGATGGCGCTCTTGAACCGCTAGAGGATTGAGAGGAGATCAGAACTGTGTCAAGGGCTCCGGATGGGAAATATGATTCCGATGACAGATTTTTGAAATATTGATATCAAAGAAGAGTTACGGCGTCCTGGGCAACTTGAGCATGGCTAGGAAAGACGCCGAAACACGTTTCCGGCAGTTAAAGTGTTTGTTGTAATGATCATGGGACATCAACAGCTACCCATGACTATCAAGACCACTTGTGGCTGTTTTTTTCTTTAAAAGCATAATCGTGTCATTCACTAGGATGACACGCCCTTACATTCTAACACTTTTCTGATGTAGGTTTCTATCTTTCGTTTCAATTTTCAGTGAATGGTAGTGTCTAGAAAGGGTATGTCCCTTCAGGAGAGAGGTGCCAATGTCCAACCGGCCTAATTCCAATCCAGGGGGGTCACTGCGCCGTTCACAGAGGAACACTGCTGCGGCCCAGCCACAAGACCACACAGTCGCTGGAAGGTGAGCCTACCTCCACACTCCCCTGTGTTGAAGTTCATTCCATTTTATCAAAATTGAGTTTGTGAAGAAGTTAAATAAATATAAACAATTCGAGCTGAAGGCAACTTATGTGAAGGGAAAACGAACAAATATGAAAAGAGAAAATTATAAAAATAAAAACATTTTGTTGCATTAACCCTTGGAGACCCATTTTCTTGGCGACGGCATGTCAAGAGTATCTGCCACATGTGGTATACATCATCTGAAAGCTGGGAACCTGAGGATTAATTTGAGATGCAGCTCAACACAAATGTAGAGTGTATAAAGGGCTTAGAACCAGGGTTTCCGTTGTCCGGTAATTACCGGTTTTTGACCGGCAAAATCTGTTGAAGTCCGACATATTTAATCTCTCCGGTCATAATGTCCGGTGAATATAATTCCCTCTAAGCACAATTTGATTATTTGAATTGTATTAAAATAGGCTAAAATTAAATAGCCTATGCGATGAACGAAACAATCATTACATTTGTTCCATTGATGCTTCACCAAGCAGGTCTAATAATT
The DNA here is from genome assembly GCF_963971535.1 of Notolepis coatsorum. NCBI lineage: Eukaryota > Metazoa > Chordata > Actinopteri > Aulopiformes > Paralepididae > Notolepis > Notolepis coatsorum. The sequence continues at coordinate 218,874,630 of NC_140165.1, read as the reverse complement.
AGGGATGCACGATATTGATTTTTTGACACCGATACCGATATCGATAACTTTATGCTCCTCAGGCCGATAACCGATATCGATAACCGATATTTATTGTATTATCTTTTTTCTTAATGTGTATTTTTTTTATCAAATTTTTTTTTTCAACATGAAACAAAACATATCACAATACAATAATAATACATAAAAAGACTTCCCAGGACAATAACTTAACACCAACTTAAATGTGACCTAACCAGACAACAGAAACAAAAGCCAAGACAACAGTATTGACTGATAAAGTGACCATATTTATTTTTCCAAATGAAAATTCACAATCCGTCAACAACTTATAATACATCCAACCTAAGACGCTCAAACCTTTTTGTTCTTCTTTTTTCAAAGCGGAGCCTTGAAAAAAAGGCTTTGAGTGGACACATCACCACCACAACAAGTCACCTGCAACAAGCTAGAAGCTAGAACCTAGAAGCTAGAAGCTGCTGTGAATCCAAAGCCAGCTATTGACGAGTCGTTTGCTAAATTAAAGAAGTTTGACAGAAATGACCCAAGGGCTCAAGCCGCTAGCTTTTAAGCAGTCCTTGGTGGTGCAAATTAACCTGGCTACTATGGAGCAATAAGTGACTGCGTTCAACCGAGGGTTGCATCACAGCCATGGAAGGGGCTAGCTTTGCTTAGCTCCTCGCGTCGTCGTAGGCTTCTAAGTTAACACAATAACACACCATCGTAGCGGTGGTGATGCCGCAGGTGACCCGTCAGGCTGGATGTATTACAAGTTGTTGCCCTTTTCCCTCCTTGTGGAACTTCTCCATTGCATTTATTACAAATAACAAGCAATCTTTTTCCTCTGAAATTCCGAGTACCGACGCGGCCATCTTTGTTTTTAACGTCCGCGCTGATTCAGAAAGTTACGTGCCTACGTCACAGCCAAGAAAGGGAGCGCTCGATTTGTGTAAAACGCCCTGTTCTTAAACCACACGCTGTCAGTCGTACCACAGTACTGGCAAAACGGGACGAGCCTACAGTCAAAACAAACGCACTTCATTCCAATTCACCCACACAGCATTTTCTTTTACCAAAAAATATATTATATTATCGGAGCTATTAATAACGTTATCGGGATGACGTCATAATTGCTGATATCGGCCCGATAATTATCGGCCCGATAATTATCGTGCATCCCTACTAATAATGACAACGATGTTGTCAGCGGGAGCTTGGTGCTGGATTTGCAAGAGCATGCAGCTGCAGAGCCGCAGAACCCACAGAGCTGTGCCCGCACAGTGCAGTACTCCAATTCAGCCATTGGCAATTCAGCTGTTGGGTGGGGGGCGCTGCTGAGCGATCCCCAGACCGGACCTGAAAAGACGGCTGGCTCTGCGGCTGCATGCTCTCGCAAATCCAGCACTGAAGTCGTTGGGAGGTGGAGATAGTCATCACGCAAACCCACGATAATGTTGCCGTCTCTCTCTGCTAAATTTCTCAGTTCTTCGCTTGATATAATTAATACAAATGTCCAATATAACGGAATTCGTTAGCTCATAAAAATGTGACTATAACAGACTGCTGTTTATTAATGTCGGGCAGACTGCCCACCGACCTCAAGTCGGCAGCAGCACGAAGTCTTGAGGGACTTATTTTATTTGGAATATATTAATGACTGTATATACGCAAAAGTAGCCTAGTTTTAAGTTAAAATATTATAAACTTGAGGATGTCATTCTTTATATAGCCTGCCTATCAATTGTTTTTAAGCTCAATAAACTCTGACCAGAATTGATCCCATTTGTCCGGTAGATTGAAATCTACCGGACACTGAGACCGGCAACAATTTTTTAACGGAAACCCTGCTTAGAACATTATGATGGAAGTGCACAATGGCTATTCCCATGCTCAATTATGTCTCATAAGTTGTAAACATTTGTGGATTGATACCATTTGTTACCATCCTATGGATGTAAAGTGTGCTTGTAAAGTTTCATGAGGCTATGATTATCGTAGAGGTCACAATAGAATATTTTTCAGTACGTTTAAAAGAACAATGGACTTACTACAATGAAATGGCTACTATGGAGACTTAACATCATCACACATGAATACAATTGGGCTCATTAGAGTCTCTGCTTTCCAGTTATACTCTGTGTATACAATTCGAAGTCTGTTTAGGGACTCCAGTATGCAGAAATATTCAAATACACCATTTTAACAATAGGCAAAAATATCACATTCATACTGCATGCAAAACTGCATGGTCTTTGCCCAAACCTGCATGGGATTAGCATAAAGTGGGCATTTCTGCAAAGGGATAAAGGGGAGACTTGTTAAACCCATTTTTGTTCAGATATCTTGAGGCGAGAGGTCAAGGGACCCCTTTGAAATGGCCTTGTCAGCTTTTCCCTCGCCAAAATGTAACTTACCTTGGAGCATTATTTACCCCCCCGTTCCGACAAGCTAGCATGAGGTCATCTAGTTTCATATGATACTTCACTCTAGACCAGCCTTTGGAAGTCAGTAATGTGGGCCATGGGTGCCAACACCCTGCGGGTCTCTTAGGGTTAATCAATGACTTCTTCATAAATTTGATAAGGATAAGATTCAAATTGTTGCAGAGTTGAAGTATTTGTTTTTATTGTAAAATATATAACATCCCCCAACCTGATTACTTAATGATTCAGGGGAAGCCTTTTGTGTATTATACTTTATTATTTTTAAATGCTTAACGCTAATTTGCATTTAACTCTTTGTTCCATGACCATGATACCTGACAGGTTATCATTGACTATTAAATTATGAGGGTGTATATAGATTAAATAAAATAACTATGCTGGGGGGGTGGGGGTGATTTTAAATCTCTGGTACATGTGTAGTGATGACACAGTCCCATACCGGTTACCTGCCCTTTTTTAATTTCCAACCTTACAGGTTGCAGTCAGAGCAGGTAAAACATAAAGCAAATTCCCCTCCTGAAAGTAGAAGACCTAATACTAAGGCTTCCAAAGCCACGCCCAGCTCAGCCTCTGGCCAGTCCAGAGGGCACAGCTCAAGAAGGTACCCCTCCTCTCTACTTGGCACTCACTGTGTGTGTATGTGGGGTGTGCACTGCTTTTTCCACTAGGATATCACGCTAGATACAATTCATAGTTAAGTCTTCTTTCAATTTGTTGTGTATAATATATATTTTTTTTCTATAGGTCTGAATGAGTCTAAATGAAATATTGTACATGATTGCATAGACCACTAATGTTCTGAGAAATGTTAAGATGTGTTCCTTCCTCTTGGTCCCCGGCAGAAGCGGTCTTTCTCTGTCCGTGGCTTCATTTGTGCCGCAAGACGACCCAGAGGCTGCAGGGACATCTGAGAGAGAGCGATCAGGCCACCAGTCAAAGAGTGAAAGCACCCGAGGGCTGAAGCGAAGTTCAGCTCCTGACCATAACAGTACCCACGGCCCCACCCCCACTAAGAAGTCTAAATCACTCCTGCCACCCCGTGATAAAACCCCCGAGACTAAGAAGGGCCCAGCTAAGTCAAAGAAGAGACCACTGGCATTGGAGCCGCCTGTGCCCACAGGCCGAGGCCAGAGCAAGAAGAGCGGGGCCTCTGGGGCCTCTCCCACCCAGAAACGGAAGAAGGCGGACTCCCTCCCCGGTCTGAGCAGCGCCGCTGGGTCCCTCCCCAACCGCACCGAGGGAAGATCAGCAAAACCCACCAAGCTGGCGTCTAAATCGGCCGCCTCAGCCAAAGCTGGGTGTAGCACCGTGACGGACTCCTCCTCTTCTGCCTCCACCTCTTCCTCTTCCTCCTCCACAGGCACCAACAGCACTGCCCCACAGGGTGCCCGGGTCAAGCAGGGAAAAGACCAGAACAAGGCGCGCCGGTCCCGCTCTGCCTCGAGCCCCTCCCCCCGCCGCAGCACCCGTGACAAGGAGCAGGCCAAAGCTGCTGCATCTTCCAAATTCGAGTGGGCAAAATTCAGCCCCAAAGTCAACCTGCCAAAGCCCAAACTGTCCCTGCCTGGATCCTCCAAGACTGAAACCTCTAAACCTGGGCCCTCAGGACTACAGGCCAAACTAGCAAGTGAGTTGTACTACCTGCTAGGGATGGGCATTGGGCACGAGTAATGTTTTTCCCAGATCGAGCTATACTCCCATGAATTACTTGAGTAGCGCTTGAGCAATTGTTTAGGGAAACCGATTTTTTTAACGCATCTTAAGCCCTAGCCATATTTTCGGAACATTCGCCTTTAAGTACATACCCAAGTAAATGGAAGATTGCTCCACTTCTACAATCTCCATTAGCATGTTCTTATCTAGGGACATCAATGTATACCCAGTGTCAGCAATATTGTGTCTGTTACTATGCTTGAGTAAATTGTAATGAACCAAAGAATAATATAATATTTATATTTTTTTCCATCTTTGACTGTGAATAACATGTAAACATTGACCAGAAGTGAAACATTGCCACTGAGCTCATTCAAAATCTAAGCCAATGAACAAAGGCCAGATGATTTACAGGTTTTTTTGTAGATACAGTACTGGATTTTGCCACCCTGACACATTTCATTGAAATATGAATATAGAATATTGGCCCTATAAATTAATTACCTTATTATGGCTAAGTCATACATCTATGGATCGGCCCAAATCTCTTTCCGTTGACTGAGTTAAATCTGGATTTAGTACCACCAGGCGCAAAGGGCAGCAAAGACCGTGAATGAAATTACTGTAAGTACAGTTACTTTTGTATAATGTCCATAGCTCCTACATTTTTGACCAGATTGCCACATGTTTTTTTTCTAGACGTTCACAGAAAGGTAAAGAAACAATATATATGTATTTTATGGCAATAGCGTTCAGGTTTGTTCGACCCGTGAGATAAATCAGGTTGATATTTTTTTCCTAAGTCAGCGGCTGGTGTGAGCTGGGTAGTGTAGTTTTATGAAATCAAAAGCCCTTGGTCTCTCCTTTTTAAAACTACAACAATTTCATGACCGTCATTTCCTCCTGTCTAAATCATCCGGTTTCCGATGCAATGCGTAGAGATTTGTATAAGTTCATATTTAGCTAATAACACTTACAATCATTGGTAAAGTAACGTAGTGCTGAAAATATACACTTTGACTGCTGTTTTGATAGGGTTAGGGTCTTTCTTTACTCTTGGCTACATTTGAAAAAGAAACGCAACATTATTTAATACGGACTGTATTGATCCTATTCATGACGTGAAATAAATCTCAACCTGGTACCGGGCCAATCGGGTTTAACCTCTTAAGCATCGGACGGCCCGACAGCGATCATACAGTTCGAAAGTTGAATTTGCCGCCTTTCGATCGCCATCACACTCGACCAATTGCGCGTTTCTGGTCTCTAGTTACAAGACGATATATCCGGCGAGCGCCATGAGAGTGGGGGAAGGTGGGAAAAGTTGACTAAGAAGTCTGTTGTTGTGACTCAAGCGTCAGAATTAATTTAAGTGGATAGCCATTTTGGATAATCACGCTGTATTTTTACCGGTACACACATTACAAAACCGTTCTCAAGCACACATTTTTGAATGGATTTTTATCAAATTTGGACCTGTACTACATAAGACTTCAGGCTATGGAACCGTGGTGTTTTCCAACTACTACCTCTATGCTGGAACTTAAACAGGAATCTGGCAACCACTAAACAGAAATGTGAGTACACACATTTACTTCAGCATGTTCAAACCTCTGTTAAACCTTTGTTACTCTATTTCATTAGCGCTCAAAGTAATTCTTCTTCACGTTTTTTGCTACCGATCACCTATCGTCTGAGCCATATCGGCCGATACCGATCGCTCTTGTTTTAGTCAGCTGGAGACACTAGGGGGTTCCCTCCGGTTGTAAGCCGGCAGGGTAGAGGAATGTTCGGGAGCAAAGTCTGGATCAACGCGGAATAACGAGGCTCCAGATACAGGAGCCAGTGCAGTACTCCCTTGGTCCGCAGACAAAGCAACAGCTATAATCCAGTATGCACGACAGCATGGATGAAAGCTAGCCAGCCTCTGGTCCTAGAGGCGGGCTCGAGGGTGCTCCTCACAGGGGTAGATCCCACACAGCAGTGGGGTAGACGGTTCTCTGCTCCAGCAGCCACAGTACCAAAGCAATATAATCCAGCCGGAAAAGGCTCTGCATTCGCCGGTGTAGGTTCTCCGGTATACATATCCAACGGTTCTCGTCTAGGACTCCTCGGGTGGTGGCACGAGTTTAGGCCGCCCAGCCTGGATAAGTGCACTAGCTATAGGTACGACGAACCGGTGGTAATGCTGGTCACGGAAGAACGGTAGCCGCACGATACACTATAAATAATAGACTATTACTTCACAATAGAATAAGTCGAACTCGACGATACGGCGTTAAACTCTAACACTTTAGCTATATATTCGCACGCGGTTCTCAAGGCTCTATTCAGGGGCAAAGAGGCCCACTTCACGGCACGTTGTATCGTGGTGAAGGCTTCAACGTTTTGGTACTCAACTACTGCTGTATCCACCTGCGACGTATTTATACGTAAGGTGAATAATCTAGTGCCAACCTCAGTTCTGTCTCGTATTACTGCGCAAACCTTGACATGTTGAGACATGCCTTGGCGGTGTCTTTGAACTTGCCATTGGGGGTATGGTCGTTGGCGCCTAGGGGTCGCTGTCCAATAGGAGAACGAATATTATGGTCTGGCTTGTACCCAGGTAAAGGGATATTCCGTGTATATATACAAAGAATATACAAGGGATATCAAACGATATACAAATATTATACAAGGGATCTCAAGTAATAAATATATATATTCGGTTTAATCTGACCCTTTGTAACAAATAGGGATGCACCGATATGAAAATTTGCCACAGATACCGATACCGATTGTTCAACTAACACAATCGGCCGATACCGATATTTGTGGCAAAATATTTTTTTAAATATTTATCTTTTTTGTAATTTTTTTTCTTTTTTTTATGAAACTACTGTATATTTGTCTTACAAATTGTGCTCACCGATATGAACATAGGCCTCTTTACTTACTTAAAAAAAGGAAACATCAAGAAATAGCACTATCTCTCTCCCAGTATGTTCTGCAGGGCTGCAGCTAGATACTAGTTCTCCCAGCATGGTCTACCTGCTGGGCTGCAGCGAGATACTATTGTCTCAACCAATGACATTTTGATTGACAGTCGATTCTGCCAATTACGTCACACACCGCTTGCACCCGCCTCTGCTGTTACCACCAATCGGCAAGCGTGTTGCATTTTTTACTCTGCTTTTGTCCGCCATTGATTTTGACGACAGGTTTTCTAGAACAACAACACGGCGCGGCGCGCGGCCGACGTTTAGCTTTTAGCTCCGCAGGATGACTTAAATGAGGCATAATGATTTTACTGCAACTAATGTTATAATAAAACAAAGCCTTTCTATACATGTGTCTGATTGAAAACGTTATTAACAGATTGCAGAATGGGTAAAACTCAGGGCTCTGTGAGCAACGGAAGGAACTGAGCTAGTATGAACGCTTGCTACGTTCGGGTAAATAATATGCTGATGTTATGAACGTGTAACACTAACTATATAATGTTAATGCCACAAAACGAATGCCTTGTTAATCATAAGTAGTAACTTTGATGCAGTAACTTGTGTGTGTGGGGGGGACTGCCCGGACTGGGGACGGCAGCTAGTATGAACGCTTGCTACGTTCGGGTAAATAATATGCTGATGTTATGAACGTGTAACACTAACTATATAATGTTAATGCCACAAAACGAATGCCTTGTTAATCATAAGTAGTAACTTTGATGCAGTAGCTTGTGTGTGTGTGGGGGGGGGACTGCCCGGACTGGGGACGGCGTTGTGCAGGTCGCGAGTGAACTTTTTTTTGTCTTGACGCTACACAAATTGATGGATATTTATCGGCTACTGCCATCGGCACATTCGAGCTTATCGGCCGATAGGCCGATTGCAGTCAACAAGGCACTTATCGGCCGATACCGATACCCGACCGATACATCGGTGCACCCCTAATTATCAAGCTAAGCTAACTGACCTAGCTTGTCTTCACCGCATTGACATTTGATAACGTTAGTCAGCTAACGCTAGTCAGTAGCTACTTGACCCAAATACGATTCACTGTGGGTGCATTATTGTTGATAGACGGACAGTGTCAGGTCCTGGAGAAAGGACATGCGATCATCTGATTTGATGGAACGTTAAAGCGGGTGTTGTTCCAACTAGCTAGCTTTTCAGCTAATGCTATAATAACACCAGCAAGCAAAACGCATCCCGTCCGAGCTCCCCGTCACACCGCTCTGTCGGGGACAATGGAATTTAAGAAAGTGTATCTGCTGTTAAAATGACAAACGGCATCACACTTTAAAACACGTTAATTTTATAATCCTCACTCTCCGCAGGAGATAAATGACGTCATGGGATCGGAGGCTACACTTTCGGCGTACTCGCCGATACCGATACCAGCATTTTGATATCGGTATCGGAACAACTCTAGTTTTTGGGGTAATGCTTAAGGGGTTAAAAGAACACATGGCAGCAGCAATAACGAGCACCCTCAATAACCACTCAAGTAATCGATTACTCACGTCCATCCCTACTACCCGCTAGTGGTGGGGGAAAATATCGATACAGTATAGTATCGCGATACTGTATCGATACAAGGATGCCAAGTATCGATATTTAATTATGCCCTAAAAAAGATTAAAACATTTTTATAAGGAAGTTGCATTGTTCATTTCAATACCTGTAATAGTACAGTAGTCCACACACACACATTCAGTTAAGTTGGAATATGACTGTAATACAAACAGTTCAGTTTGTCAGGTACATGCAATGCAACACAGATTACGGTGTTGACATGTCTGCTTGAGAAAATCCCATTTGCTGCAATAAAAATGATTGAAGTGAGATGAACAGACTGAAAACTTTATTTGATTAGATAAAACATGTTGACAAAGTTTTACTTTGCAGTTGATAAAAGGTAATAAATCACAACATATCGCAATATTAATATCACAATACTCAGCATATCGCAATATATTTTGAATGGCAATACTATCGTGACTTAAGTATCGTGATAATATCGTATCGTGAGGACTCTGGTGATTCCCACCCCTACTACCCGCCTCTTCAGTCGGGGCAGAAACATGGGATGCATGAATGCTTTTCCCAAACCAGTTGTGTTTCAGCGTCTGATTGGCCAGGTCATTTCTGGTCATGTGACATGTACGCCCAATCTTGGGACCGCAAGTGTCTACACTGGTTAGGCTTAGGCGCTCTTTCGAAGTTGGTTAAGGTTAGAGTTTGTCTTAGAGCATGGCGATAGAACGCCAGGTCGTGCAGGCTGTTAGACCCGGAAATAGGCGCAACATTGGCGCACATGTCACATGACCTGGCCAATCAGCGCAAAACCCGCACCCGGAAACACAACTGGGTTGGGTAAAGCATACACGCTGCCCAGATCGATCGGCCAGCGATCGGTATCGGCCGATATTCAGTATAAATATGAGATCGGTGATGATGCTTTATTTTCGCCGATCGTCAAAACCGATAAAAACATGATCCAATTCTTAGCGGAGATCTCACTGCTCTCTCTCAGACACACAGAGCTGCTTGCAGCGTACGGCTCCTCCTCCTGCTCCTCCCGCACCCATGTAAACAAGAGGCTGCCTCCGGCAACAGTCTGCTCTAGTGCATGCGACGTGAGCTAACGTTGGCTACCTACCGAGCTAACGTTACTGTTTAAACTAAATGACCCAGTGACTACATGAGTCATTGTCTAACGTTATCTAGCTGGCTAGCTACTGATGGCTGCCGATATCAACAAATGCATATCAACAAATGCTCCAGCAATAGTCTAGTGCATGATAAGTTACCTCCGTTGACTCGGTAGCTCACGTTAGCTCACGTTAGCTCTAAACTAAATAGTTCACTGAGGCGTTGTCTTAAAGTTATCTAGCCGGCTAGCAGTAGCTACAGATAGCTCCTGATATCAATGTCTTATAACATTGATTCAATGCGTATTCGGGCTGAGGGCATGCTGAATGTGATTTATACCAATAGGGTCCAGCTGCAGCGCCGGAGAATCCTGGCCGTAGCTGGAGGCTACTCGAGTACACAGACAGTGGAGCTGTTTGCAGATAGCGAGCATTTTGACTTGTTGCATGGTGGCCATGTCTCGCAGATAATACAACTACAAGTACAAGTCTAATTATATAATATATATATTTTATTAAAAAAAATAATATAATTTTTTTTATTTTTTAAATAAAAAACGATCGATATCGGTAATGGTATCGGTGGCAAAACGTGATCGGGGCATCCCTAATACATTTTCATCCACTGTCCAAAGTCACCAGCCATTTAATTTGAGATATATATTGGGGCTGACCCCTATTAGTCGACTAATCGGTCGAAAGGAGCCATAGTCGACTGCCAACCTCTTAGTCGAATACAAAAAAAATATATATATATATTTATATTTTTTTTGTATCCTTTTCAAAAGAAAAGAGGCCTAGAAGCGTGGCTAACACTAATGGCATGCATACCAGAGGCTAACTGCCTAAGAAAACAGGCACAGAGGCACTGAAAGAGGATTTCACCCATCTAATGAACACACTAGACTAGACAAATATCAAGATGTATCCATCAGTGGACCAATTGCATGCTTTTGCAGAGGACAAGAAGCCTTCAGTCGACTCCTTCAGACATTAACACTTTGAATGCCGACGACTATTCTCGTTTTATCAGACCCCCCGTTGAGTGCCGCAGACGAGAAATGTTGTTTGATTTTTTTAATTAGCGATCTGAATTCATATTTCATCAACCGAGTCTCCCGTTGGTACAGCTGCCCCCTATCGTCTATCCTGTGTAACTGCAGGCAGGGAACAAAAGTAACTTTTTGACTTACCAGCCATTTGGCTGGTAGATTTTAAAAACTACCAACCAGGCAGATTTTTTACCAGCCAAAAATTATAAATTGCTTTTTAGTATATCGCCATGTGTTATTACTATTATAATACTCTCATATGCTATTTTCAATTAATATCATAAACAACATAAGGAATATTAGCATAATTTTGAGTGGACTGAAGGAATGGGTCAACGTTAATAGTTTTAAATGCAAATAATTTATTGAAACAGAAGTGGGGTCGGACACACACACACTGTTTCAACTCACCACCCCTGCATTATATTGTAGTCTAGTCTGTCTTCAAACTTCCACTCCTCTCGAAACTTTTATATTTGAATATCAACATTATCTGTCCATCCTCAGTAATCCTCAGTTTACTATAATATACTCCTGTCCTGAGTCCTGACTAGTGACTTCATCGTCTTTCCAAACGCACGCACACACAGGGAAAGGGAGAGTGCCCCCCCCCCATTTCCCTTTCCTCAGTCCACACTGTCTGCTGTTCACTATGGCTCTGCCTCTGATCAGGATTAGCTTGTTAGCTTACGTTACGCTAACGTAACGTTCATTTCGGGCGATGTGGGCATAAAGGAATGGTGACAATGCAACGCATGTTAGATGCATTTGACCCGTTGTGAGAAAAAAAAACACGACTTATTTCGGCTCGCAAAATAGGCGCACTGCTGTGTAGCGCTGCTCGGCTTTAATGCGAGCAGAAGCACGGACTGGGCGGATATGACTTGCGTAGTTGCCACAGGTTTTTTCAAAATAAGAGTATCATATGAACCGAACGTTGCTAGCTGCCGGAGCCATAGATATTATGACTGGAGCTGCGCTTGGGGCGGAAATGAGACCTGCACAGGATTTTCAAAATAAGAGTATCGATATGAACTACACGCCAGGTGGCGGGCGGACCTCTCATTGTTAGTCGCCAAACCTTAAATCTGCCCGCCCTTGGCGGGTACTTATTTTGTTCCCTGACTGCAGGTCAGTCGATTAGACTGGGAGATCCCTGTGGGATCTGTAGAGGTGGAGCCAACTGGCTCCATTGTGCTGGCGAGCCGTCTGATGATGAGGGATCTGATCGCGAGACGGAAAGCAGCCTGGAATATATATTTACAGCAGCCAATAATCAATCAATAAACGCAATCGATATTTGGAATGGCGATCAGGAATTGGAAAACATCTGATCTAAGGTAATGAGTATGTTACCAGTCTTGGGGTAATCGGAGCTGTATTCACTGAGATAACAGCGTGTCCCTGTGTGTGTATGTGATCTTGAGGAAATGAGAGAATAGATTTTTCAGCCCGCCTCTATAGTAGAGTTGTACCGATACCAGTATCGGAAATGCCGCCGATACTGCCTAAAATGCTGGTATCGGTATCGGCAAATACCCTCTAAATGCGCTCCGATACCACGTAATTTATCAACAACACTGCGGTCTGCTGTGAGCATTATAAAACAAACGTGTGTTTAACCGACCGTGAATTAAAGTGTCAATGCTGTTTGTCATTTTAACTTTAACAGCAGATACTTTCTTACATGCCATCCTCCCGACAGCGGTGTTGACGGGGAGCTCTGATGGGTTCGCTTGGTTGTGTTATTGGCATTGAACAGCTAACCGAAAGCTAGCGTTAACTAACGTTAAAGGTTTAGCCATAACGTTACCTTGGCTAAAGTTGGGGCTATTCATAATCCAGCAATAATGGCTGCAGACCTGCAAGCAAAGTACAGCAAGTTGGCAAAGGAGTATTCCAACGTAAATCACATTTTCACCAGTAACGTTAGTCTTTCCATCTCCCGGTAGCTCATGCTAGCTAACCTAGCTCACGTTAGCGTCGTCACTGAACCACCCCGCGTACACAATTAATGACATGTTCAAGTTTCAAGTTTATTTAATAGTTGTCATACAGAAGTACAGAATACTTTTATACAAAATGCTTCTTACTGTTTCGCTCCAGAGACTGTGTTAGACAAGATAAGTATGAAATAAAATAGTATAGCATGTAAAATAGAAGTAAAAATAGAGGTCACAGTGTTCAGTATAGACATATGTACAATGTTCGATGCAGAATAGAAGTAACTGAGTTACCATACAATATACAATATACTATGCAATGTACCAGGGTTAGAAATTAACATTTTCTTTCAAGGGCTTTTTTTGCCCCCCTTAATTGATTTTCGGGGGGCTTTTTTTTGTATTTCGGGGGCACTGAATTTTTATGATAAGCGGTAGGGGTGGGACGGTTCACAAAATGGACGGTTTGGTTCGTATCACGATGTTGGGGTCACGGTTTTCAGTTTGATATACGTTAATTTTTATTAAAAAAAATCTAAAACATGCTTCTCATTTATTAAAAATAAAATAAAAGGTTTACAGTGTTTACAGCCTTAAATAATGTTTGGCACACAAAGACCGAACTGACTGAAAAATATAGGCTACATTTGTCAAAGTATTAACTTAGTGCAAACAAACAATATGCTCAGCCAGCACTAGACTTTCCTTTCTTTAATATAAACACACAAAAACAATGTCAACCATGTTTAAATTCCCTGATTGTCAGTTATTATTATTATTATTATGTTTCTGTCTACATTTATTTAGACTAACATTATTTAAATATTGAGTGCAACTGTGGTGGATTACGTAATTCGGTGAGTTGGAACTATCTATGGGTTGGCGCGGGTCCCCACGGACATTTTAGCGTGTGGCACCTTCAGCTCCGGTAACGTTAGGAGGAGTTCATAACATCAACATGCAGTGGGACAGCGGTAATAGTCCCGGTTGGAGTTAGTAAAACACAGTTGTATGTTAGCCTTCTTGGATGTTGAATAAACGCCTATCATTGTCTTTAAACACCCCGCCTCTCAGACTCCCATTTCCTCCTCTGCTACAGTAGCTAGTAGTAGCTACGGTGACATTTCATTGACTGTACAGTATTAGCTTGCGGGCTGCGTCGGGCTACCATAGTTAAAACGTGCGTTGTTTTGTACAAACTGCTAACGCTATGGCAAGATGTGTGTATGCCTATGTAATGTTAATGGCTATGTTTTTAAAGTCGTAATGAAGATTGATTTATATTGTGCGTGCCATTTTTACACAAATTGACGACTAGCACCTGGCTGCAGCTGGACCCTATTTGGCTGCAGTGCTGCTGCTGCTGCTGCCTGCAGCCAGTGCAGAACACCGGCTCCGCCAAATGATTTTTTTTATTTGCGCGTCATCTGAACCGTACGATACACAGGCGCTCCATTACCGGATAAATATATATATATAATTAGTAAACTGTCGGGGGCATTAAGTGCCCCCCTTAACTCTTTAAATGCCATGCCTGGTTTTCCATTTTACCGCTTGAATGCCACCATCCGCGCCAATGTTAACGTTAATATCGCCTAATCTATGTTTTAAATTATGGCTATGTGTCTAATCTGCCCATCGCATTATCAAAGACTATGTTCCAGACAGTGCTGTGAAGGCAGATTGTTTTTTTATCGCGTCGTTGCCGTTTCAGAGCAGTTAGAAAAGCCCCCGTTTTGATATAAAAAACAACTCATTCTGGAGCATTCTATGAAAATCGTCTTTTAGTGGAATATTCCACAACGTTGATATTCGTCGGCCTTTTTATGAATCGTTTTCAAATAAACGCTAGATGATCAATATTATACGTGCACGCACGCACATTACGGCCGCGCGAGGACAATCGCCTTGTTGATTTCCTCTCGGACTTTTACAGTGAAAACGAAAGAAGAGATTTCACAAAACAGCTTATAACTTCATCAAAATTACTCTGATTATCCTACCACTGATAACATAGAGTCCTTACCTGACATCAGATGGTATCCAACTGGTATATTCCAATTCCTGATCACCATTCGAAAAAATCGATACGTGTATGGATCCAACGCGACACAGTGGTTCTCCATGATCCGCGGAGATCTGAGGCTCCAGAATGAACTCTAGTAACCCCGGCTGGATCAGTGAACTGGAAAATGTGGAGTACCGGATTTTTTTCCCCATTCATTTTCATTGAGTCCATTCCAAAATCACTTATGTCATCTGGGAGACGACAGGGGGCGCTTTTTTCCACAGTGATCACCGGCGCAGCTCGGCAATACTCGGGTAGGCTCGGGTGATGCAATAATTTTTCAGATCGCAAAAAAAAAAAAAAAAAAAAAAATCCGAGAAATCTCGTGAGTGGCTAGCAACCACCTATAAAAAAACACGAGAAATCTCGTGAGTGGCACTGAAAGAGTTAACTGATTTTCGAGGGCATTTTGTCCATTTTCAAGGGCATTATGCCCCAAGCCCCCGTTAATTTCGAACCCTGCAATGTACTAATATACAATACTATATAGTGCAGAGCAGAAATGGGATGAGGTACAATTTAGGTACAATTTACAGTAAGGTGTACGAGTTGTAGTGCAAATCCTTTACCAATAAATATAAAGTGTAAAGTGTGTTTAGGTGTTCTAAAGTGTGTAAAGTGGGTGCTGCAGTGAGTTGTTTGTTTAAAGTGAGTGTGTGCGTGTGGTAGGGATGCCCCCCGGACCCCGGTTTTAAACGGGAACCGGTACTATATTAGAAAATACCGGAGTATTTATAAGCTCCGACGTCCTCGGTACTGCTATCGATACTCTAGAGAAATTATTATTATTATTATTATTATTATTATTATTATTATTATTATCATTATTATTATTTAAAAGTTGCAAACGATCTATCCTCTCTCTGTCTCTGCGCGAGAAGCGAGCCACAGCGAGTCATTATTACACACACTCCTCGCGAGTCGCTCGCTAGTAGTGCTACATACGGGTACTCCTTAATGAAACTCCGTGCTGAAGCGCGCTGCACAGACACAGACAGCTCTGAGTCTGCATGCACTGAGTCGTGACTCGTGATGGCGGATAGAGCGAAGCGTTCTAAAGTATGGATATATTTTACAAGGGTCGATGCCGACAACACACATTTATCAAAACATCTGTTGGCAAAACATGATATTAGCGTGCAGAAATGCGCGTATTCGACTGCCTTGCGCGCAGTGTTCCATCTGCATCCACGTCCACTGCAGCCGTAAACCAAGATACGGAGTTGCCTAGGCTAATAACGAATTATTACAAATAGGCTAATAAACAAAATAATTGTTTAGCTACAAATACTACAATCTAAACTTTTTATAGATCGTCAAGCTGAGGCGTCAGCCACTATGTCCCAGGCCAGTGAGCCCAGGGCCACCACACATCCTCCCTCTACCTCCCTCCACCACCCAAAGTCCTTTCTCCCTAGCAGCTAGAGGAAGGATGACAGAGGATAGGGTGAACGAGTGTCACAGTTCTGTTAGCCTTTTGCATTTGTTGTTTATTATAAAAAGTCTATAATTCAGAGTCGGACACATTTAAAACATTGTTGCTGCTGTTGCTGAAGAAATTATATTCATTTATTATATTTATTTATAAAGTTATATAAAAGAACATTGCTGCTGCTGTTGCTGAAGAAATTATATTTATTTATAATACTTATTTATAAATTTGTATTTATAAATAATAAAGCAATGTTGATTCTGTTCTTAATTAATTGTCTTTTTTTCTTGCAAAAAAAGAACCAAAAAGAACCGATAAGAGTATCGATAAAGTACCGAAC
Source organism: Notolepis coatsorum (assembly GCF_963971535.1). Taxonomy (NCBI): domain Eukaryota; kingdom Metazoa; phylum Chordata; class Actinopteri; order Aulopiformes; family Paralepididae; genus Notolepis; species Notolepis coatsorum. The sequence continues at coordinate 218,858,066 of NC_140165.1, read as the reverse complement.
CGTTAAGCAGTATCGATAAGAGTAGTAGTATCGATAAAATCCTAACGATACCCATCCCTAGCGTGTGGATGTGTGTGCTGTGTGCATTTGATGGTTGTTGCATAGTGTTTATTGTTCGTTGAGCAGCCTGATGGCCTGGGGATAGAAGCTTCTTCTGAGTCTCTGTGCTCGCCTTAAGGCCATGGTTAGACTGGTGTTTTTGTGGCGTTTTTTTATACGTTTTTGAATACGTTTCATGTCCCTATTACACAGAAATGCGTTTTTTGGCGTTTTTTTTGTGGATACGGCTGAAACGCTAAATTGTGTTTGCGTTTTGGAGAACCGCTAAAAAACACGCCGACAACAGCGTGTAGTATGCATGAGCCGTTGTTGCGAAAACGCCCATGCGCAGTAGATACCATCTGCGTGCCCTTCCGGTGACAACAGTGTGTGTGTGTGTGTTTGGGACAGAGGCAGAGCTGTCCCAAATGCGTGAATATTAAAGGCAACCAACTTGTGTTCAGCTTTTCGTTCAGCGTTTCTCTGATTGGCCACACGGCCAATCAATCAATCCACTAGCACACGCCCTTGCGGCAAGAGAGACGCGAGCGCTGGTCGAACCAGCTGTGTTCTGTTGTGTGACTGTACTACAGCGGTGTTCTGTTGTGACTGTACTAAACTCTTCCACCACATGACCGACATTTGACATACAGTACACCTCCTATCTATGTTGGGATTATGTTTGGTCATGACAAAACAATAAAAATCGCTACTGTTAGTAATGCTGCCACCACCCACTTCAATGACAGAGCTCTCATATTTGCGAATGCATAAACGATATCTTAAATTATGGCGATGTGTCTAATGTGGCTGTCGCGAAGTCATTGATAAGCGACAGCCATATTAGACACGCCATAATTTAAGATATAGTTTATGCATTCGCAAAATATGAGAGCCGCTGTCATTGAAGGGCTTCTACAACGGAGGAACGGCCGCTGCTGCTGCTGGAGCTGAACCGAGTCAAGCCGCGGGCGGCGCACGGAAGCCGCGGATAAACCACCGCGTCGCCCCGCTGCGCTTCAGGCTCAGCAGCCTCCACGGGCGAAATAACATATAACGTTACAGTTCCACACTGATGTACAGTGAGTGTCTAATATGGCTGTCGCGAAGTCATGCCTCTCCCTCTGAAAGCCCATCCACGCTGTGTATCATAGAGACATAGAGCACTGGGTTTTATCACTGGAGATATATTTCTCACTCACCATTGTATTTTGCGCCATCTGACAATATCATAATGATGTGTTTTCTATATTATATCCACAATCATTCATCTAAAAAATTTTATGGGCTTTGATTAAACATGTAACCTACACCTACTGTAACTTACTGTACCTCTGCTTCCTACAGCACAGCAGGTAATGGCGTTAATCAATGGAACGCGAAACATAATAACGTTACGCTTTCTAGTTCAGCGCATTTCATAACTGTATGGGCTTTGTTTATACACGAGTGAATCTGGTAGTTGGTTGTTAAAAACGCGAAACATAATAATGTTACGCTTTCTAGTTCAGCGCATTTCATAACTGTATTGGCTTTGTTTATACACGAGTGAATCTGGTAGTTGGTTGTTAAAAACGCGAAACATAATAAAACGCGAAACATAATAACGTTACGCTTTCTAGTTCAGCGCATTTGCAGCCCAACACAAGTGCGTTGGTACAGCAGCCCAACACAAGTGCGTTGGTACACAAGTTGGTTGCCCGCGCTGCCGCTCGCGCGCTCCTTGGATTTCATTTGGGACGTGGGACGACTGCCGCTTGCCTGCGCGTGGGGGCGGGGGGGCACGGCCAATCAGAGAAAAGCCGAACACAAGTTGGTTGCCTTTAATATTCACGCGTCCCAAATAGCTGCAGCTACCATGTGTTGTCAAGTTATTGTTATAAGGATCCCAGTCCAAGCTACAACAGTCTGCATTCCCTTAACAATTGTTTGTATTGAGCCGTATTGTATTGTACCCATATGCAATATGTTAAATAAAGTTTACATCCATTCATTCTGCTAGCATTACCGATTGCATGAGCAGCTGGCTAACGTGAGCTATCAGATCCTGTTAGCTCAAAGCTCCTCTTTCAACTTAACAAGCATTAAACAAAATGGCCCAGTCATCTATTCACCTTTGTTTAATACACACAGCGTTGTCTCTAATGTTATCTAACTACTGATAGCTCTCGATATCATCAGTTTGGTGCTGGCTAAATAGCGTGAGCTAACGTTAGCTTCTAGCCACAATGCTATACTGTTATAATGGCATACTCCATTGACGTTAGCATGCAGCTAACAATGCTACCGATCTTTTTTTAGACTAAACTATCCGCTCTTGGTGGTCACTTGTGTTGATGTTAGTATTGTTTCATCAACAAATGACAGGCAGAACACACAGTGAATGTATCCGTTTTGTTTATTGCACTTTTATTAGGCTTTGCTGAAAAAGAATTGCTGCATTGAGTAAATAGGCAAGATGGTGGCGCCCATAGGCGTCTGCCTTGTTGACATTTTCTTTGCTGGAGCTACCAGGAAGTGTATTGGCACATTCAAGTTCTGATTGGTTGAAATTGCCTTCATGTTCGCCTACCTACTGTGACTCGAGGCGCAGGACGTCGCGGCGAAACGCGTATGACAATGAAACGAAAGGTGTAACCGCAGCCCAAGACTCCGGTATCGCTTGCCTGACCGCAGCAGTTCAAAGAGGCAGTTGTTCGGGTGGCTGGAGTCCTTGATGATTCTCTTAGCCTTCCCCCTGTTGTGGACAGCCATATCGGTGACAATGTTTAGCTTTTAGTGCCAAATGATAAGAGTCTGAGGCGGAGTCTCAAAAGAGAATGTTGAATATTTATTGTGCAAAAATCACAACAGATCCTCTGCTACTTCAACTGGAAGCAAGTGCAGCAACGAATAATGTCTATGGATCATTGGAGTAGGGTATATCTGCAGTGCTGCAGCCCCATACTCGATGATACAATACAAATCTATACAATCACCTGTTGTTGAATAAATACCATTACTTTCTAGTTATTACTAAAAAACGGTATATATAAAACGGTAGCTGTATATTAAAAATATATATATATATATATAATTTTTTTTTTAATGAATGCACTGGTATCGGATCAGTATCGGTATCGGCCGATACCCAAAGCTTAGGTATCGGTATCGGATCGGAAAGGAAAAAATTGTATCGGAACATCTCTACTCTATAGCGTGCACAGGGAGCGAAATTAACTTTTTGACTCACCGGCCAGTGGTGGGTAGATGGGAAGAATCTACCCGCCAAGCATATTTCTTACCTGCCAATTTTTTTTGATTAAAAAAATATATATATTTTTTTATATATATTTTTTTAAATAAAATATAATCATACTTGTAGTTGTATTATCTGCGAGACATCGCCACGCAATAAGTCAAAATGCTCGCTATCTGCAAACGGCTCCACTGTCTGTGTATACTTGAGTAGCCTCCAGCTCCAGCAAGGATTCTCCGGTGATGCAGCTAGACCCTATACTAATACTCTACATTCAGCAGACCCTATTGGTATAATGTTATGGTTCTTTGGTCAAATCATATTCATCAAGCGGAAGCCCTCAGCTAGAATACGCATTGAATCAATGTTATAAGACATTGATATCAGGAGCTATCTGTAGCTACTGCTAGCCCGCTAGATAACGTTAAGACAATTTAGTTTACTGGGACATATAGAGCTAACGTGAGCTAGCTAACGTGAGCTAGCTAACGAGGGAACGGAGGTATTATGCACTCGAGTCGACTATTATTGGAGCATTTGTTTATCAGCAGCTATCAGTAGCTAGCCAGCTAGATACCGTTAGACAATGCCTCGTCATGTATTAAACTAAAAGTGAATAGTTGACTGGGTCATTGTTTAAACAGTAACGGTAGCTCATGGAGGTCCGATCTAGACTAGAGCAGACTGCCTCTGTGTTGATACGAGCAGAAGCCAATAGTATCCCGCTGCAGGGCTGGCCCGGCTGGGCGGATATGACTCGTTGCCACGTTTTTTTTCAAAATAAGAATATCATACGAACCGAATGCTGCTAACTGCCGGAGCCATCGATATTATGACTCTAGCTGCGCTTGGGGCGGAAATGAAACCTGCACAGATTTTCAAAATAAGAGTATCGTTATGAACTACACGTCTACACGCCACACGGCGGGCAGACCTCTCAGTGGCAAGCGCCAAAGGTAAAAACTGAGCGCCCCTGGCGGGCGGCAGGCTTAAATTTCGCCCCCTGAGCGTGCATAAGTACACATACTATCGATAATCTAGCGTTTATTTGAAAACTATTCATAAATAGGCCGACAAATGACTGTCTAGTGCAGTGGTCACCAACCCGTCGATCTTGATCGACTGGTCGATCTTTGAGACTGTCCCTGTAGATCTTTCCATGAAAAGAGAAAAAAAAGAAAATTATCTTACCCTGAGAGTCCACATTACAGTTCTCCTTTTGTTTTGATGTGAAAAGTGATGCTGCACTTAGCACTGACTGAGAAAGTACACATACAGTTCTACTTTTGTTTTGATGTGAAAATGATGCTGCACTTAGCACTGACTGCACTTAGCACTGACTGAGAAAGTACACATTACAGTTCTACTTTTGTTTTGATGTGAAAAGTGATGCTGCACTTAGCACTGACTGAGAAAGTACACATTACAGTTCTACTTTATAAAATGCTAATTGTAAATATGTTTGTCAATGTTAATAATATGAGAGTCCACATTACAGTTCTCCTTTTGTTTTGATGTGAAAAGTGATGCTGCACTTAGCACTGACTGAGAAAGTACACATACAGTTCTACTTTTGTTTTGATGTGAAAATTATGCTGCACTTAGCACTGACTGCACTTAGCACTGACTGCACTTAGCACTAGGCCTGCCGCGATAAGCAATAAATCGATTAATTGCCGCGATAATTAAAATTAATGCAATGATTTTGACGGGCGCGATTAATTGCTATTTGCGCGTTTGTTTTAATGAGGCGGAACCAGTGCCCCTTGTCAGTCACTGTCCGTGTTGGGAGGCGGGCCGCTGGCTTTACTACAGAGCAGAGAGCACAGCACAGGAGCTCCGTGGGGCAACACCACATAGCTTAACTACATTTCTCAATAGTGTTGCTCGTTTTAACCAAGTAGCGTTATTTGTAGTGTAACGTTAGCGTTTTAACGTTAGTAGCTAACGTTAAAACTAACTTAAAGTTAGTTGTTCACCAACAATCTCAACATTTGTTTTATCATTAGCTCATGTCGATCTACTAGTAGCATCAGCAAGCTAACGTTAGCTGGCCCCAGTCCACTAGCAGCATGTCGATCTACCAGCAGCATCAGCAAGCTAACGTTAGCTGGCCCCAGCCCATTAGCAGCATGTCGAAGTAGTAGTAGCATCAGCAAGCTAACGTTAGCTGGCCCCAGTCCACCAGCAGCATCAGCAAGCTAGGATAATAACAACAATACTTCCGGTCCGGTCGGTGGGCTTCAAAATAAAAGTCTAAAACACCGGAAAAAACGGAGCGGTGGGCTTCAAAATAAAAGTTTTGGGAAATAAATTTCTCAAAAAAAAATTCTCTAACCGGTCGCAATAATATCGCTTATCGCGATATTTTCGGGGGCAATTAATCGCCCAGCAAAATTTGTTATCGTGGCAGGCCTACTTAGCACTGACTGAGAAAGTACACATTACAGTTCTACTTTTGTTTTGATGTGAAAAGTGATGCTGCACTTAGCACTGACTGAGAAAGTACACATTACAGTTCTACTTTATAAAATGCTAATTGTAAATATGTTTGTCAATGTTAATAATATGAGAGTCCACATTACAGTTCTACTTTTGTTTTGATGTAAAAAGTGATGCTGCATAAGATGACTGCACTTAGCACTGACTGAGAAAGTACATAATAGTTCTACTTTGACGTTTTAATGTTGGACCAAAGCATTGCATGTAATTAGAATACAGGCAAATAAAAGTAATTTAGTTTAAAGTACAATCTTGGCTGTCTTTTCTCTCTCAACACTTCAATAGGTAGATCTTGCCTTCACCAAAAAAAAAAAGAAAGTGATCTTTGGCTTAAAAAGGTTGGTGACCACTGGTCTAGTGTATTCGAGAATATTCCAATAAATGCAGTTTATGGGGGTATCTTAAAATTTTTGAGAAGGATACCTTTTCGAAATGCTATAAAAAGGATATGAACCGATAAAACCGACACATAGATTAAAAAATTTAAAACATAGATTAGGTGTTTTTAACGCTAACATTGAAGTGGATGATGGCATTCAACCGGGTAAAAAGGTAAACAAGGTCGGCACTGATTGTGTTAACACTTTGGTTGCCTTGGGTTAAATTAATGATATACCATAGGTTGCCGGCTCTATTTGTCTATGGAGAAGTACCCCTTCTTTGCATGGCTATAACTTTTTAAATTCTATTGCTACATTGCCATTATTAGGGCCCATTCAAAGTCCTATATGTATTGTTCATTGTGTAGCAACGTTAAACTTTTTCATTCACATATTCATAATAAAGTATGGTCTAATGTATAAGTATGTTTTCATCTCTTTCTGCAGCTTTCTCCAGAACGTGATCTATAGCCCCAAATGCATTATATTGATGATGCAATACAGTTTTATGGCAATCAGCGCGATATAAAAAATTCCAACTAGACGTACTTCTAGAAGTTACTACACGTCATCTGATGTTGACCGGATGGGCTAGGGGGCGTTTATAATTCCGTGGGCAGCGTTATACCAATCATCTAATGTGGGTCAAATGTTGATAATATCAGTTAGTATCGAAGACGGTAACGTTACACGCTGAAACTCACCCCAGTCTCCGCGCGCCGTTGGGCGATAATCGTCGAGTTGAAATCTTATCATTATGGGATGTAAATTTACCCGGTCCATCTCCAGCTTGTATAATGGTATATACGTCCAAATCATGTTGTTTATCGAGTTATTGGCAATCGATCACTGTGTAGTGTGACGAGCCAGAGTCGCGGGACCTATAGCGAGCGCCGGAAGTACTACGGTCGTCTAGGACAACCTCTATTCAACATCCTGTTTGGCGATTGCGCCGATCGGCCACCAGATGGCGCTCCTGAACCGCCAGAGAGCTCAGTGGGTCCTGCTGGTGGATCTCAGGCCAGCGGAGGGGGATTATGAATCCGATCGCAGATTTTTGAAATATTGATATAAGGACGCTGTACAGCGTCCCCTGGCAACTTGAGCATGGCCAGCAATGACGTGAAAAGACGTTTCATGGCAGTCAAAGTGTTAAGCACCCCCCACTTTTTTTTTTGGATAGTCGACTAACGGCAAATTTCGCGTCCAATCATAGTCGACTATCCAAATCCTTAGTCGGGGACAGCCCTAATATATATATATATATATATAAATTTTAGAACTTGATCGATGGCGGCTGGGTGGTGCAGCGGACATTGCGTTCGTCACTAACGCAAGATACACCGGGTTCGAATCCGGCTGTCGGCCGGCCGTCATACTAACTCAATTGGCAGTTAGCGGGAGTGAAGTTGATGGGTGGTAATCTGGACGTTGTGGACAGCGACTCCTACAGGTCGGTTGGGGGACGCCTGCACAGCAGAGACAGGAAATGGCGGGGGTAGTGTGAGCCTCCCACACGTTACACTTCGCCAATGAGAGTCCGCACTGGCAGGTGAAAAGATGTGACGGGCTGCCTCCTCGTGTATCGGAGGGGACACGTGATGCAAGGCTTCTGTCCTCCCTACAACCGGCTTGTGGGGGGCATATGCGAGCAACGTTCAAGACAGGGGAGGGAAGAATTGGCACAGCGAAATTGGGAAGGGAGAAAAATGGAAAAAGAGGAGAAAGTGGATAAAAAAAATAAGAACTTGATCTTTACAAAAGTAGCTGGTGTAGTGTTTGACTGGTGCATCTCCCACCTTGCTCTCACCCCCTACGTGTCGTTTATTTCTCCCCTCATTCAGTGAAGGAAAAGGATCAATGTTGTCATAAGCAGGGTTCATGTCTAACCTGTATTCTTCTATATGGTGGCTGTCAGTCCAGGAGTGAATAGTGCTCCGGTCTTGAGGTTCCAGCTGGTCTGTTAGCAGCAGTGTGGTGATCCTGTGGGCATGGGTAGAGGTTACAACACTGAGATTAAATGTCACTGGCCCCACGGCTGCGCCAGTGTCGCAGCTTCAGTTACCGAAGATGTCGTCATTTGAGGGATCCAACGCATCTGGGATAGCTGCCTCACACATCAGATTATATTAAAACACACACACTAGGACTGCCCCGCCCCCTGACGATTAATCAGTCGGTTTGGTCTTAGTCTACCAAGTCTTTGTTAGGTGATTGGTCATTTTTGTATGCTTTCCCCCCATGCTGAATGAGTCTGTGTATCCCATACGTAGGCTCTACTTAAGCACCCTGCCCAGGTAAAAAGGAGAAATAAATCAGAATTCCACATTTATTTTTCAAATAGTATCTTCATAATACACATAGACCAGCGGACCTTACATTTTAGAAGCGACATTATATCTAGTACGGGTGGGGGGGGGGGGGGGGGGTCGATACGTAGTAGTATTGCGATACTTAGCGTGGCGATACTGTATCGATACAGGGACGCCAAGTATCGATATTAAATTATTCATAAAAAAAAGTTGCATTGTTCATTTCAATACCTGTAATAGTACAGTAGTCCACACACACACGTGCATTCAGTTAAGTTGGAATATGACTGTAATACAAAAAGTTCAGTTTGTCAGGTACATGCAACACAGATTAGTGTTATCAGTCTGCTTGAGAAAATACCATGTTCTGCAATAAAAATTATTGAAGTGAGATGAACAGACTGAACTTTATTTTATTAGATAAAACATGTTGACAGTTTTACTTTGCAGTTGAAAAAAATAAACGCGCTATCGTATCACGGCTCAAGTATCGTGATAGTATCGTATCGTGAGGTCTCTGGCGATTCCCACCCCTAATATCTAGTTATTCAGCCCTCTGTTTGACATTTCCCTGCGACGACAACTCATGAGTTACGCCGTCCCTCCCAACAGCCAGACAAGCAGGGGAGGAAATTAGGCCACTTTACTGGCCAAATGCTAGTATTTTTTACGTTTGGCTGGTAAAAAAAATCAGATACCCGCCAGTTGGCTGGTAAGCCAAAAAGTTAGTTTCCTCCCCTGCTGGCGAGTATACAAAAAAATAAAACATTCTGCAATCACTGCACTGGCAAACGGTGCACGTCTTCTGAGTGTTCGCTTTAGTTTACAGTGCCACGAGAGCACTGCACAAGACCACCCGCGGACATATAATGTTTAATAAACGTTTGCGCAGTACTGGCCAACCCGCGGACATATAATAATAAAAGTCCCGCGGTACTAGGCTAGCCATCAGGAGCACTCGCAAACAGATAACGTTAAACACAGCAGAAGATGGAAAACAGACAGACTGACCAACGGGGAACTGCATCCAACCCTAGTACAACCCTCGAGTATAAGTTACTAAGGACACATTTAAATCACAGAGGTGTAATGTTAGTCTACTGGAACTGTATACAGTGGTTAGCTTCTAGTTAGCGTTTTAGCTATAGCTGCTTGCTAGCTAACGTTAGCCCCGTGTGCTCAAAGCAGCCAGCTAGGTGTATCTGTTATGACTATAATGTTTCCAAAAAAGCACCGGACTACGACGTAAGGTTAGACATTTTATTTCATGCTCAAAAGCCCCTGGCTTGCACATCGCAGTCACGAAAGGGGCTAGCTCAACCAGTGCACTGCACAACAGCACACCAACCCAACTGACGTTACCACAACACTTGACGGTACTTCACAGCACTGTCGTAAGACCACCGTGCTGTCTTAAAGGCACAGTGTGCCTACCCAGATGCATACACAACATTGACGCAGCTTGACATACAAAGAAGTAATTATCACAATTAGCGATTTTTTTTGTCTGGTAAAAAATCTGTTTGGCTGGTAAAAAAAATCAGATACTCGCCAGTTGGCTGGTAAGCCAAAAAGTTAGTTTCCTCCCCTGCAGACAAGCATTAGTTTACAGAGGAGACATGCTGTGAAAACCAAAACGGCAGAAGGAACTAACTGGCCTTATATCCACCAAAAAGGGACTTAAATTACCAGGAAGTTGTTATCCAATGACAACCGGTCCAATGTGTCTCATGCTTCGCATCCTTGCCAACCCTATATGCCCAAGTCACGGTTAAACCCTAAACTAAGTTGGCTGCTAACCAAGCTGGCCCCAAACCGGGTTAAACTAACCCTGGAGAAGCTCACAGTGGAGCAGCCCTCTGGACCAGTTAAAACAGTTAACTAACCCCGGAGCAGCTCACAGCACAACTAGGGATGCACCGAATGGGAAATTCTTGGCCGAAACCGATACCGACAATAGAAAACAGTTGGCCGAAAACCGAAAGCCGAAAGGCCGAAAATGATTCATAGAATAGATTTTTTTTTACCAATGTTGTGGAACATTATGATTATGGAAAAATATATGATTATGGCAAAACTTAACTTAAATAATAAATAATCACTATTATGGGTCCATAAAACATTTATTCAGCACTTCTGAATGCATACAGTACATTAATTCCATCTTTTCTCTGGCTGCGCAGCGGACATCTGTGCTCTACTGAGCGCACCTTTCTAGTCCCCAGCTGAATGTGGTCGCTTGACTCGGCACAGTAGACGCGTGACAGACAGACAGCTGGGCTGTGTTAACATTACAATGTACAGTCGTGCGAAATAACGTTATGAATGCCCGAAATAACATGGCATTACAAAGTACAGTTGACAGCTGGGCTGTGTTAACGTTACAATGTACAGTCACGCGAAATAACGTTATGAATGCCCGAAATAACATGGCATTACAAAGTACAGTTGACAGCTGGGCTGTGTTAACGTTACAATGTACAGTCGCGCGAAATAATGTTATGAATGCCCGAAATAACATAACGTCACAAAGTACAGGTCCAGCTCAGTATGATGTCATAATCAAACATTCTAGAACATTTGTGTATCTATTCAACAATTCTCTCACAGCTGAGTGTGGACGACAGCGGGGACGAGGGAGAGTAACTACATAACATAGGCAGAAACACAATCCCCCCCTCTCGCTCTGAATAATATGCATATTAGATCACTCAGTGATTAACCGCAGCATATAGTAAATAAGGATATAAAGCATGTTAAAGACGCATTTATTGGACGCATTGCGCGCAGTTTACATAGAAACAGCGCGACTCCCGACAGCACGACATCATCACAACAACACGCGAGGTTGTTTCTGTTTCTGTGACATATTTTCGGTGAAAACTCTTTCGGCCGAAAGCCGAAAGGCCATTTTTTGCCATTTTCGGCCGAAAACTTTCGGTGCCGAAATTTCGGTGCATCCCTAAGCACAACGGCGTCTGAACCAGTTAAAACGGTTAAACTGACCCTGGAACAGCTCACAGCACAACAGTCCTCTGGGCAACTGTACTTTCGTTTTCATTCAAATTGATTTTGCAGGGATAGTTTGCTCTCCACCTCCCAACAGTCAGGAATGGGAGGGGCTGAACCCGAGACACTCCCCCCTCTCTCTTTCTGTACATTCAATCATTTAAAATAACCAAACATTACACTATACAATTATTTACAAGATAATAAATATTTCACTTAATATAGCTGAAATATTCTAAAATCATTAAGTCTGCTATAAGCCTGTGTAAATTTGCTAAATGCTACTCATCTGACATGGATTAGGCTAATCATCATTAACAATACTGATGCAGAAATTGCCTATTTTATTCAAAAGGAAGATATTGATGTCTATCTTTTAAAAGGGTACATCTGTATTAGGGATGCCCCGATCACGTTTTTTGCCACCGATCGTCTATGAGCCATATCGGCCGATACACTGCCGATACCGTTTTATAATATATATATATATTTTTTTAATATATAATTTTTTTTATCAAATATATATTATATAATTATACTTGTAGTTGTATTATCTGCGAGACATCGCCACCACGCAACAAGTCAAAATGCTCGCTATCTGCAAACAGCTCCACTGTCTGTGTGTATACTCTGCTTTGGTCAAATCACATTCTGTATGCCCTCAGCGTCCCCAGTCAGCGATAGTTCAACTTGACTAACAGGGTCTGAAACGTATAAGATGTTTGCAGTGTTCAGTTATGAAGCATGATAGCTAATTAGCCAACAGCTGCAAAAACGAATAATGTAAATTATGTTATAAGACATTGATATCAGGAGCTATCTGTAGCTACTGCTAGCCGGCTAGATAATGTTAGACAACGCCTCATGTATTAAACTAAAGTGAACTATTTAGTTTACTGGGTCATTTCTTTTAAACGGTGAGCTAACGTGAGCTAACGTTAGCTACCTAGCGAACGGAGGTATCATGCACTAGACTATTGCCGGAGCATTTGTTGATATCAGGAGCCATCAGTAGCTAGCCAGCTAGATAACGTTAGACAATGCCTCATGTATTAAACTAAAAGTGTGAATAGGTGACTGGGTCATTTTTGTTTAAACAGTAACATTAGCTAGGTAGCTAACGTTAGCTCACGAGGTCTCATGCATTAGAGTAGACTATTGCCGGAGCCTCTGTTGACATGGGTCTGGGAGGGGGAGGGGCAGTGCGCTGCTGCAGCAGCAGCTGTGTGCCTGAGAGAGAAGTCAGCGAGTGAGAACTCCGCTGAGAATGGGATCATGTTTTCCGCGCGTCTTCGATCGGTTTTCACGATCGGCGAAAATAAAGCATTATCGGAATTGACCGATCTCATATTTATACTGAATATCGGCCGATGCAGATCTCTGGCCGATCGATCGGGGCATCCCTAATCTGTATGCTTACATTTGGGAAACAAATCATTAAATCAACTAATTGGATTGGTAGACAAAGTCCTATGAATCTTAGTTGACTAAGAATTTCTCTAGTCGAGGACGGTCCTAACACACACAAACCCTCTGCAGGGTTAACCATGTAGACATACTGATAAACATGGTTATTCATAGGGTACATACATTCAGGGGCAAGCTTTCAGAAAAACTCGTCCAGACACACCTGTAACTGATAATGATGCACACACACATGACCGATAAATACACTTTGTAACCCCTGCTCGCTCCTCACATAGTCAGCTGTGTGTGTTTGTGTGCGCGCGCTGGTTAGTTATGCATCCAGCTCACGGGAGGGGGTTGTGGGCTTCACCAAGAGCTGTGCGGCTGGTTCAGATTTCAGCCAGTGTCAGTCCCAGGAGCCTGGAACTGAGGAATATATAAATACTGTCTGGTTGCTCAGCTGAAGCCTGTTTACTGTGGAACAAACGGACAATTGTACAGGTTAAGGCAGGCAGACCCCCAACTTATTAAATGATTTTTATGAATGCAGATTGTGACATTCATAATTGTAATGAGACTGGACCAGTTGATCTTTGAGCCGTGCTCCAAACCTTAAAACCTTGATGAATATAGAGCTCGGCTATAAACTGAAGGTGACTTGCTTGCTAATATTGTGAGGGCCTGACTGACATCATAAGCTACAGGGTTAGCACTGTCACAGATTAGTCGCAACACACAGCCCCTCGCTGAGGTCACTGAGGTCAAATTACACTACAGTGTGTTGTGGGGACTGTATTATGGGATATGGGCTGTTGAGTGAAGGTCATACTAAGTTGGTGTGGTGTTTTGCAGAGAGTGGGACGATTGCTGGCTTGGCTTGCGTAACTAGATTTGTATGTATATTACAGTTGAAATTTGGTGTTTGTGTTCATGGGATGCTTGGAGAGGGTGCTTCACAAATGCCATGTATGCGAGTGAGTGTTAGCTGATCAGTTCGGTGTTGGGTCAGGTTGTTCTGGGTAAGGAAGAGGATTCCGAGACGGTAACTGAGGCTGGGCAGTATGCCACAGGCCTGCTTCCTAAATGGTCTGACCCTTCTTGAGCTGATCTGGCTGGGTGGCCCACTAGCTGACCGCCAACATTCATCAGGTTTGCAGAGTGATGATGGGAGTGTTTCATGGTCTTTATGAAAGGGGGATGGACACCGATTTACCCAGCCTCGTCTCTCGTTTGTGTCTGTGTGTGTCTCTCTCTCACACCTCGAATCTGTCTTTGTCAACTCTACTAGAATGGTAAGTGTGAGTAAGCATGTGTGTTGTGAAGGCCATTTTGATCAGATTGAGCAACTGGTTTTACTGGGGTCAAAGGCAGGAGCGAGAAGTTTGTGATGGTACTTGAGTTGCTGCAGACATGGGACATGGCTGTATTGTAAGTGAAAGGTCAAAGCTGCTTGACTTTTTTGTACTCCTTTAACATGTCTGGTTTGTCCAATTGAGAAAATAGAGTGTACAAATCTTTGCTGCACTTTCATAGAGGGAGGGAGAGAGAGAGAAAGTAAGCATGAGCACCTCGTTGAGGTATCACTTCCAAGTAGGAAATGGGTGAAAAGGAAGTACATACTATTCACTTGGGCTTTAAATTTTTTGTGCAAATAATTGTTGCACTACAACATTGGGAGCCACAGGTTTTAACATGAAGGTTGTTCAGTCATATGGCCATAGTGAGGTTTCTATTAATACCCAGGTGGTTGGTGGCACAAGGCTGTTTAGAATGGTGACCCTACTGCACCAGTCATCTGCTCTCACCACTCTGTCTGTGGAGCCCATGTTTCCAGTCTGGTGAGCCAAAAGAAGCTTACTCCACCACAAGAAGCACCCCTCCATGTCCAATATGTCAGGGATACTGTCCCCCCCCCTGTGTTATGGTTATTAATTCCCTGGTTTTCTGAATGGCCATGAACTGCTCTCTTAGCTGTATTTTCTGTCCAGACTATATCAATGTAGTTGCATTACATTTTCTTAATTTCTCAGCTAAGCTTATTAAAGGCTGCCACTAGTGTTGAGTCCAGAGAGCAGCTTTTGACCCTGGCCATGTTCTTTTCCCCTCTAGGTTTGAGGAAGTCCACTAAGAAGCGCAGCGAGTCTCCTCCAGCAGAGCTCCCCAGCTTTCGGCGGAGCACACGGCAGAAGACCACGGGCTCCTGTGCCAGCACCAGGTACGAGTCCTCCACCCCTTAGACCAGACCTGGGCATTGTACGGCCGGCCTGCGGGATGATTCTGACCGGCCCGCGAAAGATTACATGATCATTTTTTGTATTGTTATTTTTATTTTTTTAACTTTTTTCTTTTCGTGTCAACGTTCACACGCACAATATACGCTTACCTAGGATTTTACTTGATTCAACAACAAAGCAGTCGGGGCAAGCCGAAAACGGTCGAAAGTGTGGTTATTTGAAGTTTGGATTTCTTTTTTCACAACTGAGGTAGGTAGATAACATTTTTAGAGACTAAAGTACAGAAAAAAGGTACCGTTGCAGGGCTGTACAGTGCGACGAGATGGTCGCGAATTGCCCCTTTAATTGGCCGTTGTGATTGGTAAATATTATCTGGGGGCGGGCTTGCAAGTAGTGCTTTCAAGCTTGCATTCGCATTTCACTCCTAAATTATCCAAGGCGTGTGATGACGCCACTCACTCGAGCTGAGCAGTGAGCACTCAGCAGGTATGATCAGCGGGAACAATCGACTGAGCACTCACTCTGATAGACTGGCTGACTGTCTGATTTAGCTATGAAGAAAAGTAAAGTTAGTATTGCTTCATATTTTCGACGCGTTCGACATCCTATAGTGAGCCGAACTGAACTGAACTCAGACACACGGAGAGAGCTGCGGCGTCTGCTGCTCCTCCCGCACCCGTGGCTGTTGTAAACACTAGTCTCTAGTGGGACACTGGGACCTCGGTGAGCCTGCCAGCCGGCTAGCTACTGATATCAACAAATGCTGTCCAGCAAGTCTAGTAGTGCATGATAGCTCGCGTTAGATTACTGTTCAAAACGAAACGTCCCATTAAACTAAATAGTTCAGATAGCTCCTGATATCAATGTCTTATAACACTGAGTCGATGCGTATTCGAGCTGAGGGCACGCTGATTATAGTCAATAGGGTCCAGCTGCAGTGCCAGAGAATCCTGGCCGTAGCTGGAGGCTACAGTATAGGGACCAGCTGCAGCTCCGGAGAATCCTGGCCGTAGCTGGAGGCTACTAGAGTACACACAGACAGTGGAGCTGGTTGCATATAGCGAGCATTTTGACTTGTTGCGTGGTGGCGATGTCTCGCAGATAATATAACTACAAGTATAATTATATAATATATATATTTTATTAAAAAAAATTATATAAAATATATATATTTTTTTACATCAAAAACAATCGATATATATAATGGTAAAATTGTTATTTAAAAATGTGCCCCTAAAAAATATTTTTTGCCCCTAAATTTCTCATTTAGGGGCAAGTGTGCCCCTAGTGAAAATGCTTAGCGTACAGCCCTGCGTTGGGTACCGGTATCGATTCACAGGTACCGGTACCGTATCGGTTCAAATGTGAACGGTACCCATCCCTACTGAACACACAACTGCAGGGCAAGGGCATTTTTGCTCATGAAATGTATACCCATGTGAAAGCCTTCATGACAAAGTTGCAATTAATTTCAAGGCAACTAGGCAGCAACAATCTCAAACACATGAAACCCCTGAAAGAAGTCAAACCATCAGCTGATCACCGGCACAGGTACTCATCCATGTTGGGAGCACTGCATGGTGAATTTTCAAGGCGTTTTCAAGATTTCAAAAAGTTTGAGGATGAAATGCAGCTGGTTTCCTCTCCCTTTACCTGCAGTGTTGATAGTGCACCCACTGATGTTCAGCTTGAACTCATTGACCTGCAGTCTGATTCACTACTGAAAGAGCACTTTAAGTCAGCATCACTGCTGGAGTTCTACTCTCAAGGAGGAGAACTTTCCAAACATGAGGAGACATGCTCAGAAGATGTTGGTTCTCTTTGGATCCACCTATATGTGAACAGACATTCTCAGTCATGACGTTTGCCAAGTCCAGGTACAGATCCTCTCTCACTGATGAACATCTGGCAGCTGTGCTTCTCATCTCCACCTCAGACATGCAACCTGACTTTGATGGACTTGTTAAAGCTCAACAGAGACTGGATTTATCACACTGAATGAAAAAAAAATTAAAAAGCTGAAGAACACTAAAATGTGGAAATATAACAAGTGAAATGCGACACTTTTTTTTCTTTTTTTTGCACAGTTCTGAAAACATTAAATGTTTAATATAGGCATGTAGAGTAAAAAAGGCTACTGGGACACTTTTCATGTCTTGTTTATTTTGGCTATAAGATGATGTGATGTCTTTAGAAAGCTAAGAAAATCCTTGTTTCAGTAGTATATGAAACTCAAAATAATAACTTTATTTGTATAGCACTTTTTCATACATGCCCTTTGTTATTAATGTTTCACATTGTTTATCATTTTGGAAATAAATTCTATTTGAATAAATGATATTTGAAAGCTAACCTCACCTTTTAATTGCCAAATAATAACATACACTCTTACCAGGGGTCAAAACGATGCCATTTACTGCTTTTTATATAGAAATAAAATGTATATTATGCATAATTGAGTTTGGAATTTTGGCCCGGCCCTCCAACATATTTTCAGTTGCTCATTCGGCCCCCCGGGAAAAATAATTGCCCACCCCTGCCTTAGACCCTCTTTATGGAGGTACCAGTCCTCCACCCAGCCTCCACACTCGCCCCTAAGACCGTCTTTATGGAGGTACCAGTCCTCCACGCAGCCTCCACACTCACCCCTTAGACCGTCTTTATGAAGGTACCAGTCCTCCACGCTCACCCCTTAGACCCTCTTTATGGAAGTACCAGTCCTCCACCCAGCCTCCACGCTCACCCCTTAGACCGTCTTTATGGAGTTACCAGTCCTCCACCCAGCCTCCACGCTCACCCCTTAGACCGTCTTTATGGAGGTACCAGTCCTCCACCCAGCCTCCACGCTCACCCCTTAGACCGTCTTTATGGAGGTACCAGTCCTCCACCCAGCCTCCACGCTCACCCCTTAGACCGTCTTTATGGAGTTACCAGTCCTCCACCCAGCCTCCACGTTCACCCCTTAGACCGTCTTTATGGAGTTACCAGTCCTCCACCTAGCCTCCACGCTCACCCCTTAGACCGTCTTTATGGAGGTACCAGTCCTCCACCCAGCCTCCACGCTCACCCCTTAGACCGTCTTTATGGAGGTACCAGTCCTCCACCCAGCCTACACGCTCACCCCTTATACCCTCTTCATGGAGGTACCAGTCCTCCACCCAGCCTCCACGCTCACCCCTTAGACCGTCTTTATGGAGGTACCAGTCCTCCACCCAGCCTCCACGCTCACCCCTTAGACCGTCTTTATGGAGGTACCAGTCCTCCACCCAGCCTACACGCTCACCCCTTATACCCTCTTCATGGAGGTACCAGTCCTCCACCCAGCCTCCACGCTCACCCCTTATACCCTCTTCATGGAGGTACCAGTCCACCCAGCCTCCACGCTCACCCCTTATACCCTCTTCATGGAGGTACCAGTCCTCCACCCAGCCTCCACGCTCACCCCTTAGACCCTCTTTATGGATTTTTACATCTAAGGATAACATTTCCTGGATGGCAATTTAGTCATTTTATCATTTACTCAAATTCGACTTGTGTAAATACTGCATTTCTAATAGGGATGCACGATAATTATCGGGCCGATATCAGCAATTGATCGCAGTCACGAAAGGGGCTAGCTGCAAAGGAACCGGCGGGGCTTGTACCTGAGGCGTTTGCAAAATTAAAGAAGTTTGACAGAAATGGCTCAAGCGATCTAACTTGATCACAGAAATGATGGCACTTGACGACCAGCCCTTTCCCTCGTTGAAGACAAAGGATTGACTGATTGTGAATTTTGTGTTTCAAAAAATAAATGTAGTCACTTTATTTGAAGAGTCAAAACTGTTGTCTTGTCTTTGTTTTGTTCATAGTAGTATCGCTCATGTCATGATAAATCTGGTTAGGTCAAAACTACAGGAATACAAATTTTTTAAATAATAATAATACAATAAATATATATTATCGGTATCGACCTTGAGGAGCAGAAAGTTATCTATCGGGGTCAAAAAATCTATATCGTGCACCCCTCATTTCTAAACCCTCTGGAGTTCATTGGGGTGCTGGTCTACATGGCCACCTATAAGCCCCAGCGACATGAACAGAGCACTTTCTGTCTATTTTACCTTGCATCTCACACTAGAAAATAGGCTTGTTGCTGAATCTCTAGGCTTAAGTGCTGCTGCTGCCACACAGGGCCACTCTGCTCATGCTGTCTAATCTGTTAACATGGTCACTGTAGCTGCTCTAATCTGTTAACATGGTCACTATGTAGCTGCTCTAACCTGTTAACATGGTCACTATTAGGGATGGGCGTGAGTAATCGATAAAGAAAAAAAAGAAAAATTATAATTTTTTACATATAATCTGATACAACGGTTTGTTGGTTTCCTTAAACATATATACGTGAATTAACACAAATTGTTTTTTTCCCTTTTCGAGTAATACACGATCAATCGAGTATAGCATGCGATAATCTATCTGGATTTTTCTTTAAAATGCCCATCCCTAGTCACTATGTGGCTGCTCTAACCTGTTAACATGGTCACTGTGTAGCTGCTCTAACCTGTTAACATTGTCACTGCGTAGCTGCTCTAACCTGTTAACATGGTCACTGTGCAGCTGTTCTAACTGTTAACATGGTCACTATGTAGCTGCTCTAACCTGTTAACATGGTCACTGTGCAGCTGTTCTAACTGTTAACATGGCTGTGTTTCCCCTACCATTGCCCCGCCCCTGAAAATTTTTATAATAAAATTATATATATATTTAATAAGTTTGCTTTAATCACTAACGTTGGCTAGCTAGCTAAATTATACATAAATCGGTTTTCATATAAATCGATCTTCACTAAGACTTTAAAACGGTGGTGCGGCACGGTATACGGAGACGCAGAAAAAAACGAACAAATCCATTCCGAGACAATTCCGAGACTGACTAATGTATTTGTTAAATTCCACCACCAGCACACCTGATTCAACTTAACAAGCCCTTTATTAGTTGAATCAGGTGTGCTGGTGGTGGAATTTAACAAATTCATGGAACGGCTGGGGTGCCTCGAGAAGAGGCTTGAGAACCACTGCACTAGAGGGTCTGAGGTCCACCCATCTCACAAAAACCTGTGGGAAACATTCCTTGTATTGTAAATAGTTCATATGTGTGTTGTCACTACTGTATATATAATTGTAAATAAGTTCATTTATGTGTTGTAAATGCACCGATACTAACAACCGCCTTACTGCACGCGTTTATGACGACACTGTTGACACCACATATCCGTGACACGCAGGCCCCACGACAACACTAGTAGTTTTGGGGGGCCTACTACCCCCCCTGAAAAAAATCCTAGGGGAAACACTGCATGGTCACTATGTGGCTGCTCAGTGCTCCAACCTGTTAACATGGTCACTGTATAGCTGCTCTAACCTGTTAACATGGTCACTGTATAGCTGCTCTAACCTGTTAACATGGTCACTATGAGGCCTTTCACACCAGCCGGTTCCTGAACGTAATCTCGCACCTACCGGCGCGTTCACACCGGGATTAATTGGTTCAGAACATGACAAGCTGACGTGCTCAGCTGGCACTGAAAAATAGTTTGTTTTTCCTTGCGAACCGTGACATCATCAGTGGGCATGTCATATTCTAGGCTGTGAAGACTAGTAAACGGGGGGGAAAGTAGAGTCGGCATTGCACTCAACCGATCCATTCAACAGGAAGCGATTTGCGACTGATCTCAAAACGAGATTAGATTCAAATGTATTGTTATGATATAGCACAAGTACCATCCAACCATAGTGGATAAAGATATGCTCCAGAAATGCGTGGAGAAAGGCTTAGCGAACCTCAACGCACGAGCGCACACACGCACTGTATACGTTTGAAATGAATCGTACCAGCAAAGTAGGCTTCTATTATTCTAATTACTGTTTTAATGGGTATCATAGTAGTAAGTCCTACTGTAGAACATGACATATTAGCATGACATCTGATTTATTAATGCCAATACTGGACTACAAGCTCAATTGGCACTTGACAAGTGTAAATGATGGATTAGTGACTCAGTTAACGTGCCGCAATACCGCGGTGTGTCAAGGCACTATAACAAACAATAACAAACAACCACAACAACGGTGGTAATTTTTTTTTTAAATAATCCCATATGCGGCCGTCATAATTTTTTACTCTGTTCATTTAATGACGAGATTGCCTCGTGCGTCCGTTTTCCAGTAGCATGAGCTAACTTCACGTTTCCATACAGTTTACAACTCACAGATGAAATCAGGATTCATTTTCATATCCCGCACTCGAGCCCCCAATGTATACCTTTTCCTATATTAATCGGAACCGTAGTAGAGTACAGGGGAGCGTTCTCCTAACACTCCCGGGCCGAAGTGCCGGTCATGTAACTTGCTTGTTATAACTAGCTGGACTTCTGTACTGTAAGGTGGTGACAGTAGGCCAGAAAACCGTTCTCTCAAGGACTGGGCATTTATTTCTGTTTGCAGCTCTCTATTCTTAATGTTATTGACTAATGTTACACGCACATTAACACATTGGGCGTCGGGGGTTGCGCCCATCATTGTACCCAGTCTGCCACAGTTGAAAGCCTATGGAGATGTTTACCTTCTTTGCAGGGCTATAACTTTTTAAATTGTATTGCTATATTGACATTACTATGGCTCATTCAACATCGATTATTAGGGATGCCCCGGTTGTTCGGCCACCGATCGTTATCTGCCGATAATCAGTATAAATATGCGATCGGTGATAATGCGTTATTTTCGCAGATCGTCAAAACCGATCGAAAAGCATGATCCAATTCTGAGCGGAGATCTCACTCGCTGAGTTCTGTCTCAGACACACGGAGAGAGCAGCGGCGTCTGCTCCTCTTCCTCCAGCCCCTCCCGCACCCGTGTACTGTAAACACTAGTATAGTCTAGTCTAGTCTAGTGGGACACTGGGACCTCCGTGAGCTAACGTTAGCTACCGTTACAAAATGTCAACTATTCACTTTTAGTTTAATACATGATGAGGCATTGTCTAACGGTATCTAGCTGGCTAGCTACTGATGGCTCCTGATATCAACAAATGCTCCAGCAAGTCTAGTAGTGCATGATAGCTCACGTTGGCTCACGTTAGCTCACGTTAGCTCACTGTTCAAAACGAAACGTCCCATTAAACTAAATAGTTCACTGAGGCGTTGTCTTAACGTTATATAGCCGGCTAGCAGTAGCTACAGATAGCTCCTGATATCAATGTCTTATAACACTGATTCGATGCGTATTCGAGCTGAGGGCATGTTGAATGTGATCAATAGGGTCCAGCTGCAGCTCCGGAGAATCTTGGCCGTAGCTGGAGGCTACTCGAGTACACAGACAGTTTGCAGATAGCGAGCATTTTGACTTGTGGCGATGTCTCGCAGATAATACAACTACAAGTATGATTATATAATATATATATATTAAAAAAAAATTATATAAAATACTTTTTTTTTTAATCAAAACCGATCGATATCGGATCGGTATCGGCCGATATGGCTCAAGACGATCGGTGATCGGTATCGGTGGCAAAAAACGTGATCAGGGCATCCCTATCGATTATTCATCGTTCAGGATGTGGGAACGTTATATTTTTTCATTCATACAATGTTGTGTTAATACAGTCTAGAATAAGTGTTTTTAAGGTTTTCTGCTGTAATTCCAAAAACTAGTTATAGGCCCTGACACATGATAGATTATCGATTGGCGTTTCTTTCCTATACACGCTATATTAAAAAATGTAAATGTATATGATCGGTATGCGTGTAGTCTTTTACCAACCCACTTTCAGTTTTCCGCGATCTGATTGGCCACTGACGTTTCTCTCAGCGCCAATCGCGTTACGCCTAGTTCTGCCTTCAACAGCCTGCTAGCTAACGCCTAGTTCTATCACTGGTTAAGCTTGGCGACTCTTTCGAAGTTGGTTACGGTTAGAGTTTGTCTTAGAGCAGGGCGATAGACCACCAGCCCTGATTCCAAACTCTAACCATAACCAACTTCGAAAGAGTCGCCAAGCTTAACCAGTGATAGAACTAGGCGTTAGCTAGCTAGCAGGCTGTTAGAGGCAGAACTAGGCGTAACGCGATTGGCGCTGAGAGAAACGTCAGTGGCCAATCGGATTGCGGAACCCGAACTCGGAACTGAAAGTGGGTTGGTAAAAGACTACACGCGATCGGTATACATTATGCTTCATCATGCGTGAAGGAAAGGGGGGGGGGGGGGGCAGTCGTTTATAATTCCTTGATCGTCAGTAACAGCTTTATTTAGTATGGGTTGATATATTGATCCCACCCTCCAGAACATTTACAACAAGCGGTCCAGGGGTAAGGCTAAGAGAATCATCAAGGACTCCAGCCACCCAAACAACTGCCTCTTTGAACTGCTGCGGTCAGGCAAGCGATACCGGAGTCTTAAGGCGAGCACAGAAAGACTCAGAAGAAGCTTCTATCCCCAGGCCATTGGGCTGCTCAACGAACAATAAACACTATGCAACAACCATCAAATGCACACAGCACACACACCCACACGCACACACTTGCTTTAAACAAACAACACACGGCAGCACCCACTCTCCACACTTTAGATCACCTAAACACACTTTATATTTATTGGTAAAGGATTTGCACAACAACTCGTACACCTTACTGTAAATTGTACCTAAATTATACCTCATCCCATTTCTGCTTTGCACTATATAGTATTGTATATTAGTACATTGCATAGTATATTGTATATTGTATGGTAACTCAGTTACTTCTATTCTGCATCGAACATTGTACATATGTCTATACTGAACACTGTGACCTCTATTTTTACTTCTATTTTACATGCTATACTATTTTATTTCATACTTATCTTGTCTAGCACAGTCTCTGGAGCGTAACAGTTAGACGCATTTTGTATAAAAGTATTCTCTACTTCTGTATGACAACTATTAAAGAAACTTGAAACTTGATCAGATGGTTTGCAGTGAAATTAATAAACAATCTGGCTGAAAATAACGGTATATTCCTCTTACCGTTCGCCGATGAGACTGGAGGAAAAAGATCCCAATTATTTGACGCCGATCTCCTAGATCCGTTTCTGGTTTGTATGGCGCAATAAATGCCAAAATCATATCGATTATTGAGTTTAGAAAGCGATCCAAATGCACTAGTGTTTGTCTGGATCCACTTAACAAGATATTACTGCCGGAGGGATTTCCTCGATGCACCAGCGCCACTTCCGGTTTTGGCGAGAGTGTAACTCGCCCGACCACCAGGCGGCGGTATTGAGGCGTTGCTATCTCATACAGGGTTCCACTGCAGTCCGGAGGGAGACTGGATGAATTATGAATGCCATGGCAAAAAAATTAAATATTGATCCCAAAAACGATGTACGCCGTTGTTGGCGTTCAACTAGGGCTGGGCGATAAAACGATAACGATAACTATCGCGATAAATTATTTCCTCGAAATAAACATGAAACGTGGTCGCAAAGTTTCGATATATCGATTTTCCAAGCTTGGATATCAGCACACGCACACTAACAACCAATCAGTGAAGGAGATGGCGACAGCGAAGGAGACCCGCGGTGCACCTCTGGGTAGTAAACAAGGCTGGCTAGGATCATTAGCTTTCACGCCGCTATTTTATAGTTTACGTGCAGAGTGGGTGTGTGGCGTGAATTCAGGACTCCCTGGAAGAAGAGATCTTGTATCTCAATGGGACATTCCTGGATAAATAAAGGATAAATAAAATTCTGAGGGTAACTGTTCGAGTAGTGTGGGGTATGCTGCGCCGCGGTGGACGTCGTTGCAATGTATTGGGGCGGAACGGAGTATTTTAGGGTGATGAGTTAGTACATTGGAAACGAGGCTGGCTAGGATAATTAGCTTGCACGTCGCTATTTTATAGTTTACGTGCTGAGTGGGTGTGGCGTGAATTCTGAGGTAACGGTTAGAGTAGTGTGGGGTATGCGGTGGACGTCGTTGCAATGTATTGGGGCGGAACAGAGTATATTAGGGTGATAGTTAGTACATTGTCCTGGGATACACCGCTTGCTCTGGCTAACTGTTAGTTCCATTCTTATAATGCATATGATCCAGTGGCGGTAGGTGGAATATAATAATCTATGCACTGGGCCCTGTTTACTGCGTAGAGGAACGGCGCCGGGCATAAGAAGTTAATTAAACTTGACAGAAATTATATCGACGATAATTGTCTCGAGTGATATGAAAATTATTTTATTTTATCGCGATAACGTTTTTGGCCATATCGCTCAGCATGGCTGGCAAAAACGGCGTAAGTCGTTCTAGGCGACCAATGTGTTAAGTGCTGCCTCTCTCTACCGTCCCTGTTACACTCGGACTACATTAACGTTTCCCTATTCTCACTTCGTTAACGTTATCATAGTGCTACTATCGTTAGCGCTCAGAAGGTAGCCAGAAGCCTGCAGCATCCTAGTGCTACTATCGTTAGCTCTCAGAAGGTAGCCAGAAGCCCGCAGCATCCTAGTGCTACTATCGTTAGCTCTCAGAACGGTAGCCAGTTAGCCTGCAGCACCCTAGTACTAGTAACATTAGCTCTCAGAAGGTAGCCAGAAGCCCGCAGCATCCTAGTGCTACTATCGTTAGCTCTCAGAAGGTAGCAAGAAGCCTGCAGCATCCTAGTGCTACTATTGTTAGCTCTCAGAAGGTAGCCAGGAGCCCGCAGCATCCTAGTGCTACTATTGTTAGCTCTCAGAAGGTAGCCAGAAGCCTGCAGCATCCTAGTGCTACTATCGTTAGCTCTCAGAACGGTAGCCAGTTAGCCTACAGCACTCTAGTACTAGTAACGTTGGCTCTCAGAATAGCCAGTTAGCCCGCAGCACAACATTTACAACAAGCGGTCCAGGGGTAAGGCTAAGAGAATCATCAAGGACTCCAGCCACCCAAACAACTGCCTCTTTGAACTGCTGCGGTCAGGCAAGCGATACCGGAGTCTTAAGGCGAGCACAGAAAGACTCAGAAGAAGCTTCTATCCCCAGGCCATTGGGCTGCTCAACGAACAATAAACACTATGCAACAACCATCAAATGCACACAGCACACACACCCACACGCACACACTTGCTTTAAACAAACAACACACAGCAGCACCCACTCTCCACACTTTAGATCACCTAAACACACTTTATATTTATTGGTAAAGGATTTGCACAACAACTCGTACACCTTACTGTAAATTGTACCTAAATTATACCTCATCCCATTTCTGCTTTGCACTATATAGTATTGTATATTAGTACATTGCATAGTATATTGTATATTGTATGGTAACTCAGTTACTTCTATTCTGCATCGAACATTGTACATATGTCTATACTGAACACTGTGACCTCTATTTTTACTTCTATTTTACATGCTATACTATTTTATTTCATACTTATCTTGTCTAGCACAGTCTCTGGAGCGTAACAGTTAGACGCATTTTGTATAAAAGTATTCTCTACTTCTGTATGACAACTATTAAAGAAACTTGAAACTTGATCAGATGGTTTGCAGTGAAATTAATAAACAATCTGGCTGAAAATAACGGTATATTCCTCTTACCGTTCGCCGATGAGACTGGAGGAAAAAGATCCCAATTATTTGACGCCGATCTCCTAGATCCGTTTCTGGTTTGTATGGCGCAATAAATGCCAAAATCATATCGATTATTGAGTTTAGAAAGCGATCCAAATGCACTAGTGTTTGTCTGGATCCACTTAACAAGATATTACTGCCGGAGGGATTTCCTCGATGCACCAGCGCCACTTCCGGTTTTGGCGAGAGTGTAACTCGCCCGACCACCAGGCGGCGGTATTGAGGCGTTGCTATCTCATACAGGGTTCCACTGCAGTCCGGAGGGAGACTGGATGAATTATGAATGCCATGGCAAAAAAATTAAATATTGATCCCAAAAACGATGTACGCCGTTGTTGGCGTTCAACTAGGGCTGGGCGATAAAACGATAACGATAACTATCGCGATAAATTATTTCCTCGAAATAAACATGAAACGTGGTCGCAAAGTTTCGATATATCGATTTTCCAAGCTTGGATATCAGCACACGCACACTAACAACCAATCAGTGAAGGAGATGGCGACAGCGAAGGAGACCCGCGGTGCACCTCTGGGTAGTAAACAAGGCTGGCTAGGATCATTAGCTTTCACGCCGCTATTTTATAGTTTACGTGCAGAGTGGGTGTGTGGCGTGAATTCAGGACTCCCTGGAAGAAGAGATCTTGTATCTCAATGGGACATTCCTGGATAAATAAAGGATAAATAAAATTCTGAGGGTAACTGTTCGAGTAGTGTGGGGTATGCTGCGCCGCGGTGGACGTCGTTGCAATGTATTGGGGCGGAACGGAGTATTTTAGGGTGATGAGTTAGTACATTGGAAACGAGGCTGGCTAGGATAATTAGCTTGCACGTCGCTATTTTATAGTTTACGTGCTGAGTGGGTGTGGCGTGAATTCTGAGGTAACGGTTAGAGTAGTGTGGGGTATGCGGTGGACGTCGTTGCAATGTATTGGGGCGGAACAGAGTATATTAGGGTGATAGTTAGTACATTGTCCTGGGATACACCGCTTGCTCTGGCTAACTGTTAGTTCCATTCTTATAATGCATATGATCCAGTGGCGGTAGGTGGAATATAATAATCTATGCACTGGGCCCTGTTTACTGCGTAGAGGAACGGCGCCGGGCATAAGAAGTTAATTAAACTTGACAGAAATTATATCGACGATAATTGTCTCGAGTGATATGAAAATTATTTTATTTTATCGCGATAACGTTTTTGGCCATATCGCTCAGCATGGCTGGCAAAAACGGCGTAAGTCGTTCTTGGCGACCAATGTGTTAAGTGCTGCCTCTCTCTACCGTCCCTGTTACACTCGGACTACATTAACGTTTCCCTATTCTCACTTCGTTAACGTTATCATAGTGCTACTATCGTTAGCGCTCAGAAGGTAGCCAGAAGCCTGCAGCATCCTAGTGCTACTATCGTTAGCTCTCAGAAGGTAGCCAGAAGCCCGCAGCATCCTAGTGCTACTATCGTTAGCTCTCAGAACGGTAGCCAGTTAGCCTGCAGCACCCTAGTACTAGTAACATTAGCTCTCAGAAGGTAGCCAGAAGCCCGCAGCATCCTAGTGCTACTATCGTTAGCTCTCAGAAGGTAGCAAGAAGCCTGCAGCATCCTAGTGCTACTATTGTTAGCTCTCAGAAGGTAGCCAGGAGCCCGCAGCATCCTAGTGCTACTATTGTTAGCTCTCAGAAGGTAGCCAGAAGCCTGCAGCATCCTAGTGCTACTATCGTTAGCTCTCAGAACGGTAGCCAGTTAGCCTACAGCACTCTAGTACTAGTAACGTTGGCTCTCAGAATAGCCAGTTAGCCCGCAGCACAAGCAACGGTAATCGTGTCTCGTTTAATTTCCACCACTGAAGCTTTCCCCTATCGATTGCGTCCTCCTGTGTGTAGACAACCAGCTCTGCGTGTGCTCGCTCCACTACTGAGGACTGGTCTCGCCCTCTGCTGGTGCGTGCTGTGTGTGCACTACAACCAATGCCGTCCCTGTCAAAACTCTGTTTCAGTGTAATAGAAACTGAAACGCATCTGTGATTTTGACTGTATTGATTTTCAATACCGTCGGGATTTCTAAATACCCTGGTATACCGTAATACCGTCATACTGCCCAAGCCTAATATATATATCATTAGTAAACTGTCTGGGCTTTTTTGTCCCCCCCCGGCCCCCCTTAACATGAGGGAAGCCGAGAACGCATAGCTGTCAGTGCGCACAGGGGTGAAATTGTGTGTCACAGCTGGGAGCGTTGCGGTGTTTGCAATGGAGAAGAAGTTTGGTTCACTTGTAAATAAACTATTCACATAAATGAAACAACGTAATGTTAAGGTCTCCATCAGGGTTTCCGGTCTCCGTGTCCTGGAAGATTTCAATCTCCTGGACAAATGTGAGAAATTCCGTCAGTTTATTGAGCTTAAAAACAATTGATAGGCAGGCTATATAAAGAATGACATCCTCAAGGCATGTAGATTTATAATATTTTAACTTAAAACTAGGCTACTTTTGCGTATACAGTCATTAATATATTCCAAATAAAATAAGTCCCTCGAGACTCCGTGCTGCTGGCGCTGCCGACTTGAAATCAAATAGGTGTCTGTGGGCAGTCGGCCCGACGGCAGTCTGTTATAATCACATTTTTATGAGCTAACGAATTCCGTTATATTAGACATTTGTATTAATTATATCAAGCGAAGAACTGAGAAATTTGGCAGAGAGACAACATTATCGTGGGGTTCACTGGAATCTCTCCGTCTCCCAACGAAGCGATAAACGAATCCCAATAGTATGCAACTGCAGAGCTGCAGAGCCAGCGGCGCTATCGGGTCCGGTCTGGGGACCGCTCAGCAGCGCTAGGGATGCACCGATATGAAAATTGGCCACCGATACCGATTGTTCAACTAACACAATCGGCCGATACCGATACTTGTGACAAAAAATAATTATTTGTATATTTTTTTTTTTTTTTTTATGAAACTACTGTATATTTGTATGTTTGTATTTGTAGGCCTCTTTACTTACTTAATGTTTATGGTATCACTATCCCTCTCCCAGTATCGTCTGGCGGCCTGCAGCGGGATACTATTTTCTCAACCAGAGCTTTCAACCAATGCAATGGAACCATTCTGGCGGCCTGCAGCGGGATACTATTCTCTCAACCAGAGCTTTCAACCAATGCAATGGAACCATTTTGATTGACAGTCGATTCGGCCAATTACGCCACACCGCTAGCACCCACCTCCTGCTGTTCTTACCACCAATCTGCAAGCGTTTATTCATTTTCTACTTCGGGGCATGCCGCCATTGATCTGCTTGCGACTCGAGAGCACAACAAACTTAACGTAGCTAATACCTTAGCTGCCCGGCCCGCCGACCAGCGCTCCACAGCATGACCAAATGAGACATAATAATTTTACTGCAACAAATGTTATAATAAAACAAAGCCTTTCTATACATTTGTCTGGTTGAAAACTTTATTAACAGATTGCAGAATGGGTAGTTTGGTACGGAATGAGCAACGGAATGGAACTGAGCTATGAACGGAATAATGCCTTGCTTACTTGCTGTGTTCCGGTAAATAATATGCTGATGTTATATTGAACGTGTAACACTAACTATATAACGTACCGGGAGCTCACGTTGATGCCTGGATGGTGCTAACTAACTACCTACCGTACCGGGAGCTCACGTTGATGCCTGGATGGTGCTAACTAACTAGCTACCGTACCGGGAGCTCACGTTGATGCCTGGATGGTGCTAACTAACTAGTAGTGGGTAGTTGGGTACAGAATGAGCAACGGAATGGAACTGAGCTATGAACGGACTCCGAGTAATGCCTTGCTGCTATGGGTAATAATAATATGCTGATGTTATTGTCCGTGTAACACTAACTATATAACGTTAATGCCACAAAACGAATGCCTTGTTAATCATAAGTAGTAACTTTGATGCAGTAGCTTGTGTGTGTGTGTGGGGGACGGCGGGCGTTGTGCAGGTAGGTCGTGAGTGAACTTTTTTTTTTTTGCCTTTTGACGCTACACAAATTGATGGTTATTTATCGGCGACTGCTATCGGCACATTTGAGCTTATCGGCCGATAGGCCCATTGCAGTCAACAAGGCACTTATCGGCCGATACCGATACCCGACCGATATATCGGTGCACCCCTAAGTAGCGCCACCCACCCAATGGCTGAATTGCCAATGGCTGAATTCGAGTATTGCACTGTGCAGGCACAACTGTGGGCTCTGCGGCTCTGCTGTTGCATGCTTCTCGCTAATCCAGCACCAAGCTCCCGTCATCAGCAAACCACAGGAGGACATTATGACCGGAGATATTTAAATATGTCGGACTTCAACAGATTTCCCCGGTAAAAAATATATAAATATATATATATAATTAGTAAACTGTCGGGGGCATTTTGTGCCCCTCTTAACTGATTTTCGAGTGCATTTTGTCCATTTTCACGGGGCATTTTCCCCCAAGCCCCCGTTAATTTCGAACCCTGCTCTAGAGGTTATATATGTGCACCGCAAATTTGCCCCACACGAAAGGATTTGCGGCAGCGGTCAGGCTAAAACCAGGGATATAATCATATTCATGTGGTGTTGCGAGTCTCAAGAGTAGCCCTCTGAATGTGGTGATCATTCACGTTCTTTTTATTTTTTTGCTTGATCTCGCTGTATAAAATTATCTATCGTGTGTGACCTCTATATAATTCAGCCATTCAAACAACCAGAAACTAGAGACCTCGGCCATTCGGAGGATGCGTGGCTTGCCTAGGTACATTGGTAATAAGTGGGATTTTCTGAGCCAATTTCAGTGGTTGAAGTTCTGGCCATTTTCTGAGCAAGCTGCACAGCGCCAGACCACCAGACAGGCAGCACACGTGGTCCAGAAACAAAAAGGTTTGAATGTACACCACAACATGCAAACGAGGGTTTCAACCATCCACAACAGAATACAGCAGTCATGTATTTACAATGCTTGCTCATTCTCTCAAGACTAACGCAATGTCTTGGAACTCTTTATTTTTATTGAGGAAGCCAGTGTCACTGGGGCTATCTAGCTAGCTATTTCCAAGATGTTGCGTCATTCTGAGAGAAGAACTGATCGTCGGAAATGCATGAGGACTGCATTATTTTGTTGTGGTGTAGCTAAAAAAGATTTGCACGTGGTGGTGTGGTTTAAACGTTTTTTTGTTTACTGATGCTGTGCATGTCTGAAGCTGCCCAGCTCGCACGGAACACTGCCACAACTTAGACCGCGGTAAGTAAGCAAATGGCTAAGGATCGATTACACTACTGGCAAGTATTTCATACTACTTTTTTATAATACAAAAAAAAATGCAGTTTCGGTTGCTGTGTTTTGAGACAATTGAATAGAGGCCTTTCACAAAATGTTTAGAATGCCCATTAATCGTCCCATGTTGGAAGAAAAAAAGGGTTGATATATGAATACATCAACAAAAATGTTATTACAGTAAACAAGTCACAGTAGAACAGTAATACGTTTTTCCAGCTCTATCACTGCACAGAAATGGGACATCGTCTTTTAAGAAATGGTTACAGGCGTCCATGTTGGAAGGGAGATACCTACCCAAACATTTCGTGCAAAGCCTTTATTGGATCTCTTTTTTTTCCCCTTCTCCTTTTCTATCAGTCGGCGCGGCTCAGGCCTGGGCAAGCGCGGGGCAGCCGAAGCTCGCCGACAGGAGAAAATGGCCGACTCCGACAACAACCAGGATGGGGCCAACTCATCAGCCACTCGCACTGACGAGGCACCGCAGGGGGCTTCAGGTACCCACCAAAAAACCTTACCCTCGCTCTTGATGGTGGAGCATCTATCATTGCTGTGTGGACCCCAAAATCTTTGGCCTATGTGAAGAGTTATGTAATGAATGGAGCACATTTGAGCCACGTATTAGCTTTGTTCAGTAGCCACATGCTGTTTAGGTAACAAACGTAAGGAACACTGGCATTGACTTGGAAGATCTCATCGTTTACTGAGGGCTTTGTCAAATTAATCATTTGTACCCTTCATGCTATCGCTGAACCCATCTCTCTTTTTAATCTCCAGCGTCTAGCTCAGTTGCTGGAGCTGTAGGTATGACCACCTCTGGAGAGAGTGAGTCCGATGACTCTGAAATGGGCAGGCTCCAGGGTAAGTAGATTAATTTACAATGCTGCCATGCATATTTGAAAGTAAATTCAGCTTTTATACATCATATTACTGTACCTGCTTTACGTTCAGTGTACTGGTGAGCATTCAGATATGTTCAAATTGCTCCTGAATTTCCCCAATGGGATCAATAAAGGAATATCTTATTTTACGTGAATTCTTCTAGACTCTTGAAGACTAGACTTTTGTTATCGATTAATCTGTTGATTATTTTATTGATTAGTCGATTAATCTAAACCATTAATTTACCAGAAAAATGGCTTTAAATCATGGATACGTGGTGTCAACAGTGTCGTCATAGACCAGCACAGTAAGGCGGTTGTTAGTATCTGTGCATACACTGAGCTGAAATGAAACGATTGCACATAAATTAGGTGAATAAATATTAACAATATTAATAATATTTATTTACAACACATATATTATTTACAACACATACATTTACTTATTTACAAGTATACATACAGTAGTGACAACACGCATATGAACTATTTACAATACAGGGAGAGTTTCCCACAGGATTTAGTGAGACTGTGGTGGGTGAACCTCGGACCCTCTAGGGCAGTGGTTCCCAAACCTCTCCTCGAGGCACCCCAGCCGTCCCCATGTATTTGTTAAATTCCACCACCAGCACACCTGATTCAACTAATAAAGGGCTTTTTAAGTTGAATCAGGTGTGCTGGTGGTGGAATTGAACAAATGCATGGAACGGCTTGGGTGCTTCGAGGAGAGGATTGGGAAGCACTGCTCTAGGGGTGTCCGGGGGCATGCTCCCCCGGAAAAGTTAAATGCATCAATCTGGTGCACTTTGAGAGCAAAATAAAGAGGCCAGATCTATGATGAACTTTGTGCTCAAAACACAAGATCGACTAGACTAGAGCATACATTTGAGCCATCAAAGAAATGAAGCAAAAGTAGTTACCTGTGTTGAACTGGTTTCTTTTTTAGAAAATATAAAAATATAGTAGATTACTATTACGACTACTACCACTGCCAATACTACTGATACATCCCTATTGGCAATGTATCAGTCTAGGTAATTAATGGGAAACACTGAGGGAGGCACATACAACACTCATAACTATTTACAACCAGTGTCAGAGCGAGCGCACTCAAGTTGTTCGGAAATTCTGAGTGCACACTGGACGCTCTGACCAAATAGTCAGTTTATCAGAGCGGAGCAGATTTTCAGAGTGAATTTATTAACTCACCTTAACACAATCGCGGCCACTGGGATGAGTCTAATTAATCTCAAGAGGACCGCGAAATGTAAACAGATGTGAGGCTGTTTGTAGAGCTAAATCTATACTTTATAGTATTGCTATCTGTCCATTCTCATTGTCAATTGAGTCTATAAACCGTCCCTTCAAAATAGCTTAAAGATAAAATAATTCATCAATACGTTCTCATTTTATAGCGCCGTGAATATAAGCAATATACGGGATTTGGTCTAGTATATTTTCTGGAAGGCTAGATATAGGGCTAATAGCTGCTAACGTTATATCCAATGGCATTTCCGTTTTACAGATGCTACAGAAATAAACTCAAACTGCATATGATCGGCACGATCCTCAAGCATGTATGCATGAAAGGGGGGGGGGGGGGGGGGCGGGGACGTCGTTTCTGATTATTGATTACCAATAACCGCGTTAGCCTCATAGGCCGAACGCCTGGTTGAGTATCAAAACAAGGCCCGATCGTGATGTACTTTACGTGAAAATGATCTTACCGTGGTCCGGTGGGATCCCCCCGAGCATTTCCCCGTTATCGATCGCCATCTGGTAGATCGATATGTCCATTTGCTGATGATAAATCCCCTTATTGCATGGTGAAATCTGCGATGCAAAACGTAATCCAAGGTACAGGCTACACATATAGAATCCAGCTACTGGAAACTCCAAAAAAAATCTAAAAAAATAATGCTCCCTTCAGCCACAGTGCACACTGCATTATCGCGATAGTGCCCCTAAGAGGATCTGGCCCGTATTGCACTTTGTCGAATTCAAAGAATAGGGTAAATCTGCAGCTCGGCGACCTTGAATAGGTTATTAATATGGAATAAAAGCAATAACAACTTGCCACGGATATATCCGTGCTTCTGTCCACAACGGGTGAAATCGAAACACTCAGATCTCCGTGCTTGGGCGGGATAGTGTTAACTAGGGCCCTATGAAATCCGTTTTTATCTTTTCCTGTTTTCGGATATGAAGTTTTCTGATTTCTGTCTTATTTTCCCGTTTTTCGGATTTCTCAGATTTTCCGATTTAACAAAAAAAACAATACAATTATTTTTTTAACTAACTTTAAATAACAGTACATCTGCAAACAGTGCCAGTTAGGTTATGAGGTTTCTTTTTTTCAATTAAGATCAGTTCAATGCAGTTCAACTGCCAGTGCAGTGCAATAACGAAATAATAATTAAATAGTTGTATACCGGTAATACAAAATAATAATTTGTTTAAAAATCAAGAAAAAAAAACTGTAAAATGTAATTTATTTCAAAGAGATGTCCTTTGGTTCATGCTTCTCTCCATCTCTGGCTGACATCACTATTGTGATACATGATGTTTAGGCCTTTGCGTTTTCCTCAGTGAAGGATTCTCTTTTGTCGGTCAGCAGTGTTTTGTACTTGCTGAAGCTTCTCTCTGTATAATAATTTTTTAAGTTTTTAAATATCAACATTATCTGGCCATCCTCAGTAAATACTATCAAACTTTCCAATGACCAGAGTTGGGACGCACACGCACACGCACACACACGCAGAAAGGGAGAATGGCGTGCCGTCCCGCCAAGGCAATGGTAGGGGAAACACTGACGCTGTAGAGCGCAGGCTGAAGAGCTGCCATAGCTTCTAAACTGTAAGGTGTGGGTATCGGGCTCAGGCCCCCCCCCCCCCCCAGCTGGAGTGTAACACGGAAGTTATCAAATGTGACTGTCAAGTCCTGGCTCTAGGTAGAAGCACGAATAGTGGTTTAAGATAAGTTAATTCTATTTTGAATGTGATTCACTGCGCATTAGTTAGATTACACGTTGCTCATGTTATGACTTTGAACGTCTGCCATTTCCACCGCAAAAGGCACATACAATTAACAATACAATGCGTCGATCATGAATATGCAAATTGACTAAATGTAATTGTTGTGAAGGGCCAGATTAAACCGAATATATATATTTATTTATATATATATATTTAATTGTATTTGTATATTCTCTAATATTCCCTGATATCCCTTGTATATTCCTTGTACAATATGCATTGAATATCCATTCTAGCCTACTGAACATCCCATAATAGTCTCCATTCTACTATTGGTCGAGACCTTGGTGCCAGGCTGCCATACCCCTCAGACCCAGTTCAAACGTACCGCTCAACATGTACGAACAAGTCCTAGTTCCGCGTAGGAATCTGGCTACCGCACCACTAATGGGACTATTTGTTCATAGTGCGTATATATACTGCGCTACTAAAGTAGGACTTTCTTTTCAGTCCAGTTTCTTACCCTCCAATAGAGTCACAGACGTAAAGCCTCCCCGCGACGCCACGTGTGGGAGTAAGGCCAAGTTCGCCTACCATCGGTATTGAGACATCGTGTATATTAATATTTGAATAGTCATATTTGGCACTATATCGTCGAGTTGGACGTAGTCTATTAAGCTAATAATAGTCTGTTAATATATAGTGCTTCGTGCGGTGAGAATACTACCGTAGTCAGTACCCCATCGTTTCGGGCAGAGAACTGGCTGCTTATCCAGGGTGGTTGACCCCACGTGAAGCTGCACCCGAGGAGCCCCAGAGCCGACGAGCGAGTGGACCTGTATACCGGATTATTCTACCGACGACAGCCCGCCTTCCCAGGCACGGATTATGCTTTGTATACTTTGATTATTCCATGGATAAAGACCCCCGACACTGCCGTGTGTTGGAACCCCCCCCCCTGGAGAGGACGCAAGGTGAGGAGACGCTCTGCAAGACGAGGTCGCTTCACGTCTCTCCCCCGTGGACCGGAGAGACGCCGGCCCACAAAGAGTCCACCTGCTTTCATCTGTGGTCCAAGGATCGCCGGCGCATTGAACGGCACTACAGTGGGTTCACCTGGGATACCCTTGGCCGGATGAGGCAGCCGGATTCTACCCCCCCCCCCCTCCTACTCCTGTCGGCTTACAAGCGACCGGATTAACCCCCCCTAGCGTATCCAGTATATAATCATTAAAGTATCATTGCTGTTATTCCTTAAACTATTCCAGGTCGTATATGTACCACCTGCGCCTTCAGAGATTGGACATTCTCTATTGATATACCGACGAATACTCTTGCCATAAAAGTGCATACTAATTTCCATTCATAAATGTGATTGATTTGATTAAGTGCTTGCTCTACACACCATCGCTGTGTAGAAATAAAGACCTATTTCTAATTCGTACATTTGTGTTGGATCCGTTTCATCTACGTGACAGTGTTCATCATAATATATTTATGCCGTGTACTGGGTGGCCGAATATTAAGTACAAAGGTAGTGGTAGTAAGTATCATATCTAGTAATACAGTCAGGGAATTGTACCCCTCAGTTACAGTAATCATCGACGACGACGACGACTAGGGCGACAAATCGTGACGCCCCTAATCTGGTCGTAAAGACCTTGACACCAGTCGTGTGGTTCTACCATTTTCTTTGTGGGTGTTTTCTCAACCAGACTGGAAAAGGAGCACTAGCCACCAGTCAAATTCTAGCTATAAATGTAATTGGCTGGTGAAGTTCTGAAGGCCAGTTGACTGAAGGGTATGCTTCTCTCCCTGTGCTGAACTCTGCTGTTTCTGTGCCCTCTAGCCCTGTTGGAGGCCAGGGGTCTCCCCCCACATCTCTTTGGGCCCCTGGGGCCCCGCATGTCACAGCTGTTCCACAGGACCATAGGCAGCGGAGCCAGTAAGTACCACCTTCTTTTCTTTGTCTGCATTCTCCAGTCTAATGGGTGGAACACCACAGTGTATGAGCAAGTCGCTTCTCAAAGTCTCTTTAGAGATTACACAGTTCACTTATCTTTCAGTGTTTGGATGTTTGAGCGCAAGGGACTGTTTATTTATGTTGAAGGGTTCACGCTCAATCTTAAGTGTGCGTATGCAGGTCTCTTGGAGGTTGTATTTCAGAAAGCAGGATTATTCTACCTGAAATTTTCATTATGTAATTCTCATGATGTTATGGATAATTTGTTAACATTAGAGAAACAAGAGCTCCCTTTCACTGTATTCCTTATCTAATAACCTGGGGTATAATAACCTTGTTCCCAGTAAAGATGTGTTTAAAGGGGAATTGTGCCGGATGAGGTGTAGCTGTAATGTTGTCGAATAGTGACCTCTAGGCATGTTTTGTTGTGTTCTGCTGTGTAGGTTGGGAGTTGAGTGGGCATAGGGAGGTGTTGCTACTGCTGGTCACACCTCAGGCTCTGCCAAGAGAGCTCTGGAGAAATTCACAGTTTAAGGCCATGGTTAGACTAGTGTATTACTGGCGTTTTTTTATACGTTTTTGACGACGTTTGATGTCCCTATTACACAGAAATGCGTTTTTTTGTGGATACGGCTGAAACGCAAAATTGTGTTTGCGTTTGGAGATACGCAAAAAAAACGAATCGACAACAGCGTGTAGTCAGCACGGAGCCGTTGTTGCGAAAACGCCCATGCGCAGTAGATACCATCTGCGTGCCCTTCCGGTGACAACAGTGTGTGTGTTTGGGACATAGCTCTGTGTCCCAAATAGCTTCAGCTACCATGTGTTGTCAAGTTATTGTTATAAGGACCCCAGTCCAAGCTACAACAGTCTGCATTCCCAAAACAATTGTTTGTATTGAGCCGTATTGTATTGTACCCATATGCAATATGTTAAATAAAGTTTACATCCATTCATTCTGCTAGCATTACCGATTGCGTGAGCTATCAGGATTCAGACCCTGTTAGCTCAGAGCTCCTCTTTCAACTTAACAAGCATTAAACAAAATGGCCCAGTCATCTATTCACCTTTGTTTAATACACACAGCGTTGTCTCTAATGTTATCTAACTACTGATAGCTCGCGATATCATCAGTTTTGGTGCTGGCTAAGTAGCGTGAGCTAACGTTAGCTTCTAGCCACAATGCTATATTGTTATAATGGCATACTCCATTGACGTTAGCATGCAGCTAACAATGCTACCGATCGTTTTTTAGACTAAACTATCCGCTCTTGGTGGTCACTTGTGTTGATGTTAGTTTTGTTTCATCAACAAATGACAGGCAGAACACACAGTGAATGTATCCGTTTTGTTTATTGCACTTTTATTAGGCTTTGCTGAAAAAGAATTGCTGCATTGAGTAAATAGGCAAGATGGTGGCGCGGCATAGGCGCCTGCCTTATTGACATTTTCTTTGCTGGAGCTTCCAGGAAGTGTATTGGCACATTCGTTCTGATTGGTTGAAATTGCCTTCATGTTTGCCACCTACTGCCACCTACTGCTTTGGCAGTGTACTACATCAGTGTGCTCGGGTGACAAAAACGAAAGTGTGACTCGAGGCGCACGACGTCGCGGCGATACGCATATGACGACGATACGAAAGGTGTAACCGACGCCTAAGTGACTAAATTCCAACCCACGCATCAGACCAAAACAAACTATGTAAACAAAGTGTAATACCAAGCATGGCTCTTTTGCCTAGAGAGGTCGGTGTGTGATGGCATTACAGACTCGGAGCTTGGCCGAATAACTGTACCCGGCGGGAAGATGAACTGCAGACACTTATTTCCTCAACTGTCCTCGAGTTGGGTCTACTACAGTTGAAAATGTTAAATGTTGAAATAGTCTCTGTAGTTCACTAGAGGTCTGCTCTCCTCCGGGTGACCTAATTCGGCAGGGAGGGCGATGCGGCAGAGTCTTTATCGTCAACCCTCAGTCTTCTACACAGCTGTCACCTTGCACTCAGGTGTACAAAGGCTCTACTGTTTTGATAATTTGTCAAATTGAGGGATTGCTGTCATCCATGTTTATAATCTCTCAGTAGGAGTATAAAAAAAAAATGGGATCCACTTTTTCTCCTTATTTTTCTCCCATCCCAATTTCGCCTAGCCAATTCTCCCCTCCCCTGTCTCGAACGTTGCTATACTATGCCTCCCACTGGTCGGCTGCAGTGAGGACCAAGCCTTGCATCACGTATCCCCTCCGGTACACGAGGAGGCAGCTGTCGCATATTTTTACCTGTACAGCGCGATCTCTGTGGCGAGGAGTAACTCGTGGGAGGCTCACGCTGCCCCCGATGCTTCCTGATTCTGCTCTACAGGTGCACCAACCGACCTGTAGGAGTCGCTGTCCACAACGTCCAATCCCCACCCACCAGCTTTCCCACTCCTAACACTGCCAATTGTGTTAGTATGAACGACCAGCCAAGCTGCTAGCAACGCCGAGAGCTGGGCTCGAACCCAGCATCTCCTGCGTTAGTGGCGAGCACCTTTCCCACTGCGCCACTTAGCCGCCCCTAGGAGTAAACAATTTGAAGTAATTTTATGGTTGTATAGTTTCTGGGTGAATGCTTGGTAACTTAAGTGGCCTGTTTTTAACGTTCACTTAACAAAAACATTTAAATTTATGTAACATAATGTTGCTGGCATCGAGAGCGGTTTATCTGGGTGAATGTTCACTTTACCAGCTATGATGTGTAGCAGTACATACACGGCCAGTGAGCAGGTACCCCTGTTTCTGCTCTCAAGGCTCCAAGGCTCAGCAGCTGCTGCAGGGCCTGCAGGCCACAGGCGATGAGTCCCAGCAGCTCCAAGCCGCCATTGAGATGTGCCAGCTGCTGGTGATGGGCAACGAGGAGACACTGGGGGGATTCCCCGTCAAGAGCGTGGTGCCCGCTCTGGTAAGCAGTTTCCCTTACATTTTCTGCTTCTATTCTCAGCGGCATGGTTGCTTAGTGGTCAGAGACTGACCCATAGCTGGAACATCACAGGTTTGATTCCCATGAGCGAACATGTCCTTGACAAATACATAGGCAAATCCCCACCTGGTATGAGCCTGGTCCAGGCACGCTGCATATGGCTGACCTGTGCTCCAGCTCCTTTGAGATGATAATCATTGCAAAATGTTTCTGCAGGTTATGTGAAGGAACAAATAGTTTACTATACCTGTACTATGGCAGTATGGCAATTTTCTGTATATGTGACAAGGTAGTAGGCTGATGATCTAGATTTAGTTAAAAATGAATAATTATGGGCGCCCTCGTGGCGCACCGCATAGTGCCTCGCACACCTACACGGCCGTCCCAGGTTCGCCTCCCGCTCCCGGCGATATTTGTCGCATGTCTTCCCCACATCTCCTGTTCTCCCTCTCCTCTATTGGTCCTGCGTGACCAGAAAATCTGTAAAAATGCAAAGAATAATGATACAAAAAATGAATAAATAAAGTATGATAAAAGTCAAAAGTATGATAACATTTGCAGAGCATGTTTTTCGTCCGTTGAAACAGAGAACTGTGATCGTTAGAAAAACACGTTTCGGATTAGGTAAAATAGACATAGAATGTACCTTACCTTAGCCAGAAGGTATTCCAAAAAAATAATTCCAAGTAATCGCATCACCATCGTGATTACCAGTGTATATGTCTATACACGTTTCGATGGTCAAATACGTTCATGCAACGGAATCCCGAGGTGAGGACTGAATTTCTGTCCCGGGAGAAGGAGTGGCCACTCACGAGGAGAAACTGAAAGTGCACTTTCTATCAGCCCAGAGTCCCATGCAGTTCACACACGGGACGATACTGCCACCTGGTGATGGTCGATCAGAATGCAGTTCCAAATTGTCGGGACGTGCCTAAATGATACCGATCGCTCTGGCCAACTGTGTAGAGCGGGGATCAAAGTAAAAAGATCAAACGATCCAAAAACTACTTATTACGTTTATGGCACTCAACGACCGGCGCCCAAAAACGTAAAAAGACGTTTATGGCACAGAATGTGTCTTAACAATATTTATTGATCAGATCTTTCCATGCTAACACTATTACTCTTTCCTTCACAGATCACATTGTTACAAATGGAGCATAATTTTGACATTGTGAGTACCGTAATAACACCCTCAGTTTGTTCTTTTTACCATGATGCATGCACACAGTGGGGTTGCATTAGGCTTTGGCAATATTGAAATTCCCCTACTAATGATATTGCTTTAAGAAAAACGACAAATTATATTATCGTCCAAAAAAAGCTGAAAAGACCTATATATATATATATTGCAGCTTTTATTTAGAAAAATTCTGACTGGAAGTCTTATTATTGTTGTTGTCGCTATAGTTTGACACAGGCTTTTGCTACAAAGTTAACATTACAATCACAGGGAAGATTCAAGCATTTGGATCCCACCTTCCAATCAGAATTGTTAAAGTGAGTGGTGATGGATATATTGCGCTGTAAATTAACACTTGACCACATGTCTGTGTTCAGTACATAGTACTATCCCTGGCTGCCTTTTTCACATCAGAAACATGTAACGTTATCTGCGCTTTTTCATACAGTGTTTACCATTTTCACCTGTATGGATAGAAACCATTTCTTTCCCAATGTGTACCTAACGTTAATACCTGCCCTTGTACAGTCTTGTCACGATTGACCGTCACATTAGGCACATTTGCATTATTTTGCTAATGAGAGTTGACATCTTTCCAAAGTTTTCACCACTAAGTTAGGCTACATGCGGTAATGTTATATACAGGGTCAAAACGCAGTTAATGATTATATCATCCTATCGCCCCAGTCTAGTTTGCATTTCATTCCTGATTTTGTTTTTTTCTTTCTCCACACACAGATGAATCATGCCTCCCGCGCTCTCACATACATGATGGAGGCACTTCCTCGATCCTCTGCTGTGGTGGTCGATGCCATTCCTGTCTTCCTGGAAAAGGTGAGAACAGGCTTCCATCCATCCCTCTGGTGCTCTGTGTCTTTTATGAACTTGTGTCAGTGGCCTTTTGGATACTAATGCTAATTCCATTTCCCACCTTTCTGTCTCATAGCTTCAGGTGATCCAGTTCATTGACGTAGCGGAGCAGGCACTGACTGCCTTGGAGATGTTGTCAAGGCGACACAGCAAAGCCATCCTGCAGGCTGTAAGTGTCACTCTCTCTTTTTCTCACTCTTGCTCCCCGTCACTCGCACTTTTCTGTCTCTCTCCCACACCTGTGATTTGTGATAGTCTCTCCATTAACACATTAACTGCCACGCTTATATCCAATGTATGATCACTGCCACCAGTCTAAGCCTATGGAGATGTTCACCTTCTTTGCAGGGCTATAACTTTTTAAATTGTATTGCTAAATTGACATTACTATGGCCCATTCAACATCGATTATCTATCGTTCAGGATGTAGGAACGTTATACTTTTTCATTCATATATTAATACGAAAAGAATATATGTGTTTTTATCGTTTTCTGCAGTAATTCCTAGAACGCTAGTTATAGGCCTAAACGCATAATATAGATTATCGATTGCAGTTTATTCGCGATACACGCTATATTATTATATATTATATAACACTTTGGTCGCCAATGACGCCTTAACTCACCATTCCCCGCCATGCTAATTCTGCCAATGACGCCGTAACACGTCATTGAGATCAATATTTCAAAAATCTGTGATCGCAATCATATTTCTCCCCCGGAGACTTGAGATCGACTGTTGATCCCCTCTCAACTCTCCAACGGTTCAAGAGCGCCATCTGGTGGCGGATCGCCCGAAACGGAAACTGGTGCTCATCCAAATTTGGTCCGATCACTCGCTATAGGTCCCGGGACTCGAGCGCGACACAATGG
Organism: Notolepis coatsorum; assembly: GCF_963971535.1. Lineage (NCBI taxonomy): Eukaryota > Metazoa > Chordata > Actinopteri > Aulopiformes > Paralepididae > Notolepis > Notolepis coatsorum. Next base: position 218,814,344 of record NC_140165.1, on the reverse strand, counting down.
ATAGCGATCCGTTACCAATAACTCGATAAACAACATGATTTGGACGTATATACTATTATACAACCTGGAGATGGATCGCATATTTCAACATCCCATAATAGGAATATTTTTGCTCATCGCCCAACGGCCTGAGGAGACTGGGGTAAGTTTCAGCGTTTTTTTTTTTAACCGTGTTCGATACAAACTGCTCTAATGATCATATCACCCACACTAGATGAATCATCTAACGTTGGCCACGGAATTATAAACGACCCCCCCCCCCCCCCCCCCCCATCCGGTCAACATCAGATGATAAGTAGTAACTTCTAGAAGCACGTCCATTTGAAATTTTTTATCTTGCGCCGATCGTCATCAAACTGTATTTGATCATCAATATAATGCATTTAGGGCTATAAATCACTTTCTGCAGAATGCTGCAGAAAACGATAAAAACATATTTATACTTTAGACCGTATTTTAGTATGAATATGTGAATGAAAAAGTATAACGTTCCCACATCCTGAACGATAGATAATTGACGTTGAATGGGCCATAGTAATGTCAATTTAGCAATACAATTTAAAAAGTTATAGCCCTGCAAAGAAGGGGAACTTCTCCATAGACAAATAGAGCTGGCAGAGGATGGTATAATGATGTACATAAGCCTGGCAAAGAAAGTGTTAAAAAATCCAACTGAATACGATCCTAAACGTTATGACTCATCATGCGCGGATGAAGGGGGGGGGGGGGGGGGGGGGGGTCGTTTATAATTCCGTGATCGTCAGTAAATGCTTTATGTAGTATGGGTGATATATTGATCAGAGCGGTTTGCATTGAAAAGAATAAACCAAGCTGAAAGTAACGTTACTATCCTCTTACCGTTCGCCGATGAGACTGGAGGAAAAAGATCCCACTTATTTGATGTCGATCGACTAGATCCATTTCCGGTTTGTATGGCGCAATAAACGCCCAAATCATATTGATTATTGAGTTATGGCAGCGATCCATATACACGGATGCGTGTCTAGAGTCCCGCAACAATATGTGACTGCCGGACGGAATTCCCAGATGCACCGAGATCACCAGAGATCCGAATCGCTAATAAAAAAAAACCTATTAAATAACGGCATATCTCGTTTCTGGCACTCAACGGTTGGCATGAAATAACGCATTATGCCGTGGCTGGCACTCAAAGTGTTAACGTGATTGTGTCTGTCTGAATCATGGGTCTGAATGGCATGGAGGTAGCTAACCTGTAAATATGCCGCGGTTAATTTAAGAGGGGGGGGATTGTGTTTCTCACATTGACGCTGTCTGTCGTTGATAATATAATCTGAAGAGCATTATTATTATTATCATTCTCGAGAATACACGTTGCGCGTCAAATGTGCCAAAGTCAAGAGAGCACATTCATCTGCGGACTAGAAAGGTGCGCTCAGTAGAGCACATGTGTCCGCCACTTGACTTGGAATTAATGTACTGTATGCATTCAGAAGTGCTGAATAAATGTTTTATGGACCCATAATAGTGATTATTTATTATAAGTTTTTCCATAATCAGGTAGCTGAACAACATTGGTAAAAAAAATTCTATTCTATGAATAATTTTCGGCATTCGGTTTTCGGCCAACTGTTTCCTATTTTCGGTATCTGTTTCGGCCAAGAATTTCCCATTCGGTGCATCCCTAATATAAACTATGACGACCATAATAATAGAGCTGCCATGTATAAACTATGACACACAGAACCACCATAATAATGGAGCTCCGGTCTTAATTACTTTCAACATTGAAATTTGACATTCTACCTTGATAATAGCCTGAACAAGGCCAGCTCAAACACAGACATTACCCACAAGTAACCCAATACACAGGAGCCCTTGGTAGGTGAGCCAAAACATTTATTTCAGACCCTGGCTTCAGACTATTGTAGGGATTATATTGTTTCACATTAATAAACCTATTTGGACAAATGGTCAACTAGTTAGTCATTTTATAGTAATTTTGCCTTACTGGTAATTTTTTATTGACTATACATTTGGTTTTAATTTTTATTTAAAAAAAAATGTGCCACACTTTTCACTCTGGGATGAAGAGCTGGCATCCCTGTAAGCCATTCAGGGAATGTCTGCTCACTTATTCTCCCAAGTTTGCAGTTTATCGGGAACGTAAACACACTGGCCATCACGGCTGAATGTCAAAGCTATGGGAGGCGGTTGGGGTAAAAAAGGGCAATGCAATTCATTAAGGTTTTCAAATATTATCTGAAAAATTTACATTAATATAGACCGCCCTAGTATGTATATATTCCAAAATAACATGCTTATTATTGGTGCACTTACATCACTAACTAAATAGGTAAGACTGGCTCTAGTGTGCCAAAGGTGGAATGGAAGCTCTGAGGAACTGATTAGGAAATTATATAACACTAAATCAATTTAATAAATGCGAGGCGGTGCCTGTCTGTTGTGTTGTGTCCTCACAGCCACTGGCCATTCCAGATGACTTTCATTTTGAATCTAGACTTTTAGCAGTTTGGGTAAATGTCATAATTTTCAGAGATGGGACATTATTTTTCACATTTTATTGTCGGCAAACTGCTGAAGTAGCTGTCTTGACAGACTGATGACACATGAGAAGAGGATGAGGAGGGAGTCTACAGACAGCGGGTACTGCTGCTCCCTGCTGTGCAGCTCTGTGCGTCTGCTTCTGTGTGCTCACACTGCTCTTTCCTTTTGCCCGTCATATTCAAGACATATTTTGGCTATCGATTTTGTTTTGTGTTTTATGGGAAAACAACGTCATCCTTTTCAGCGATGTACATTATTTCCACCTGTAATTGCGCTTTGCAATCTAGTCATCAGTGTTTCCCACAGGATTTTCATAGACTATGGGGGGTGAACCTCCGACCCTCTAGGGGTGTCCGGGGGCATGCCCCCCCTGAACTTTTTTTGTACATTTTAAAGTTAAATGCATCAATCTGGTGCACTTTGAGAGCAAAATAAAGAGGCTAGATCTATGATTAACTTTGTGCTCAAAATCGACTAGACTAGTGCTTCACAATCCTCTCCTCGAAGCACCCCAGCCGTTCAATGTATTTGTTAAATTCCACCACCAGCACACCTGATTCAACTTAACTAGCCCTTTTATTAGTTGAATCAGGTGTGCTGGTGGTGGAATTGAACAAATACATGGAATACTTTATACTTATAGAGCATGCCTGAGCCTGGTCTCTTTTGAAAGATGACATTCTGAAGTTTCTGATTCCAGAAAGACTATTCAATTTGAGTGCTAACTAGGGGTGGACGGTATACGGTATAAATGGTATGAATTTGCTCTACCGTATGGATTTTGCCTATACCTTGTAACCTGTAGAGCAGCTCTAAAATGGCAATGACGTCATGTAACCACAGCGTGAATATTTCACTCGTATTTGCCCCCAAAAATAGATAGAATTAGTCATAGATAATAGATATGTGCGAACTGGAAAAAGTTATTTAGGAGCACAGAGGCTTCGCGCAGTGGGCGTGTCAACACGCAATTGTCATTTCATAATAAACACGGAAGCAAACTAGCTCTTCCGCGCTGCGTTTGAAGGCTGTGTGACAACTTCTCTCGCGAGTCGCGCAGTTTCTATGTGTAATGTAAACTCTGCGACGAGTCCAATGGTCTAACATGCTTTGCATCCTCGCCATTCTGGAATGCCCACGTCGCGCTAAAACCTTATGTAATGTTAACTGTCGATGTGCTGGTAGCCTCGGCAAGCTAATGTTAGCTGGCTCTAGCAGCTTGTCGATCTGCTGGTAGCCTCGGCAAGCTAACGTTAGCTGGCTCCAGCAGCTTGTCTATCTGCTGGTAGCCTCTGCAAGCTAACGTTAGCTGGCTCCAGCAGCTTGTCGATGTGCTGGTAGCCTCGGCAAGCTAACGTTAGCTGGCTCAACTAGCAGCCTCCTCCCTCCCTCTCTCTCTCTCTCTCTCTCTCTCTGCTAACAATCCTGATTCGATTTTTGAACCTATTTAATTAAAAAGGAAGATATTGATGGACATTAGCTATAGTATAGCTCAGCAGCTGTAACAGAATAACAGCTGCCATACCAGTGTACCTTCAGAAGCATTTATATAGACATTTTAAGATACGTTAATATACCGTGATATATACCGTTACCGTCTATGCTTCAAATTATACCATGATATACATTTTAGACCATACCGTCCAGCCCTAGTGCTAATGTAATAGAGTAACATAGGTCTGAACTTGAGTTGTAGAAAAACTTGTTACACAAGTGTTTCTGTACTAGTTAGTAGTCCAGAGGTACCGGTAGTATTTCCCCAGAAGGTGGAATGGCTTACAAATCCAGACAGACCCATAGCCTGAAACCTTATGTAGTACATCTCCAAATTTCATAAAGATCCATTCAGAAATGAGTGATTTTGGTAAACTCTGTGTACAATGAAAAACTCTTCAATTCATTCTCTTCCTGTCTTTGCTCATTAGTTTTTCACCTAGATCCTAGATCATACATCCCCAGTATCATTGGAAAGCCACACTCATTGGCTACAACCCTCCACAACAGGGTTAGAAATTAACATTTTTTTTCAATGGCTTTTTTTGCCCCCCTTAATTGATTTTCGGGGGCTTTTTTTTGTATTTCGGGGGCACTGAATTTTTATGATGAAAATTAACATAAGGATTATAAAACATTGTTGACACTTTTTTTTACAGTCTTCGTCCCTATGTTTGATAATGTAATGTTAATGTCTCCATATATAGGGCTCTACGCTAACCTTTTTCCCAAGGAGCACATGTGCTCCTAAATAAAATGTTAATAAATAAAATCTAAATAAAAATTTAGGAGCACACAAAGAAATTTAGGAGCACAGTGAAAATTGTTCAAGTAACAGAGTTTATTAACTATTTATCTCATGCATTATTATACTGTGCGTGTGCACACTATGAATTGAAAATGGGGGACCCTGATGTAAACAAGACCAAAGTCTTTCTCTGGTCTGCATCCCCTTAACTTGTGTGTATTGAGCTGTACTGTATTGTACCCATTCTGCAATCTGTTAATAAAGTTTTCAATCAATCAAACGCAAAGGATATCGGTTGTCAAGCTGCTTTTGTATGTTGTAGTGTTGTTATGATACCAACATTTTGACTTTGATACAGATAGGAAAGGTAATGGAATATATTATTAGATGACAGAACATTGAAAATTCTTTATACAATTATTTAATTCATTATGAAATAGAAATTCCGTTTTTGGGTGGAACGTTTGTTGCAAGGAGGGAGGAGGCGGGGACCGCTGCGTGTTACACACAACACGGAGAAATGGTCTAGCTGCTTCGGTGCGTCGTTAACGTTAACGTCGGAAGAAATTCCCCACTAAGCCCTAAATTCAGAGCAGAGCAGTATCCTAATGACTTTTATGCTTCAGTCGATAAGGTGTTTTGCGAATTCTGTCAACATACCGTGGGGACTGGACCCGCAAAAACACGTGCGAATATCACTTCAAAAGCCATGTCAGCCGGATTCCTCTCTTTCTCCTCGTCTCTCTTTTGCTCAAAATAAAAATGAATGGGCTTCATGGCTGGCTGATTTTTTTGCGTTGTCTGATTCTGAATGTATAACTTGCCTAAGCCGGTAACGTGACTTTGTTTTCGGGCGCTACTGTGATTGGACGTTTATGCGCCTTGTGTAATGTGGGACTATTATAACAGCGGAGCTGTTTTGTAATCGTCACTCGTCTCGAGTAAATGATTTTTCCGGGTGGCGCGCACACACATATTATTAGGGCCAAACACAAGGGAAATGCTCGCACTGTAGATCATATATATAATTATATATATAATTAGTAAACTGTCGGGGGCATTTTCTGCCCCCCCTTAACTGATATTCGGGGGCATTTTGTCCATTTTCAAGGGCATTTTGCCCCGAGCCCCCGTTAATTTCGAACCCTGCTCCACAATCATTTTCGAGATCGGATCTAGATTGACGGAACTAGAGCCCCAAGAGTCGGGAGTGGTATTTTGTAGGGATGGGACTTTCTAGCAAAAGTGCTATTCGAAAATCGCTGGTTCTTAAGATCGAATATTAAATTCAGTTATTCTTTTTAATAGAATGGATCATTAAAATCAAAGGGATTGCACATAAATAGGCACTTCTATGAACCGGTTTTAATAAACAAACAGTAGCATGTGCATCTTTTAATTTAGATCAATTAGGATGTTTCTAAATATAAAAAGGAATGAAATAAGAATGGTTTGCTTAAAAGGTTTGCTTTATTTTTCTCTCTCTATTTTCTGACATGAAAATCGAATGTAGATATGGGATCGAATTTTCGAATATTCGATCCCATCCCTAATACCGTGTACTTTGCACAAGCCTCAAATACCGGCATGTAACTCGAGAACCGCTGAACGGATTTTGTCGGATTTTGTCTCTATCGACGGGCAACAAATAAGCCTTGAATTCAATATATTGTATTACAAAATATGCACACCCGAGCCACTAGGGGTCGCCAAAGTGCCGGTTGGCAAATCGTCCTAAAAAGGTCCCGCCGGCGGGTCGTTGCGTGGTAAGAGGTATTAATGCTTGGTTATACCTCTGCAACTATGTTGCCTGGAGTAGTACACAGGCTGGACATGGGCAAGACTGCTTGCAATGTCTCAGACTTTGACACCAGGGCTTGAAAACAGAGTGATTTTCCAATGGTTCCCAGAGCTGGGTAGGAACCGGTATTAAACCCGGTATTGATATATAATACCAATTTTCAATACTACTCAAGCAGCTAATTGCTATTGGCATTATTGTATCCAACATGGCTTGATTAACACATAAATGCGCAAAGCTCTATGGGTAAATAGCATAGAGCTTTAGCTTGAAAAGAAACAAGGCTTTGCCTTCACCACCAAGCACTTTTAGTACTTGCACCATTATTATTGGACTAAGTATTGGAAAAAGTACTGCTGTGGTATCCGTATCGAATGCAAAGTAACTGTACTGGTATTTAACATTTCTGAACATTTCTTTCATTCTGTTCTAACAGAAACATATTTTCTTCATGTGTTCCAGACATAATGTTCCCAAACCAGTTAGGAATGAAATTCGATTTTCTTCTATGTTCTTTATTGTTCAATTGAGCACGCTATTTAGCTATTGCTATAGATCGTCTTGACCTTTTATCATAGAAACCATTTCATTTCAAACCTTTATTTATACTGGTGAGGCACTGAGATTTCCCTCTACAGTGACGACAAGTTACATATAGAAAAGACGGTCATAAATGGCAGCATTTCAAATCGCACATAAGATAAGATATTCCTTTATTGATCCCCTTGGGGAAATTCAGGCATCATAGCAGCATGGGGGGGAGGGGTACAGGTAGTAAAACAACACAGTATACAGGTAGTAAAAGACAACACAGGCAGTGTAAACAATTTGATCAATATGGTCAATATAATTTACTATCTGACTAGCTGAGGAATATTCACATTATTCACAGTGTCACATGAGGTGCAGTATGCAAGAGGTAGTGTTATAATTTACTATCTACTGAGTGTACATTAATCAAAGTACCAGGGTAGTCTACTTTGTCCCCCTTGGGTTCCTATAAGTCCCAGGTCAATGTCTGGTAGCAATCGCTGTCGCTGCCCCCTGTTGTGGGGCCTGGAGGCTGCTAGTCGCTGCCCACTGTTGTGGAGCCTGATGGCCGCTGGTATGAAGGACTGTCCGAGGCGGTTAGTTGAGTGTCGGGGGGGGATGAGTCTGTGGCTGAACGAGCTTCTCATCTTGACTAGCTCGTCGTAGAGGGGGTGGTAGGGGTTCTCCATGATGGCATCCAGCTTCCTTATCATCCCCCTCTCTCCCATCACCTCAAGTCTAGGTAGCTCGACTCCCACCACGGAGCTAGCCTTCCTCACCAGCTTGTTGAGCTTGTTGGTGTCCCTTGAGTTGATGTAGCCTCCCAGCATGTCGAATGAGGACTAACTAAGAAATCAACTAAACTCTACAACAGAGGGGAGAATCTCAATCTTTAGCGCGTGTTGAAAAGAACATTGTTCAATTCAGTAAAGCCTTCACTAACTGTTCACCATAGCCAACATCAAGGAAAGACAACATCACGCAACAAAATGCCAGATGAACACATGGAACGGGTCCTCCTGCTTTAATTCAATAGACGGCTCTCCCTTAGGCTGTGAAAACAGATTGATGGCGGAACGCATTTAACAGACTTAATATTTTTCATATTTCATTTTTCATGCCGTCGGTAAGATGCACACACTCGGACACGGAACAGCCATACATTACAAACCAAGACTGGATCTGCAGAGGAAACCAACACTGCTGCAGCTTTACTGTCTGCTTTGGCAGAGATGTCTGATGAGCATATTTTAAATAATATGAGAGTACAGAGGGAGATCATAGGACAGTTATTGTAACAACTCAAATGATTATTGGCTAATCAGTGTCGTGTCCGTTTTTGATTGTCTCTGATAATTGGATTGGAGCTGTATCGAAGCAATGTTTCGAGAATTGGAGCTGTGTCGGCTATCTCTTCAGTTTTTTTCTGTGTAATGCTCTGACTGATCCTTGCCTCGTTGCCCGATATGGACGATGGCATATCAATACATTTCAGATAGCCTACCATTTAAAGGGGAATAACACCCAAATTAAGATTAGAGAATATCTTATTTCCGTGGCCTAGGAAAGTTCAATCAATATTTATGAGCTGATACACTCCTACAGCCATAGAATCCATACTAAAAAACATTTGATGTCATCAGGTATGACGTCTGGAACTGCTCCACTAATAATGAATGGGAGATTTAAAGAAAAATGGACTGATCCACAGAAAGTTTGAGTTTGTTTTTATTTCTACAAGGAAACTATACAAGAAGGAAGGGTCATCATGCTCCGTTTGGTGCCAGATTTTGGTGCCAGTTCTATTTAAGCCTGTATTAAAAATATACAATCTATCTGAGGAAATATCAACAAATATACGTTAGCTAGTTAACAATGCAACAAATTGCTGATGATTCTGAGGTAATATAACCTGTTTGAATGACGGGTCATAAATGAGGAGATGGCGATCCCATTAAATGTCGGCCGAACTGAAAGGTTCCACACTTGTCACCAATGTGCATTCACACACTACACAGTGATGTGATGACCCTTCCTCCTTTTATAGTTTCTTGTTGTTCTATAGATTTCACTGGCATTACACTGTTTGCACCCAAATTTATTAAGTCAGTTATTGCATTAGCAAACATTGCAACAGGAAATAAACTCTTTTTAGAATGTTATTGTCACGTTGAAATCATCTATAGTAGGGCTGGATGGTATGGTCTAAAATGTATATCACAGTATAATTTGAAGCATAGACTAACGGTATATATCACGGTATATTAATTTATCTTAAAATGTCTATAAATGCTTTTGAAGGGGTAAAACACTGGCAGCTATTACTGTACTCTTGTATTACTAGGACATATTTCACAATACAGAGGTATTTTAAGAACATTCATTGTGCAAAACTACAATAGAAAAATGCAAAACCTTTTCTCAAGTTACTTCCATCTCTAAAAAACACTTTTCACAATAAAATCAAGCGGCACAAAGTGAAACTGGTGCCGCGGAGTCACATTAGAACGTTAGCTTATCGGCTTAACGTTAACGTCATTGCTACTGCTGTGACTAGCTGCTCTAGTCTACCAGTCACAAGGTATGAAGCAAGGTATAGTCAAAATCCATACCGTAGTGCAAATTCATACCGTTTATACTGTATACAATTTATACCGTCCACCCCTAATCTATAGTAGTGTTCTCGGTTCTGAAAGAGAAAATGTATTATCAAAACATTCCCCTGGGTGTTTTTATTGTCATTCATGCCATATTTCACAATTATTATCTATGGAGCAGCTTCAGACTTTATACCTAATGGCATCAGCAAGCCACATTTTGGGGAAACCACTGTTGTTAATTTGTCTATCATTCATCGGATGGTAATGCTTTTTTCCCCACAAGCGCAACTCTCATGGGCTGTTGCCAGTCTTAACCGCCACATTTGTGTTGTGGCCCATCTTAATTTACTAGGCCTACGGGAATCTGCCAGGATTCGTCTGGGGGGAAATCCTTTTAAATAGCATGTGAATGAAGAACCGGGAGACAACGATAACTTTTATAACTTGTTTTGTCTGCAAGTGGTAAAGGGGAAGCCATTTTTGGATGCTTGTCTCATACCTGGCTTATAATAATGACCACAACACTCTTTAGAAAGATCCATCCTATTCCTATCCATTCCTGTTCTGCGGGTCCGAGGGAAGCAACAGTTGTGATTGAGGGATCAAGAAAAGAGGGCAGGGCTTGATATGACTACAATACTATCCATTCCTGTTCAGTGTGTCACACTCTGCTCCCTCCTGTACAGGGTGGGCTTGCTGACTGTCTGCTGTACTTGGAGTTCTTCAGCATCAACGCCCAGAGGAACGCCCTGGCTATCGCAGCCAACTGCTGCCAGAGCATCACCCCAGACGAGTTCCACTTTGTTGCTGACTCTCTGCCACTGCTGACTCAGAGACTCACTCACCAGGTAACACACTTGCTGGCAAATGTATTTTTATTTTTGTCTAATCGACAGGTAACATTGTCCCTCTTATGGAAAATAGATGTAATGTCCCTTGGATTTAATTAACTTGTTATTCGGAAATGAGCAAATGCAGGGGGCAACGCATGACTGAAAGAAATATAATTTCCTTTTGGTTCAGTTAATGATATCAAATGATAGTGTGATGTTGCTGCTAGGCAGACGAGCCACGGGGGGAAACATCCACTTCTCTCCTGTAGAAGGTCAGGGATGTGATGAATACATTTGAAACTACCGAAGAAGAGATGAATTATGGATTTGCTTACTGGAAGAAAGGGGGGGGGGGGGGGTCACTCATGCTGCAACCTCAAAAGGTGGTACAATTTCACTGTTGCAGTGTGTGGGAAGAGTTATGCATCTCAAGCCTCATCTTAAGTTAAAACCATGACACAGTACTGTTTTGGAAAAGGGGAAAATTAGACTATATTTCACCTGTGAATGCAATTTAGTCCCATTCTTCAGAATATAAAATTTGACAACATATGGTATATTGCAACATGGTTACTAACCTTTCTGACTTTATTCCTCCATAAATGGTATATTTTCATATACAGCATGTCATTGAGCTGTAATTGACGCAATACAAGGATTTGGCAGCCTCGGATCACATAAAAATGTCTTAACCTGCAAACCAAATGAATCTATGCAACACCATTTACAGTTTTGGGATGCGTGTGCCATTGTGTGGGAAATACTTATTTTGTGTGTGTGAAATGTCCATCTGTCAGTCACTATGATGATTTATTAAAAAGTGCTCATTTCCTTTCAGGATAAGAAATCTGTCGAAAGCACTTGTCTCTGTTTCGCCAGATTGGTGGACAACTTCCAGCATGAGGAGGTAGGTTTATGTGCCTCTTTCTTTGTTTGCATTGTGTGTTTGTATCCTCCCCTGGCCTGCCTCTTGATTCCATGTGTTTTGAAACAACAGAACCTTCTGCAGCAGGTGGCCTCGCGGGACCTGCTGACCAACATTCAGCAGCTGCTTGTGGTCACCCCTCCTGTGCTGAGCTCTGGGATGTTCATCATGGTGGTCCGCATGTTCTCCCTCATGTGCTCCAACTGCCCCTGCCTGGCCGTGCAGCTCATGAAGCAGAGTGAGTGGCTCTCGATAACTGATCGTTTCAATCATTCTAACCCATAATAACGCTCTAACTTAGTCAGAGTATATTTCCTGTCTGCATTCACAAATGCGATGGCTGACAGGGAAATTCAATTTGACAGACGCTGTTCCTTAGTAATGCTTTTCCACCGAATAGGGCAGCGTTACGCTTGCTCGTACACATGACGATTGGACACGCCACTGAACTTAAATGGGTAGATGGGTGACTTATCTCAAACCCCATCCTCTTTTCTTGATCCTCCAATCACAACTTGTTTCTGAGGGATGCAACAGTTGTGATTGGAGGATCGAGAAAAGAGGGCAGGATTTGAGATGGGTCAATTGAAGATACCCCGTGCACAGCAGGGCTTCTCTCCTTAGTGCCAGCTTGTACAGCAGAGTGAACAAAAGAACAACACAATATTCCAGCGCACACCATGATACTTGGATTGACACCATTTTATTGAGTCCAAAACAAAAGGAGTAAACGGCCTTTCCTAGTCTAACCTAGTCTAACATGGTCATTTAGACCTAGCTGGTTGCTATGGCACCAGCTAATGGGGATCCGTAATAAAATCAAATCAAATTTCCCTTGGTACACCTAAGGTGGCTTCCATAGACTTGACTAGATAGACTTCCAACATGATGATGTTGTTTTAAATTGTTTTGTGTGTTGCTGCCTAAAAAGCTGGAATCTACAACCACAGCTTCCATTGGAATTGTTATTCAAATGACGTGGCAACTTTCTGAATGTCATGCGCAAAACCAACTCTGATTCCCATTGACCATAATCACACAGTGGCTATATTGCTTTTATGACGCGCTCAAGTTGGGATTCCTTTCCACCCTCTTCCCACCCTGGTCCCACCTCATCAGACATTCTGTTGAAGCCATGTTTACAGTGTGCCAAATGACTACTCCAAGAATGTAGATTGAAATGAAGATGGGATAGTTTCATCAATCAATTTGTGTTCTGTGGGATACACTACACGCACACAAGACTCGCCATTCATTTCTCCCCCTCCATAGTTTATGCACATATTGTAGACACACGCATACACTTCACTTTAGTGAAGAATTATCCTCACTGATGTACCCCCCAAACTCTTTAGATGAATGCATAGTCTCTGCTGATCACCTCTCGCATCACATTTGTTAAATAAATAATATCCTTAGTTATTAAACAGTTATAAAGTTATAAAAACACAAACTGTTGATGATATTAACTGCAGTAAAGCCCTAGCTAACTTCAGTCACCGTGTATCCGCCACCTTTCTGTTTTTCAGACATAGCGGAGACTCTGCGCTTCCTCCTGTGCGGTGCATCAAATGGTAGCTGCCAGGAGCAGATTGATCTGGTTCCCCGGAGCCCTCAGGAGCTCTATGAACTCACCTCCCTCATATGGTAACCTTCCCTGGGTCTTAAGAATCATACAGCAGATACTAGGATTTTCCCCTTTTTTTGTGGTGTTCCGATCTCAGCCCTGATGATGTCTGATATGTATCTAAAGAAAAAGCAACAGCTTTTTATCAAAAGAAGGTGAGAATATATTAACTAGAGCCGAACATCACCCAAGTCCCATCGGAGATCTATTTAGTAGCAATCATGGCTGAAAACTGTTTTTATTTAAGTGGCACAGATCTGGGTTTTCCCAAAAGCAGTTTTTACCCTGAGGTCATCTTTGTCCCATTGTAATTTGGTTGTTGGTGGCCTTGGTGTGGCTCTTTCCTGAAGTTATGTTGAATCTCCTGTGAGAAGTTTGACAAATCAAATTTAATTTAGTAGTTTCATTGATCCCCTCAGTGACTCAGAACCACCTGCACCAACAGTTTCCTAATGGGACTTTTATCTTTAACCTCTTACACTTAAGCCCTAGTTTCACATCACCCCCTCATCCACCTCCACTGGCTCCCAGTCAAGTTCTGCATCTCCTTCAAACTCCTGCTCCTCACCTACAAGTCCCTCCATGCCCTCACCCCCCAATACCTGTCTGATCTCCTCCACCAGTACACTCCATCCCGGAACCTATGATCCTCTGATTGGATTTAATATTAGTTTGACCCCCTCAATGACTAAGAACCACCTGCACCAACAGTTTCCTAATGGGACTTTTATCTTTAACCTCTTAAAGCCCTGTTTAGACGGAAACGCTAGCAGGTGAATCCGCAAAAATATTTTTTCGGATGTGCCTTTCGTTTATACGGAAACAGATTTTTTTTTACGGGGTGAAACCGTAAAAAAGTGAGACCACCTTCCAGGGTGGAATTCCTAGAAACGATAAACCTTTGCGCTATCATCTAAACTGTCAAACCGCATAAGACGATGACGAAAGGGTTGTCATGGCTCTCGTCGCGCGTACTGCTTACATCACAGGCATGCGCCAGTAGCCTAAACAAAGCATGTCTGATTCTATCCATGGCGATCACCTGAAGGCTACATTGGCAGTACTTTTAAACACACAAGAATCTGTCCCGCGGCTATCGCAACTATTAGTACTGGACCCACTGTCTGCGAGTGACTCTGCTTTGGTCCAATCACATTCCCCACCCACAGTCTGCGAATCAGAGGCAGAGTAGGGCGGGTCTTCACAGCACGTCATGTGACATATGCGCCAATCGTGTTGACAGTGGGGCTCCGTCGTTACAGCGTCGTCTGCACGCAGAATTCCATCCCAAAACGCTAGTCTAAACGCAAAATTAAAAGTGAGACCGTAAGACGACTTTTGCTGTTTCTGTTCAGACTCTCTCCGTCTAAACGTAGCCTAAGACTGCAAATGACATCACGTCATAAATCAGTCTCTCTAGAGTAGACTGTCTGACATAATTATCGTATTTTTCTTTCAAACGTATTCAGAGTAAACATCCTAACCATGTCACAACAGCAGTCATAGTGTATATTTTCAGCAATATGTTTGTTTACCAATAGGTTAAAGTGGTGTTCGTGAGATTTTAGTTTTAGAAATGTGTTGTTTTGATCACAGGGATCCGCCATTTTGAATTAGCGGTGGTGCAGTGGGCAAGGCGCTCACCACCAATGCAGGAGACGCTGGGTTCGAGCCCAGCTCTCCGCATTGCTATCAGCTTGGCTGGTCGTTCATACTAATACAATTGGCAGTATTAGGGGGTGGGAAGCTGATGGGTGGGGATCGGACGTTGTGGACAGCGACTCCTACAGGTCGGTTGGTGCGCCTGCACAGCAGAATCAGGAAGCGACTGGGGCGGCGTGCCCTCCAAACGCAGACCCCCGACGCTGAGAGATCGCGCTGTGCAGGTGAAAAGATGCGACTGCTGCTTCCTCGAGTACCGGAGGGGACACGTGATGTAAGGCTTAGTCCACATTGCAGCCAGTTTGTGGGAGGCATGGCCTAACGGCGTTCGAGACGGGAGGGTAGAATTGGACGATACGAAATTGGGATGGGAGAAAAATAGAAAATGGGAGAAAAAGTTGATTAAAAAAAAAAAAAAGGAATTACCGGCCGTAGTAGAATGATGACGATTGTAGTCATTTTGAGAAGAGGACATCCAGAGCTCTCAATGAGCGTTGGAATTTTGTAAAACTACACTTCGTCTTATAGCTGCCTTCAAGCAAATGTCTAGTGTATGAATTTTATTTCTCTTATTACTCGGGATTATATACCACAAAACTGAACGTTATGTAAGGGATAATGTATAGCTACGAGGTCATTGTCGCAAAATAATTGACCGACGGAGTTTAAAATACCGAGCCGCCTCGGCGAGGTGTTTTAAACGTCAGTGAAGGTCAATTATTTTGCGACAATGATCGAGTATAGCTATACAATATCCCGCTTATTACATGGCTAACTTACTAACAATATACCGTACTTTTCGCACTATAAGCCGCACCTGACTATAAGCCGCAGCAGCTAAATTGAATGATGTGTACATATATAAGCCGCACTGGACTATAAGCCGCAGGTGTTTTAATGTTTAATTACCATATGTAATTAGCATTGGGACACAATACTGTCGGACAAATAACAAGAATTAACTCATTTACAAGTTGTATTAAGTTTAGCAAATAAGGGAACAGATAAATAACATTTCAATGCAGTCAAAAAAGCAATATTTAGATTTTTACATTTTCGGGTTTGGTCACGTCGAGTCACATATAAGCCGCACCGTTATATAAGCCGCAGGGTCGAAAAGTGGGGGGAAAAGCCGCGGCTTATAGTCCGAAAAGTACGGTACCTAATTCATTTTACATCGACTCGCAACACTAGTTCTGGCTGCGTTCTGGCTCCGCCCCCTGTCATCGCCGGCAGCAGAACACCGGCAGTGTCTAATTGCACAGAAACAGTGTGTGTCAGTGGGCTTGATTGCGAACAGCTGCGCACAACGGTCATTATTGTCCCACAGCGGTCATTATTGTCTGATAATGACCGCTGTCGGGGGGCTATTGACCAATCACAAGCAAGCATTTCGGCGAATGTGAAAACGCCATGTAATAATGGCATATATTGGAGCGCAGTTAGTTTGTCTCCCTTATTGTAAACATTTAGCAACCATCCGATTTTGTAATCAGTTTAAAAATGGCGGAGCTATCGCAAGAATAAGAAACCTACTGTACATACAGTAGATTTGGCCCGATCCATAGTGTGCAAGTTGGCTATAATAAGGTCATTTATAGGCCTCATATTCTATAATAATATTTCAAATTGCATGGGTCTGAATGGCAGAATTCAGTACTGTATCTACAAAACCTTCTGTTTAATCATCTTCCCTTTATTAATTTCCTTAGATTTTCTGTACGAGCTCAGTGGCAGTTTTCTTATGTCTGGTCATTTTTAGCATGGTGTTATTCACTGTCAAAGATGCAAAGAAAAATCATAATTCATATTCTTTGTTTCATCACAATTTAAGCAAGCCTAGTAATAGATGCAATATTTCTGACACTGGGAATACATTCACTGAGGTCCATAGATGTCCCTAGATACCAAGAACATGGACCAAATGGACCTTGTAGAAGTGGAGCAATCTTCCATTTACTTAGTTATGTATTTTAGGCGGATTTTCAGAAAATAGGGCTCTGGGCTTAACACATTGGACGCCAACAGCGTGATAATTCGTTATTTCCCGCCATGCGTTGAACGCCAACAACGAACAAACACGTTGTTGAGATCAATATTAAATTTTTTCGCCATGGCATTCATAATTCATCCAGCCTCCCTCCGGGACTGCAGCTGCACCCGGTCTGATATTGTAACGCCTCAATACCGCCGCCTGGTGGATGATCGGGCGAGTTAAGGCCCTCCCATAGTCGAGCAGACTGTACACAGAGCAGACTCCGCGGAGGTCCGTGCGGACTCTTTGAGCTTTTGATCTCAGCGGACGTCCGCGCGTCAGAAAATAGGAGCTTCGCACTTTGCACTCTGCTGTGGGTCTGCTTTGAGTCCGCGCGGACCTCCGCGGAGTTGCTCTGTGTACAGTCTGCTCGACTATGGGAGGGCCTTTACACTCCACACCAAACCGGAAGTGGCGCTGGTGCATCGAGGAAATCCCTCTGGCAGTAATATCTTGTTACGTGCGTCCAGACAAACACTCGAGTGCATCGGATCGCTTTCGAAACGCAATAATCTATATGATTTCGCCGTTTATTGCGTCATACAAACGGGAAATGGATCTAGCAGATCGACGTCAAATAATTGGAATATTTTTCCTCCAGTCATCGGCGAACGGTAAGAGGAATATAACGTTATTTTCAGCCCGATTGTTTATTAATTTCACGGCAATCCATCTGCTCAACATATCAACCCATAGTAAATAAAGCCGTTACTGACGATCAAGGAATTATAAACGACCCCCCCCCCCCCCCCCCCCCTTTCCTTCACGCATGATGAAGCATAATGTATACCGATCATATACATTTGAATTTTTTAATATAGCGTGTATAGGAAAGAAAAGCCTTCCGGTTTAGCTGCAATATGTAGCGCACGCATTTGGTAATAGCTCCGCTCCCGTTAACGTTAATTTAGTTTAAAAACCTTATTTGGACAATACCAAAAGAGATTAGACCACATCGTATGTATTGATAAGACCTTCTACTAACTATATCAAAAGACAACATGGTTAAGGATAAGGAAAAGATTGGAAAGAAACAAGAAACGGCAATTCCAACGGCGCAGATTGAAACACGTTAAAAAAAAAAACGTTCAAGGTGACGCTGCTGCAGATCCGTTGGTGACAAGCCCCGACGAGGGGAATATAGAGGAGATTACACCGGGACCATCGACTATTGGCCCCGACAGGGAGGCAATGGATGTCAACATAACAGGAACGACAGGAACAAGCGCCGTGAGAGATAAAGCAGGTGATTTTGAGAAGATAATTGCAAACAAATCCATCGGATCCCTCACTGCACCTATACCACCAACTGACACAAGCAGTACAATTACACCACCCGACTTCAACTCACTGACTATCCTGATGAAAGAACAGATGGTCGCTTTCAAATTACACATCGAGGAACTCAAAGATGAATTCAAAGCACACGTCGATGCTAAACTCGAAGAGGTTATGAGAGCGGTCGCTGTACAGTCCGAGCGAATCACGACAGTGGAGAATACGGTGACAGATATTACACGAGCAGTCAAATTGAACGAGAACACCATCAACGTTGGAATGACAGAGGTAACAAATGAGATAAAAAGGGTGGAAGAGGCATGCCGGAGGAAAATACAAGATGTTAAAGATGAAGCGATGGAGAGGCTACTCGAAACCCAACGCTACTACAGGCGAAATAACATCCGCATTGTAGGACTTGATGAAGCAGTCAATTGCGCAGACGACAACTTTCCAACAGTGCTATCAGAGATTTTGGGTAACAACTTTCTAAACACAGTGCCGACAGTGGACCAAGCTTACAGAATCGGTACTCGGGAGCAAAGAAGCAACGGGCCAAGAGTCATCATTGTTACTCTGCGGAAGACGGCAATAAGGGATGACATCATCAAAATTGCTCGCATCCAAAGGGGGAAGCTGAAACATGGTGAACACTCTATATTTATCTACGAGGATCTTTGCAAAGAAGCCATCGCTCGGCGTCTCCCCTACAAGGAGGTGATGCAGAAATTGTTCAAGTCTGGCCTCAGACCAAGGCTAGCATACCCGGCGCTGTTAACGATCGTGGGCAGGGACAGCCGTAGGATTGGATTACACACGCCTAAAGAAGCCGAGGAATACTGGAATCAACATGGAGCAGAACCCCCAAGGCAGAACGAAACACTGTCTGAAAACAGATAAGCCTTCTCATCTCTCTCTTTCTCTGTGTATATCAGTATTAGAATGACTTTATCCGGGCTCAACAAAAGTAGCAGATGATATGCATGCCGGCCACACCAAGGCATATTGTGATTCGTAATGCATTATATTTTCAGACCTCTGGTCTCCGTGGAGACAAGAACATATCATTGACAATAAGAACAATCTGGAATATTCTGGGCTTATCGCTCGACTGCTCTGGGTCACTTAGAAATCTCCCGAAAATTCTAGTAGTCATGAACCCTGGGTAGGAAGATCATTCTGGAACATAACAACAGTCTGTTAGTATATACTAGTGTATTCTACAACCTTCTAGAATATAATGCACCATTACAACGAAGGCCTGCAACTCTAACATTAACATCCGGTGTGTATAAGCATATGATCAATTGACTGAAGTTTAATCAGGCCTTAATAAAACTTTAAAAAAAAATCAACCACACCTAAACGTATGAGCACAACAAGGTTATTCTAACAATTTAAGTAATCACTCCACTGATGTAGAGATTGGCACATTGTAGCTCCAAAAGGCTGTTTTTCTATTTTATCTAATTACTCAATTCTGTTCTAGTGGCTTCTCCACGTTGAGTTTTATTCTATCTCTCACTCCTTATTTTTCTCTTTTTTTTCTCTCTTATCTTACATTGTTCTTTCCCATTGTTCTTCATATTAAGGTGTTAATGTTTCTCTACAATCTTTTCCTTTTTTCTGATGTTTCCTACATAAGTTAGTAGAGGGTTCAAATGAATATATCGATGAAAGTTTATTCTTCTTTTTTCATTTTTCATAATATTTCATTACAGTAAGGGAAGGCGCAAGACCAAAAGCGACATTCTATTGTATTAGAATGAAAATGTTAGATCCTATGGCAATTAGCATAGGAAGATTAGGATTACAAAGCTCAGTTTGGGCAATCCGGTGGCCTAAGGGAGGGAGTCATACGCGGAGGATGTGTTTTTGGAACACAGGCCTGTACGACTCTCTGGGTGAGGGGAAAATAGGAGATTTTTATTTGTATATATATATGTTTTTAAGCTCGGCTCTCAACGGGACCTCAATAATTGGATGTACATCTATTGTAGCTTCGCACTCCAGAAGCATTACCAAAAACTACACAAAAACATCCATAGATTATGGCTAGTTTGAATATAATGATATGGAACACTGGTGGGATAAACAAACAACACAAACGCAAAAGCGTGCTCACACTGATGAAAAAAGAACATGTGGACGTGGCTCTACTAAGCGAAACGCACATTTTAGAGGAAGACATAGATACGTTAGCGGATAACATATACCATAATATTAGTCACTCTTCTTTTGGTACGAGAACTCGAGGTGTAGCCATAGTCGTCAGACGTAAGCTAAATATTGAATTAAAGGGGGTATGGTCGGATGCGGATGGACGTATAACTATAGCTAGGATTGTACACTAACAGGAAAATAGCGTTGGCAGCGGTATATGCCCCAAATTTGTACGAAGAGGGTTTCTTCACTACACTAACCGATGAAATGTTAAACCATCCCGATTACTCATTTATAATAGGTGCGGATTTTAATGCCATTTGGAATCCAAGGATGGACAAATCTTACCTCGCCTTTTCTTTGCATCCCCGAGACTATTTGATAAATATGAAGTGGAAATGATACCCAATGCACTATCAGATCACTGTTATTTACTACTAAAAGCAACATTTGGTATACTATCTTCCCGGGCCCCAAGATGGCGTTTTAATTCGATGCTGCTTAATAACAAGGAATTCATTACACAACTCAAAGAAGCTCTCACAGTATTCCTACGGGAGAATGCAAACGCGGTGCAAGACCCCAGAATAATATGGATGTCGGTAAAGGGTATGATCAAGGATTTCACTGATAGATTTTCCTCCATAATGTGCAAGAATCAATGCACAAAACTGTCTGAACTGGAAACGCTTTACTCAACGTTATTTAATTCTTTAAAATACAACAACTCAACTAGACTAGAAAATCAAGTTAACGTACTAAAAACAGAGATCAATGCCATATACAGACAACAATCGGAAATGCAAATACGCAGCACAAGACAACAGCAGTACTCCCAAGGTTCTAAACCTAGTCACCTATTAGCCATGCGATTAAGAATTAATGCAAAATTTGCAGATATAACTGCCATTAGAAAACAACAAGTACTTGAAACAGACCCCAAAATAATAAACGATACATTCAAAGAATTCTACTCCGACTTATATAAATCAGAAATTACCTTTGATCAAAACAAAATGGACACATATCTTAATCAAATTATTCTCCCTAAACTTTCGGAGGATGACGCTAAACAGTTAGAAGCACCGATCACACTAGAGGAACTCAAGAAGGCCATATCCGAAATGAAAAATGGTAAGGCTCCTGGAAGAGACGGTATCCCATCAGAAATGTACCTTTCTTGTTGGGATATAATTGGACCCTTATTACTAAATATGATCTTATACTCAGTCAAGGAGGGGAGCTTCCATAAACACGACAATATTGCACTAATTTCAGTCCTTCTCAAAAAAGACAAAGACCCCACCGAGTGCGGTAGTTACAGACCCTTAAGCCTCCTCGGAACCGATGTCAAACTGTACTCTAAGGTATTAGCCATCAGATTACAAAAGCATATGACGTCTTTAGTTCATCCGGACCAAACTGGCTTCATAAGCGGTCGCCTGATCACTGATAACATAAGACGAATACTGCATGTACTAGATTCAGACAAAGAAGACACCATACCTAAGGCGATGCTGTCCCTGGATGCTATGAAAGCCTTTGACAGGCTGGAATGGTCGTATTAGAAAGGATGGGGTTAGGAAAAGGATTCATTGATATGATTAAAGTATTATACAAAGACCCATCGGCCATGATTACAACAGGTACAATCATCTCCAAAATCTTTCCGGTATCACGCTCAGCCAGACAGGGTTGCCCTCTTAGTCCCGGACTATTCGATCTATCATTAGAGCCTTTAGCACAATATATAAGACAATCCCAATCCATAGAACCAATCGTAATCAAGGGCACACAACATAAAATTAGTCTATATGCGGACGACGTAATATTGTTCATGCAAAGCCCCAACACCACATTGCCTCATCTACTCAAGTTGATAGAGAACTTTGGTGATTTATCGGGATTTAAAATAAATTGGCCAAAGTCGGCTTTCCTTCCACTTAACACCCATGCAAAAAAAGATACAACCCTCCCAGGTGAGATACCTATGGTAAAACATTTTAGATGCTTGGGTGTGGAAATATTTCCCACCATAAGACAAACGGTGAAGTACAATTACACAAAAATACAGAACAAAATCAAAGACGACCTGGACAGGTGGGCAAAACTTAAAAACTCAGTACAGGCAAGGGTATCAATAGTTAAGATGGATGTACTACCTAGAATCAACTTCATCAGTTCAATGCTACCGTTACCCCCTCCAGAGGGTTACTGGAAAAGATTACACTCCTCCACATACAAATTTATTTGGAATAACAAACCACCTCGCATAAAAAGATCCACCGCACAGAGAAATAAAGCAGACGGTGGCATGGCAGTTCCAGATTTTTTACAATATTTTAAGGCATACACATTAAGACCATTGACAATATGGTTTGATCCCCAGGCATTGGTATCCTGGAGAAAATTGGAATAAAACATAGTAGCCCCACATAGACTGAAGGACTTAGCACACACTAAACTACCAATCAAGCACTGTGAGCGGAAATTTGGCCCCATAATTACCCATGCAATCCGGATATGGCGAGAAACGCAAAAAAAATATCCTAACCCTCAAAAATAGCATAATCACACTCCCTTATTCAATAACAATGCACTCTTAATTGAAAAACGTCTTATAAGATTCCCTATATGGGAAGAGCAAGGCATACACTCATTAGGGGATATTTTTAATAACCAAGGTTTTTGTAGTTATGGAGAAATATGCACAAAGTTTAACCTCACCGAGTCCACATGGCTTTTTTACATACAGTTACGCCTATGTTTGAAGACTCACGGTGTTCCATTACACATACCAGTTGAACACCACAGATACCACAAATTCTTCTATGAAAGAGAAACATCGAGAGGTTTTGTATCAGGTTTTTATTATCAATTACTAACGTCCTCGTATGAAACCCTCCAACTAGACTCTGTCTGGAGGAGGGATATACCAGACCTGGAAAGTGACTTTGATTGGCAAGAAGCATGGGCAAATGTCCGTCTTACATCAAGGAACCCGGACCATCAACAAATCAATCTTAACTATATTCACAGGACATATTTGACTCCTATAAGACTGAACAGAATGGGTCTTAAACAAGACTCAAAATGCTCCCAATGTACAAATGGAGACGAAGGGACATTTATGCACATGTATTGGGACTGCCCACCAGTTAAGGCATTCTGGAAAGATGTGACCCATCAATTATCAAAACTCGTATCTTGGAATATACCAGTACACCCCTCTGTATTACTATTGAATGATGTTTTTGAGTTTGCAGTAAATCCACAGCTAAAGAGATTGGTTTTATCGGGTATCACAGTAGCTAAAAAACTGATCGCATCATGCTGGTTTCAACCAGAAAAAATGTGCCGGAAGGTTTGGTTTCTTACATATCTCGATGTGATTTATCAAGAAATATCTACAGCAAGAATTCTGGGTCTCAACGAATCCAAAATGTCAATGTGGTTAGAAGTGGTGGAGAGAATAAAAGCTAGCTTATAATGGTAGTGTCTGGTTAGGAGTGAGGGATAATGGAGGTACTATCCAAGGAGGGGTCCGGGAGGGGGGGGTTCGAGCTGGAGCATATGTGTGTAGGGTTTTAGAAAATAGGTATTGGGGGTATATCCTGTATAAGGCATTGGTATAATTGGTAATTTCGTTGGATATATACTGTATACGGTAAAATATTATTATATACTTTTTTGTTTGTTTTCTGTTTCTGTACTTGCATGTCATTTTAGCCACCTTGATTGTTAGTTTCATTATGCATTGTGTGTTGAGTACTGACTTTTAATAATTTTTGTTTTGCAAAAAAAAAAAAAAAGCCAATCGATTATCTATCATATGCTTCAGGACCTATAACTCACGTTTTTGGAATTACAGCAGAAAACATTAAAACATACTTATATTCTCGACGGTATTAACACAACAATGTATGAATGAAAAAATATAACGTTCCCACATCCGGAACGATAGATGCCCGATGTTGAATGGGCCATAGTAATGTTGATATAGCTATAATATTTAAAAAGTTATAGCCCTGCAAAGAAGGTAAACATCTCCATAGGCTTACAGCGGTGGCAGACTGGACCCAATGATGTGTACAATCCACGGCGCCCAATGTGTTAAGAGGTTATGCCCTAGTTTGACCCCCTCAATGACTAAGAACCACCTGCACCAACAGTTTCCTAATGGGACTTTTATCTTTAACCTCTTAAGCCCAAGCAATTTTTTTTTATTTGCCTAAAAGTACATACCCAAGTAAATGGAAGATTGCTCCACTGTATTGGAGGGCCATCTATGGACCTTGGGCAATGTATTCCCAATGCCAGAAATATTGTGTCTGTTACTATGCTATGCTTGAGTAAATTGTAACCTTTGACAGTGAATAACACCATGCGAACATTGACCAAATGTCACAATTTGTGAAAAAGCCACGGAGCTCAGCACCTTCTTGAGATCAAGTGTACTAAAAATCTAAGCAAATGAACAAAGGATTTACAGGGTTTTTTGTAGATGCAGTACAGAATTTTGCCATCCGCACACATGCAATTTGAAATATGAATATAGAATATCGGGCCTATAAATTACCTTATTAAGGACATGTCATACATCTATGGATCGGCCAAAATCTCCTCTTTCCAATGGCTGAGTTAAATCTGGATTTAGTATTACCAGGCGCCCGTTACAGGGCAGCAAATACCGTGAATGAAATATACTGTATAATGTCCATAGCTCTGCCATTTTTTACCGGATTGCGGTGCAGATTTCTCCTAGACGTTCACAGCACGCAAAGAAACGATATACATTCTATTTTATGGCAATAACATTGAGGTTTGTTTGACCTGTGAGGTATAAACACGATTTTCACATCTATCGTGTGATGTTGCTGCTGGGTAGATGAGCCAAGACCAGGTACATCTACACCCCCCAAAAAATGTATATTGATTAATGAATGTATCATTAAAAAATATTTGGAGATCCTAAATGAATGTTGTTCACATGTTGCATGCATTTATCCCCACCCTACTTCCAATGCATTGGATAAATGACATGCTCGTACTCTAGTGTGACATCTAGTGGCTGAATATTATCTATAGCTCCTTTTAACAATGACAAAATATAGTTCCCCTCGTAAATCACTGTTGGTAAACAACTGTCCTAGTATGAAAAATGTTTTAGATACTGTGCCGAGAGCCTATGTGGTATTAATTGAACCTCTGGTCCTAATTGTCAGTGCCCTGTTGTATTTACTGAGTTAATACTGGTAAGTTTGTATCCTTATACCAGACCATCAGATGGAAACTTAACTCTGTGACAGGACTGTTAGCATGACAGTATTCTATCCCTAAACATGACCACTGTCTGACCCACAGGATGTTGACCGTGCGTATAAGCCTCCCACTGTGCCACTATTTCAGTTGGAATTCTCCTTTTCCCACTACCTTTTTTTATTTCAAACTCCCCGTCCATAGAATCAACAAACAAGTCTTCAAACTAGCTACACATGATGGAAAACTGACAAAGAAACATTTCTCCCCAGCAATATTGTTGCAAGGTGCATTTTGGGTGTAGCGCCATCCTAGACTATTGCGTTTTGGTTTGAGAAATACAAACACCCCAGAATGTATGGAGGTAGGTCTGACAATGTGAGATTATGACCACCGTTGTCCCCACAGTGAGCTGATGCCCTGTCTGCCCAGAGAAGGCATCTTTGCTGTGGATGTGATGCTGAAGAAGGGCAGTGCCCAGACCACAGAGGGAGCCATCTGGCAGTGGAGGGATGACCGGGGTCTGTGGCACCCTTACAACCGCATCGACAGCCGCATTATTGAGGTATTCATGTTGTTTTGATTGCAGACATCTTGGTTGCAAAACATGTGGTTGGAATAGAATAGCAAGTGATCATCATTAAATGACAACTGTGGCCAATGAACTGTGGCAATGCGCTATATTGTTTCGCAAAACACGTCAATACTATGAATATATATATTTGTATGTAGCCAGCCAACGGCAATAACCATTAATTAACCATTTGTTAATGCAAGATGAAAAAAAAACAAAGATGCAATCCCCACTTTCTTACCCATTTCTCTTGTAACATAAAATGAAAAACAGCTTGAATAAAAAAGAGTGGTGGGACTCGATACATTTTTTTTTATCGAATTAATTCAAGACTTTATAGTTAATTAATCTAAATTAATCACATCAATATTTAATGCGAAAAGCAAACATTTTCTATTCAAATGAATTTTGGTATACGAGTGAATCAATGAATATACATACGTTTAAACAGCAAAATCATGTATTAGCTACGTCACAGACAAACGGATCAATGCAATTTTTAACAAAGTGCAGCAATTTTAGGAATTATATATATATATAGCGCAAAGGACCTTATGTAAACTCAAGAACCTTCCAGGGAAAAGTAAAACGCAGTACATTCCAGAACAGTTGACCATTGGGGGGGGGAAAAGACTTGTGATTGATCTCAATTTCTCTTATATATTTATTTTTTATGAACAAACCAGACTAAGAAAAAAAGTTATTTGCGATTTATTATACTTACCGGTATAGCACATGCATCAGTCTGGTCTCCTTTGAAAGGTAACATTCTTACACAATAAAGAAAAATCATCATGCGATTAAATGCATAACTTTTTTTTACTTTTAATTAGGGATGCTCGATATTGGCTTTTTTACCGATATTGTCCAACTCTTAATTTCCGATACCGTTATCAACCGATACCGATATATGCAGGGTCCCCCCCCCCCCCCTCCCCCAAAATGGAATAATTTCAGGTAATTAACATTACATATCTCTTGTTGTGGAATTAACACACCATTATGCATACTTTTGACAATAAATAAAATCAGAATTTATTCTTACTTGCTTGCCTGGGTAAATAAAGTTTATAGAAATGTAAAAAAAAAAATTAAACCGATACCGATATTTTCCGATATCACATTTGAATGCCAATATCGGCCGATAATATCGGACATCCCTACTTTTAATTCTTTCTGTAGTTAATTAATCGAAATTAATGCTATAAAGTCCCAGCCCTACATTTTTTTTTAACTTTTTATTAATTTTTTATATTTTGTATTAAAACATTGTCACCCTGGGGCGCCATGGTGGCGCACCACGTAGCTGCGCTGCAGTGCAACGTGGACGTCCCGGGATCGACTCCCGGACCCGGCGACCTTTGCTGCATGTCTTTCCCCCATGTCTTCTCCCAACCTTCCTCTCTTTTTTTTTTTTTTTTTTTATATAAACATCGTCACCCATCATTACACTTTATGCATGTTCATTCAAGCCTTTATTTATCTTTGAAGAAAGCAGTTGAGGTTTTCCTAATTTACACTGCAGTTGAAATTGACAGGCATATAAAAATACGATAAAAACACAAAATAAAGGGTCAACATTGTATGACATGTCCTTGTGTTTGAAAGGCAGCAGTGACTGAAGGAACATCTTTTGTTGTTGAGACTGTACTGTATTTGAGAGCTTAGATAATTTTTATAGAAACGCGTCAATAGAATATTTGGGATGTTTCCAGTCGCTCAATTCTTAACACTTTTGAGTGCCAACGACGAGATTTCTCGTCCTAACTCGCCATGCGTTGTGTGCTAATGATGAGTTTTCTCGTTATTTAATCGTTATTTCTTTTATTAGCGATATCGATACATTTGTTGTCCATCCAGCCTGACGTTATCATTGGGAATGGCTCTGAGCTCGAAAAGGGCAAATACTGCCCCCTATCGTCTCCCGGATGGTAATGCACATCATTGGATTGGATTGGGTGAAAAAGTCCATCGGGAAAAAAAAAACTCCGGTCCACATTTTACTTCTGGGGCATGCAACCTGATACTATTGCATTCATTGAGGGGACTGGAAGCAGCGTGGATTATGTGTTTCTGAGTATAACGTTGGATCAATAAACGCCATCGATATTTGGAATGGCGATCAGGAATTGGATTAATCTTTTTGCAGAACATCTGATCTGAGGTAAGGACTGTATGTTACCAGTTTTGGGTTAATCAGAGTTTTTTTTCACAGCGTTCACAACGTGTGTGTGGCGTTAGGCGCTGAGCGTTGCACGAATAAATTATTTTTCAGCCCGCTTTTGTATCGTGCATAAGAACACAAATACTCTCGATAATCTAGCGTTTATTTGAAAACAATTCATAAATCAGCCGGAAAATGACGACGTGTTTTGTGTATTCCAGTAAATGGCTATTACTCCGGAATCTTTTTTTCTTTCTAGAAATCTCAAACTATACTCTTATTCAAAACGGTATAAAACGGAAATGTACTGATGAAAAAACAATCTGTTTCGTACATGTTGACTGCAAGCAAGTCATTGATAAGCGACGGGTGTATTAGACCCATAGCCATAATTTAAGATATAGTTTAATCGCTCGCAAATGTGCTCGTCCTCCCATTGATTAAAGTGCTGGCATACAAGCGATGATTCGTCATATTCGGCCGGCACACAATGTGTTAACATACAGTATCACACAAGTGATGGATGCAGCTTTGCATCATAAAATGGCTGCTTCGCAGAAAATAAACGTAAGGCAAATGTAAAGGAAATGTTTTTTTACAAAGTTCCTTTTACGTCACCTCAGCCCTTTCTGTGTACCATGACCTTTGCACCATTTGGGGGAGAATCCTACAGGTTATAGTCGAGAGTGTGTCTAATCTGTGTGTGACACTGATATAATATGGTGGTGGTCTGTGATGGTGTGCCCCTGCAGACGGCCCACCAGAATGGAGAGGACGAGATCAGCTTATCCACCTTGGGTCGAGTCTACACCATCGACTTCAACTCTATGCAGCAGATCAACGAGGACACAGGCACGGCACGAGGTATCCAGAGGAAACCTAATCCTCTAGCCAACCCCAATCCAGGTGAGGCTGTCACTCTACCTGTTAACATATTAGCTCAGTTCCTACTGGTAGTATTGCATTACTTCAACACTGCCATCTTGGTTGCCAAATAATAGGTCATTGTGATCAGATATCTAAGGATTGCGATTGAGATGTGCTTATTGCCATATTGGAAGGTAATGCATGCAATGTCATTCGATTATAATGTTCTTAGTTGTGTCGCGTAGTTGGGTTTCTTTCTGATGAAACGCTGAACCTTTCTAGGTAAAGGCTGACTCATTGAGTTTATTAAGATAAGGTGGTGATTAGACAAGGGTTTTGATAACGAGGCGCATGCCGGTACTAGGGAACAGGCTATCGAACTGTATACTGTATATGTAGAAAACTCTTGAGAAATCTGTTGTTGACATTTAACTTGTTCATTGCAAAGCACCACCACATTGTTTGTCCAGTGTTTCCCCTGCCAACGGGACGCCCCGCCCCTCTCGAAAAAATTATGATAATATATTTTCTTTTATATATATATATATATATATATATATATATATTTTTTTTTTAAGTTTGCTTTAATCACCAACGTTGGCGAGCTAGCTAAATTATACATAAATCGGTTTTCATATAAATCAATCTTCACTAAGACATTAAAACGGTGGCACGGTCTACGGCGACGCAGAAAAAAGCTACCAAATCCATTCCGAGACAACTCAGACTGACTAGCATCGCGCGTAACAAGTCTCATGGCTAGATCCACAAAGAATGGATTGCACGGTGCTAATTGCACCCTTACTTACAATTCATTATGAAATGAAAATGGGGGACCCTGATGTAAACGAGACGAAAGTCTTTCTCTGGTTTGCATCCCCTTAACAATTGTGTGTATTGAGCCGTACTGTATTGTACCCATTCTGCGATCTGTTGATAACATTTTCAATCAATCACCTTGTTAATATTTATTTACCTAATTTATGTGCAATCGTTTCATTTCAGCTCAGTGTAGAGAATGCACAGATGCAGGGCTCTACAGTGTGACCATTTTACTCTCATTTGCCCCTAAGAATGTGTGCGCGAACCGGAAAAATCAATTACTCGCAGTGTGCGAGTGAAGATTACAACCTCAGTCCTTTCCTCCGCTGCTAATCGTTCAAAAACTATAAGTCCCACATTGCACTCAAGCCAACGGTCCAATCACAGTAGAGTGATGTGACTGGTTTCAAGGGAAAGAAAGGAAATGACTAGGGATGCACCGATATGAAAATTTGCCACCGATACCGATTGTTCAACTAACACAATCGGCCGATACCGATATTTGTGGCAAAAAAATTATTTTTTTATATTTTTTTAAATATTTTTTTTTTTGTAATATATATATTTTTTTATGAAACTACTGTATATTTGTCTTACAAATTGTGCTCACCGATATGAACATAGGCCTCTTTACTTACTTAAAAAAAGGAAACATCAAGAAATAGCACTATCTCTCTCCCAGTATGTTCTGCAGGGCTGCAGCTAGATACTAGTTCTCCCAGCATGGTCTACCTGCTGGGCTGCAGCTAGATACTATTGTCTCAACCAATGACATTTTGATTGACAGTCGATTCTGCCAATTACGTCACACACCGCTTGCACCCGCCTCTGCTGTTACCACCAATCGGCAAGCGCGTATACATTTTTTACTTCTGCTTTTGTCCGCCATTGATTTTGACTAGAGGTTTTCTAGAACAACACGGCGCGGCCGACGTTTAGCTTTTAGCTCCGCAGGATGACTTAAATGAGGCATAATGATTTTATTGCAACTAATGTTATAATAAAACAAAGCCTTTCTATACATGTGTCTGATTGAAAACGTTATTAACAGATTGCAGAATGGATAAAACTCGGGGCTCTGTGAGCAACGGAAGGAACTGAGCTAGTATGAACGCTTGCTACGTTCGGGTAAATAATATGCTGATGTTATTGAACGTGTAACACTAACTACGGTATATAACGTTAATGCCACAAAACGAATGCCTTGTTAATAATAAGTAGTAACTTTGATGCAGTAGCTTGTGTGTGTGTGGGGGGGGGGGACTGGGGACGGCGAGTGAACTTTCTTTTGTCTTGACGCTACACAAATTGATGGATATTTATCGGCTACTGCCATTGGCACATTCGAGCTTATAGGCCGATTGCAGTCACAGGGTGTCCGCGGATCCTTAAAAAGTCTTAAATTTGTTTATCAATAATTAAGGCCTTAGTTTGTCTTAAAATGTCTTAAATCCATTTGCAGAGGTCTTAAAAATGCCATAGAAAGTCATGTTTTATTATGAAATCTGGGGAAGAACGGTTAACGGGAGATAGTCGGGAGTTTTTATTGACCGCATTGTAGCATCACGCAGACCGGAATGGGGCGGAACCAACACAGGTCCTTATGTTGGCCGGGAACCATTTCAGCAATGGAGTCTAGCTAACGTTAGCAAGGCGAAGCAATAACGCTAACGTTACGTTTAGTTTAGCATTTGCACTCGTTAATATGGGAAAGTGCCAATTTAACGAGAACTGGCTCGACAATCCACTGTTTGCGCCATGGTTGGTCCCAGTCAAAGACCATTACGAGGCCCGCTGCAAAAAAAAAGAAAAAGAGCAGTCGAGTCGCACATGCTGAGCGCTAAGCGTACCTCTGCAAAAACGGCGCCTGCAAACTACTATTTCGCATTTCTTTTCGGCCCCGCCATCTCAGGTAGGACTATAACATCTGCACCAACAGAAGTCTGGATAACATGCGGCTCCACGCCAACGCTTGAAGCTGAGGTCTTAACTTGAAAATAATCTATTCACGGATGTAAACAAGGACACGTTTGTGTTTATGTTCGATGAGAGCTTCACCCACTGTATTTTTTCCTCCCACCCGCCCCTCCTAATGTACAGTATCCTCCCATCATATGTATGTTAGGATCTATGGGTAACAGTACTGTATATTTGCATATCGTATATGTCACAAATGTAACGTTACAGTACTATATACCTGTATGTCCCTATCTGTTAAACAAAGTTTTCATTCATTCATTCAACCAAACCACAAAAACAAAACAACTGGATGAATAAATGAAAAACTTTATTAACAGATTGCAGAATGGGTACAATACAGTACGGCTCAATACACACAATTGTTAAGGGGATGCAGACCAGAGAAAGACTTTCGTCTTGTTTACATCAGGGTCCCCCATTTTCAATTCATAGTGACATTTATGACATACACAACATACATGACATCATGACATTTATGGCATAAGGACATGCATGACATACAGGTATATAGTACTGTACTGTTACATTTGTGACATATACGATATGCAAATATACAGTACTGTTACCCAGAGATCCTAACAGAAAATATATACATATGATGGGGAGGAGACTGTACATTAGGAGGGGGGGGGGGGGGGGGGTTTGGACATTTACGGTGCCCAGTTTCTAATTGCAGCCTCCCGTAGGTGCTCTTTAAGAGCGGTTTTGAATGTGGGCAGGGGTAAAGTGGGTTTTAGGAGTGAGGTTACCGTAGTAGTCTGACCAGTTTGTTTTGTGATGTTTGTAATCTTGTTTTTAGGGCCTTTGAGGTGCTTTGGTACCATGAGGTGCAAGCATAGTCGTAATACCCTTGAATGAGTGCTCCTGTTAGAGTCTTCAGGGTATTCTTGTTTACCAGAGAGGAGATCCGGCACAAGAATCTTGTTTGTTGGTTGACTTTTTTGATACCCTGGGGAGGGTGGTAATAGTTATGTGTTCTGACAGGTATCAGTCCTATGGTGATAATCATGTGTTCTTACAGGTATAAGTCCTATGGTAGTATGTATTCTGAGTCGGAAATGTGGCTGTTGCACTTGCTGCTTGGCCCCTGGTATATTTTGTATAGCTATATTTGCTATTTATGTTTGGTCACCCCTTTGTTGAAATTCATCCAATCCAGTTACTCCTTTAAGTTCAAGATTTGTAAGTTTCCAAGTTATTTTTTAATAAACATCTTTGGACCAATGTGTCCCTAAACTTAAACTAATGGGGGTCGTTGCATGATTTTAGCCATTTTGTTATTGTGAAATTGGTATTAAATTTAATTCTGAGTGGCATTAAAAAGTCTTAAAAAGCCTTAAATCTGACTGTGCTAAACCTGCAGATACCCTGAGTCAACAAGGCACTTATCGGCCGATACCGATACCCGACCGATACATCGGTGCACCCCTAGAAACGACCAATCGGAAGCTCTCATTTGCTTTTTTACTTCCTGAAAGTCCGCCATTGCGCTATGCGAGAATGTCCGAGACAGTAACATTAACACTTTGAGAGCCCACCATGACATAACGCGTGTTATCAGCCCGCCCCTGAATGCCAATGACAATTAGTATGTTCTTTTTTTATTAGCGATCTGAATTCATATTTCATCAACCGAGTCTCTCGTTGGGAAACCAGCCCCATCAAGAGCTCAGATGTGGAAAAAAGCGCCCCCTATCGTCTCCCCGATGGTAATGCACCCTTTTGGAATGGACTCAATGAAAATGGATGAGAAAAGAGAAATCCGGAATCCACATTTTACTTGTCAGGCATGCAACCCGAGCCGATTGCAGTCATTCTGGTCCCTCAGAACAGCGTGGAATATGTGTTTCGAGCACCCAGCGTTGGTTCAATAAAAGCGATACCTTTTTGGAATGGCGATCAGGAATTGGAATGGTCTTTTTGGAGAACATCTGATCTGAGGTAAGGAATCTATTTTACAAGTCTTGGGATAATCAGAGTTGTATTCGCTGAGCTCTCAGCGTTCGCCCTGTGTGTGTGATGAGGAAATGAGGTAATTGATTTTCAGCTTGCGGCCCCAGCGTGCATACGTACACATATACTATCGATAATCTAGCGTTTATTTGAAAACTATTCATAAATAGACCGAAAAATTACAACGTTTTTGTGTATTCTAGAATATTCCAGTACAGGGCGTTTATTATGGAATCTTTTTATTTTTCCTTGAAAACGAGGGCTTTTCAAAATGCTATAAAACGGTAATGAACCGATAAAAAAACAATCCGCTTCGACAATGTTGACTGGAAAATGAGTCATTGATAAGTGACGGGCAGATTAGACACATAGCCATAATTTAAAACATAGATTAGGCGTTATTAACGCTAACATTGAAGTGGATGATGGGCATTCAAGCACTAAATCGTGCGCCCCCTGCTTGCACTGAAAGTGTTAAATTAATGTAACTTATTCTAGTCTTACCAATAGCAATAGATTTTAGAACACCTAGATTTATCGATAGCAATAGTAATATAACGTTAACACATTGACGACCACGGCTTGCAGTGTAATATATGGCTCGAGGACAACGCTTTGTCAACAAACCTGTACTTTCGAACAGCTATATATATACTTTATAGTATTGCTATCTGTCAGTTCTCATTGTCACTTGAGTGCATAAACCGTGCCTTCATAATGGCTTAAAGAAAATAAAAATCCATCGGTTGGTTGTCATTTTATAGCGCCGTGAATATAAGGTTTATCGCGGTTTTCGCCTCGTCCTTTTCTGGGGAGCTAGATAATAGGCTAAAGGCTAGTCACATTATATCAAACGCCATTTCTACTGTATATATACGAATGAAATAAAACAAACTGCGTAGCATCCGGACTATTACAGAGCATCTATGGATGAAATGGGGGTGGCGGGGGACGCCGATTACTATTATTGATTAGCAATACAGTGTGCGTTCAAGTAGCTCACGTTGCGTTTTAAAACAATGTCCAATCCAGCTGTAATTTGGGTGAATAGTATCCTACCGTCAGGCCATGTGATCGCCGGCAGCATTTCGTCATTAGTCATCGGAATCTGGTAGATCGATATGTCCATTGGCTAATCATAAATCCCATTATTCCAGGCTGAAATCTGTGTTTGGTAACGGGATCAAAGATGGAGTATGTTCGGCTGGGATCGAGGCTCATATGAAACGCTCAGACAGTAAACATTTTTTTTTCAATCGCCCTCAATGATACTGCAGTGGGAGCGATGGCGCCCCTAAGCGGATCTGGCCGGTATTGCATGTTTCAAAAATCAAATATGCGGGTAGGTCCTGCAAGTCGATCGGGGACGTTAATAGCATTATTAATATTGAATAAAACAATAACAACTCGCCACGAGTTAACTCGTGGCTCTGGTCCACAACGCATGGCACCGTAACATGTATAAACTCGTGGCTGGTCCTTAAAGTGTTAATGCAACAAAACGAATGCCTTGCTTTGTTAATCATAACGTTGATGCAGTAGCGTATGTCGTTGTGTTGGCTGTAACGGACATGATAGTAATGTAACACTGTGTACACATTAAAATTGCGATAATCGATTCTAACATTTTCAAATCGATGCAGTTGAATTTTCCCCTTAGGGATCGATGCATTGCGATGCATTGTTACACCCCTACACCAAAGTCACTGGCCCACTGTGCGTGTGTGTATATGTGTGTGTGCTAACTTGGCTAGCGTTATCAACAGCAGAGGTAGGTGGGTGCAAGCGGTGTGATGTAATTGGCAGAATCGACTTTCAATCAATGGTCTACCTGACACGCAAACTCATAAACAATGTTTCTGTACTGGAGCCTCGAGGTGTACAGTATTTCAATAGGCAACCCTGAAAGGATTATTTTTCTAGAAGAGCAACACTAGCCAAAACATAGGCATTGTATGCATAAAAGGGGCTAAACTTAAGTGACTGTTACTTTTGTACAGGGCTTTACACTGCGACGAGATGATCGCAAATTGCCCCTTAATTTGCCCGTGCGAGTGGTAAATAATATTTGGGGGCAACCTTGCGAGTAGTGATTTCACTCCTAAATTATATAAAACCGATCGAAAAACATGATCCAATTCTTAGCGGAGATCTCGCTCGCTGTCGCTGACTTCTCTCTCAAGCACACAGAGTTGCAGCAGCGCACGGCCCCTCCTCCTCTTCCACTGCCCCTCCCGCACCGGTGTAAACGAGGCTCCTATTGCCTCCGGCAGTCTGCTATGGTCTGGTACATGCGACCAGGAGCTAACGTTAGCTACCTAGCTATCGTTACTGTTTAAACAGAATGACCCAGTCAACTATTCACTTTTAGTTTAATACATGAGGCATTGTCTAACAGTATCTAGCCGGCTAGCTACTGATAGCTCCTGATATCAACAAATGCTCCAGCAATAGTCTAGTAGTAGTGCATGATACCTCCGTTAGCTCACGTTAGCTCACTGTTCAAAACGAAATGTCCCATTAAACTATATAGTTCAATGAGCCGTTGTCTTAAAGGTCCCATGCATTATAAATGTCATTTTTCAGTCTCTAGCATTGTATTATAGTAATAGTTCGTATCAATGTGTTTTAGGGTCTAAATACCATATTGGCGGATTGCTCCGATTCAGCCCAGCCCCTCTCGTGCTCTAGTAAATCGGGTCATTTTGATTTGAAGTCCTGAGTCACGTCATTAGGCGCACAGTGATGCGATTGGCTCTGTGGTTGGAGCTAATGCCCGCCCCCATTCTACCTAGACTAGACAGCGAGTGGGGCCGAGAGGAAGAGAGAGCCGAGAGGGAGCCGAGAGAAAGGAAGAGAGAGGGAGGGAGAGAGAGAGGGCACTTGGGGGGGGGGGGGGGGGGGTACCTGCCGGCCGCGCGCCACACGGGAGATTGAAAGAAAGAAAAGAAAAAAGTTGCCCCGTCTCATCAGCGAGAGCCGAGTGGGAGAGAAAGGAGAGAAATGAAGAGAGAAGGAGGGAGGGAGAGAGAGGGGGCACTTGGGGGGGGACCTGCCGCACGGAGGTCCGCGCGACACACACCTCCGAACGGGAGAGTGATGGAAAGAAAAAAAGGAAGAGAGAGGGAGGGGCTTCTCTCTCTCTCTCTCTCTCTCTCTCTCTCTCTCTCTCGTGGTATAAATGATTATTTGTGTAAATAAGGTTATACGCCGACCATTAAGAAAATACATGTTAGTTTAGGAATAAGGGGCAGGTAACTATATAACTATAACATTTATTCTTCTTCCTGCTCCTTTTGTCCATGGAATGACTATGATTTTTTAATGAAGAAACTATGATTGTATTATTCCATGTGGCAAATAAAAACTCTGAACTGAACTGAACTCTCTCTCTCTTCCCCCCCCTCCCTCCCTCCACCAGTGCAGACTGTGGTCTGACTGTCACTCAAAGTGCTTATGGGCGGAGCCAGGCCATAACAGCCTGATTTCTTGAGGCTGAAAAATGATGGTTTCGAGTACTTGATTAGAAATATAAAACAATGAATTTTTTTGAAAAAAAACTTACAAATGTCTTCAATAGACTAACAGGAATTGTGTCAAGTTGCCCAAATAGTGCTAGGAATAGCAGTGCATAGCCCCTTTAACGTTATCTAGCCGGCTAGCAGTAGCTACAGATAGCTCCTGATATCAATGTCTTATAACATTGATTAGATGCATATTCGAGCCCCTGGCTTGTATCGCAGTCACGAAAGGGGCTAGCTGAGGGAGTAGGGTATATCTGCAGAGCCGCAGATGCTGAGGGCATGCTGAATGTGATTTGACCAAAGCAGAGTATACACACAGACAGTGGAGATAGCGAGCATTTTGACATAACAAATACTGTAGTAGGCCTCGCAATTCTTATAAAAAAAAAATCCCGGATATACATAAAACATTAATTGGCATAGATCTCTATAAATGGCCCAACACATTGTTCACTTTAGGCACACCCTGAAACCAGTAACATCACAAATATGAAGCAGGTAATTACCCATAAAAATAATTAACCTTTCATGGGGTTATTTACAATAATAATAATTAATTTGATTTATAAAGCACTTTTCATTGTGAAACAAAGGTATGCAGAGTTTATTGTCAAGTCAAGAGTTTTATTTGTCACGGCATACAAGTATATATACAAGGGTGGTCTTGCCCCGCAACGATGTGCAATACAGTGGTACAACATATAATAGAATCCAATAAAAACAACATTGTGCAATAACAGGTAACGGGTAACATGGTGTGACATCTCGGTATCTGTACATAGTTATTTACAGAGCATATAGGACATGCTAGGTAGCTTTGGTAGTGCAATACACTGTTACTGTTGCTATACTAATTTAAAGTGGCCTTTCCTTTTGGCAATAAGTGTGGGTGAGTGCGGCATGAGTGTGTGCCTGCTCATGTTAAAGTGTTAAAGTGGCTGCTAGTGCACAGCGTGCGTGTCGTGTGTGTGCTCATGTGTGCTTGTGTGTGGATAGTTCAGTGTTCTGTGGCACTCAATGTTCATTGTTCAAGGCTATGATGGCCTGGGGGAAGAAGCTGAGCCTAAGCCTCTCTGTCCTCCGGTTTAATGCAATGGTGTGTGTGTGTGTTGTGGTGATCTCATTCAATGAGCACTACACAAGCGTGCGCGCACACAGTTTGTTGTTTTTGTTCTATTAGTGATTTACACACTTTCTCAGTTGGTTCATTATAAAAGATACAAACATGAAAACAAACGCACTTAAATGTTAAATAAAAGGACCACAGTAATGAGGCAGGAGGAACATATTTTTTTGCACTAATGGTAAAATTGTTATTTAAAAATGTGCCCCTAAAAATATTCTGTGCCCCTAAATTTCTCATTTAGGGGCAAGTGTGCCCCTAGTGAAAAAGCTTAGCGTACAGCCCTGCTTTTGTAGCAGTAGTTTGATTTGATCGTTTATTTGATAGGGATAGCACATGTTAACACTTAGAGCGCCGGAGGTTAATTCCCATTTAGTCCCTTGAATGCCACCATCAGCGCCAATGTTAACGTTAATATCGCCTAATCTATGTTTTAAATTATGACTGTCTAATCTGCCCGTCGCTTATCAAAGGATAATTTTCCAGTCAATGTTGTCAAGGCAGATTGATTTTTTATCTCTTCATTTCCGTTTGATAGCATTTTGAAAAGCACCCGTTTTCAGGTGAAAAACAACACATTCTATGATAATCGCCTTTTACTCGAATATTCCAGAATGTTGATATTTGTCTGCCTATTTATGAATCGTTTTCAAATAAACGCTAGATGATCGATAGTATATGTGCACGCACGCACGTTTGAGCCGCGCGCTGATAATAGCTGCTCTCATTTCCTCATGGCTTTTACAGTGAAAACAGCTAGAGCACATATCACAAAAGCTTATCTCTGTGAAAACTAGTCTGATTATCCTAACACTGATAACATAGATTCCTTACCCGACATCAGATGGTATCCAAATGGTATATTCCAATTCCTGATCACCATTCGAAAAAATCGATAAGTGTATAGATCCAACGTGATACAGTAGGAACTCATGATCTGCGCGGCTCAGAGGCTCCAGGATGAACTCTGGTAACCCCGGCTGCATCATCAGTGAAAAGTAAAATGTGGAGTCAGAAATCCGTTCTCCCATTCACTTTCATTGAGTCCATTCCAAAAGGGTGATTTACCACCTGGGAGACGATAGGGGGCGCTTTTTTCAGATCTGAGTGGCGGCGGATCTCTGAGTGGCATTCAACGGTCAGGGCGTAAACCCGAGAAAAGCTGTGAGTGGCATACAAAGTGTTAATGAACATCAAGTACAAAATACAAAATGTAAACATGCAGGGTTGTAGCAAGAGCTAATTTACACCCGTAGTCCCTAAACAGGAGACGGCAAAACTCTTTCAATAAATAAATAGCCTGCTTAGGGTAAAAGCATTGTGACAATCAATGATAAAAACAACAATAAAAACAAGAAACGAGTTACATAAACTAAATCAGAAAAAAATTATCACAGTTCTGGTTTGCCTTAAGATGCAGTTTAAGATGGGTCTTGAACATGGAGTATATGGGGCACTCTCTAATCACAACTGGTAGGCTATTCCAGTAGTTACCACCTTTAACAGAGAACACAGTTTTAGCAAAGGTAGTATACCGAAAAGGCACCTTACAGTCTCCTCTACTGATTATGGTTATGCCAGTGTCTCCTTTTTGTTCAATGTCAC
This sequence comes from Notolepis coatsorum, assembly GCF_963971535.1. Taxonomy (NCBI): domain Eukaryota; kingdom Metazoa; phylum Chordata; class Actinopteri; order Aulopiformes; family Paralepididae; genus Notolepis; species Notolepis coatsorum. Next base: position 218,774,229 of record NC_140165.1, on the reverse strand, counting down.
TGCCTTTTTTATTAGGCCTAGTTGTTGGCTACAACTTTGCCACAGTAGGCATTATTCACTTAATAGTTAAAATGTCTGTCCCATTCCCGTTTCCACATGCAGATACACACACACACGCACAGTGAATTTGGTGCTATGTGCTATTGCACAGATGTGTGTCCCGTTCCCGTTTGCACATGCACGCACAGTACAAATATACATTTATTAAAAAAATTCTTTATTAATTAAAAAAAAATTAAAAATTAAATTTTACTTGAAATATTTTCACTGTGCTCCTAAATATTTTTGTGTGCTCCTACATTTCTTTGTGTGCTCCTAAAACTTTTTCATTTAGGAGCACATGTGCTCCTTGGGGAAAAAGGTTAGCGTAGAGCCCTTACTACAACAGCCTTACTGCGCGCGTATGACGACACTGTTGACACCATGTATCCGTGACACGCGCGCCCTGCGAAAACACTAGTAGTTTTGGGGGCCTACCACCCCCCCTGAAAAAAATCCTAGGGGAAACACTGGTCATTGCAACATGCCTAACTGAAGGTGCACATAGTGGAGAAGTGTGTGCTAGTGCCTGAACTTTGGACTAGGGCTGGGCGATATGGCCTCTAAATGATATCGTGATATTTTTTGGCCATGTCACGATATACATCGCGATATTTTGACATTCCCTCGAAAGCACTTAAAAAAGCTTGATTTAACCGTTTGATGCATACAGTCACGCCAATATGATGATTATAATAAGTCCCTGCAACATATGTTTGCATTATTAAACCATGAAGATGCTTTAAAAAATTATTTAATGATAATGTACTAAGAGTATACTGACACACTAATAAAAATCTTTTATTTACATCTAAGACTATTTATATAAAAACTCTTGGGTGCCTAAGACTTTTGCACAGTACTGTGTTTTCTATCCACTTTAGCCAAACACACACACACATATATGTGTTGTGTGTATATATACCGTAATTCCTCTAATAGTAACCCCGGCTTGTATTTGCTTAAACTGTAGCGGGTACCAGGCTTTTATTAGGAGGAGGCATGTATAAGAGAGGCCTATATTTCTAATTTTCAAACGGATCATAATGAATAAATCAACATTTTGTGTCCGTTTGAACCCAGTAAAATGTACTGGGTTCATTTTTTGAAACCAAGTACCTACTGTATGAAATAGTAAACAGTGCAATTACAGGTGGTCACTGGTCATTTCAAAGTTTTTAAAGTGAAATCAAGTAACTTTACCTTAGCAGCTCCGAGTACTGTAGATACATAACGTTAGCCAGTTAGCAGCTCCGAGTACTGTAGATATATAACGTTAGCCAGTTAGCAGCTCCGAGTACTGTAGATACATAACGTTAGCCAGTTAGCAGCTCCGAGTACTGTAGGTAGCATAACGTTAGCCAGTTAGCAGCTCCGAGTACTGTAGATACATAACGTTAGCCAGTTAGCAGCTCCGGGTACTGTAGGTAGCATAACGTTAGCCAGTTAGCAGCATCGGGTACTGTACATACATAACGTTAGCCAGTTAGCAGCTCCGGGTACTGTAGGTAGCATAACGTTAGCCAGTTAGCAGCTCCGGGTACTGTAGGTAGCATAACGTTAGCCAGTTAGCAGCTCCGAGTACTGTAGATACATAACGTTAGCCAGTTAGCAGCTCCGGGTACTGTAGATACATAACGTTAGCCAGTTAGCAGCTCCGGGTACTGTAGATACATAACGTTAGCCAGTTAGCAGCTCCGTGTACTGTAGGTAGCATAACGTTAGCCAGTTAGCAGCTCCGAGTACTGTAGATACATAACGTTAGCCAGTTAGCAGCTCCGGGTACTGTAGATACACAACGTTAGCCAGTTAGCAGCTCCGAGTACTGTAGATACATAACGTTAGCCAGTTAGCAGCTCCGAGTACTGTAGATGCATAACGTTAGCCAGTTAGCAGCTCAGAGTACTGTAGATACATAACGTTACGTTAGCCACGTTAGTTAGCCAGCACCAGGCAGGTCCCGACGTTGTTGTGTTACGTGCTGCACGCGACCCGTGTTCCATACGGGAAGTAAGGAGGTTTGCTCACGCGTATATTAGTAACCCGGTTTGTATTAGGAGGCCGGCTTATAATTACTTAACTCAACAGCGCACCCGGATATTAATAGAGACCCGGATTTTAATAGAATACAGGTTACTATTAGAGGAATTACCGTATACACACTGTGAGAAAATAATCACACACAAAGGGATAATGGCTTATAGCAGACTTAATGATTTTAGAATATTTCAGATAATGAAATTAAATGTTTATCATCAACTATCCAGTTAGTATTTATACTGTAACGTTTGGCCACTTTAAATCATTGAATGTAGCCAGAGCGAGAACGCGAGAGAGCCAGCCCCCCGGGTTTTGTAGGTTTGCGTTTTGAGCGTCTAAGCTGCCGTAGGTGATGTCACACTCGAATGTCAACACAGGAAGTTGAACACACGGTGATGCGAACTGGATGCCCGATATAAAGAAATGAATAACTAATAAATATGAAGTTATGTTTGAACTTCTGTTGTCAAGCCTCATCAATATTACCCCACCCCCTTTCCTCACGAATGGAACTAGTGTCGCAGAGTCCGCTTTGAGCGTTTTTTCAGGGTTAGCAGCTAACGCTAGTTAGCTTAGCCTAGTTATGTGGGATAACTTAGTTAGCAGCTAACGTTAGCCCATTGCTCGCGTCAATTAAATTGCATGTCATTAAAGGTCCGCTCTGGTCTGCGTCTATAATGAAATGAGAGGAAAGCTCTGCGCTAAAGCAAGTCTCATCTCAGCCGCAACGTGACAACATATACTCGATGTTCACGATATAGTGATTTACTACATCTCATGTAGAACAAGCCGCAATACATCGAGTATACTCGATATATCGCCCAGCCCTACTTTGGACCCAGCCAGTCCCCACCTGAAATGTTTTTCTGGGGGTTCATTTGTGCCACATTATGCAGCCTGTGTGATTCCTTCCGTCCTTCTTCTTCGTCCCTGTGTGCGTCTGTACACCAGGGGGTCACCAGGAGGTACGGCGGGAGGATGCGCGGGCCCAGCTGATGAAGGAGGACCCTGAGCTGGCCAAGTGCTTCATCAAGACCCTGTTTGGGGTCCTGTACGAGGTGTACAGCTCCTCGGCTGGCCCTGCCGTCAGACATAAGTGCCTTAGAGCCATCCTCAGGATCATCTTCTTTGCCGATGCAGAGCTGCTGAAGGACGTGCTGAGGAACCACGCTGTGTCCAGGTGAGACGGGCCCCAAATTAACACTAGCCCCCAGTCAACTGCAGTGCTAGTACATGTTTGCTTTGGGTGGTAAATCTATTACTTTAACATAAGTTTACTACAGGCTGGTAGACTGCTTGTTCTTAATCTGTTTTTGTTGTTTTGTTTAACTATTTACAAACTACTGAAGCCGCTAAGAAATTTTATTGGCTGTCAGGTGAACACCCTAAAGCAGCTGTTTAAAGTGAAGATTTGGCTTGTTTAATGTCATATGTTTATTTGAAATGTAAATGTAAATATAAAGCTCACTAATGTTCATATTAGTTCCCATGTGTCCCTTTACAGTCACATTGCCTCCATGCTGTCCAGCCAAGACCTGAAGATTGTAGTGGGTTCTCTGCAGATGGCTGAGATCCTAATGCAGAAGCTGCCTGGCGTCTTCAGTGTCTATTTCAGAAGAGAAGGTGAGGAACACTGCCAGTGTCATGTAGGCTTGGTCTGAGCTTAAAAAAAAAAAAAAAAAAAAAAAATTATTATAAATGTGTATAGGTATATATATTTTATAAGTTGTAATGCCTCCTCTCTGCTCCCCAGGCGTGATGCACCAGGTGAAGAACCTGTCTGAGTCGGAGACCTTCTTGGTCACCAGTCCCCCCAAGGCCTGCACCAGTGGCACTGCCAGTTTGTGTACCACAACTATCAGCACTGCCACCACTACAGCAGTGTCTAACGCCACTCCTGACCTGGGCTCGTCCAGCTTCCAGCACAGCATGGACGACTCACTGGACCTCAGCACTCAGGGGTGGGTGATCTCCTGACGTCATTTCAACTTCATGTTTTCATAATCTTGGGACCTGTGGCGAGACAAAATCTGTTTGATTCATAATTTTAAAATGTTTAAGAGTCTATGCCGTATAGCCGGCTTACTGTATGTTGTAAGTATTAACATTAAGTACACATGAGAAAAGGGGATCAATATTCACAAAATGATCATTCAACCAGCAAATTGACCTATCTCAAACCCTGCCCTCTTTTCTTGATCCTCCAATCACAATGCTTCTTTGTCCAAGCGATGCAAGAGTTGTCATTGGAGGATCAAGAGAAGAGCCCTTTTCAAATAGCTAAGTATATTCTGACAAAGGATGGGAGAAACTTAATACACATTCTGACTTGAATGTCCTCTCCTTCTCAAGGCGTTTAAGTGACGTCCTGAAGAGGAAACGGCTGCCCAAGAGAGGACCCAGACGGCCCAAGTACTCTCCTCCCAGGGATGACGACAAAGTAGACAATCAGGGTAAGTCTCAGCAATACTGATTATTTTTTAAAACATAGTTTAATTTGTCCCTTAATACAACATAAACGCATAACAGCCATAGAACAATACTTACAAAAAGAAAAGTTAATAAATAAATAAAAGAAAAATATAAACTTACAAAAAACTGGCAGCTTCTCCAATAAATGGCCTGAGGCTCAATTTCCCTGTGGTATGTGGCAGGCTACTTACTAACATATCTACAAACATAAAACCTTGGAACACATGTCATCTGAAGTAATACCTAGGAAGGTATTAGGTCCAGCTTGGCTCTGATCTATTCCATGAATGCACTCCCAAGTTTATTAAAAGAACAAACGAATGATTTGAGGTGCCTAAAATAGTTTTTTTTCAAGTTTAAGATCATGTTGCATCACATCCCTCTGCCATTGAGTCCAACTTGGCAGACACGGATCCATCTCTGCTAACTATTTTTTAGTTCCAGAGATTCTAATTGTTTTCCCCTCTTATGCCAAAAATAGCTATCATAGGATCTGGCTGAATTTTCATTTCAAAGACATGATCTGACAGTATTTTGAAGATTGAACTCCAGTAAGTGGACAGGTTAGGACACTGCCAGTGTGCTAAGGATGCTGGAGAGAGCCTGCATCTCTCACATGTGTGATCCACATCTGGGAACATTTGAGAGAGTTTAGACCTTTTTTCAAATGCAGGCGATGTAGAACCTTAAATTGAATAAGACTGTGTCGGGAACAAATTGATGCCATATGCATCCCTTCCAGGGCCTCTTCCCATTGCCATCACAGCCAGCCCTATGTCCCTGTCACCATGCCGATCCTATAATCTCCAGTGATGGGTTATGTATATTCAACAAGAGATCATAAGAAAAAGATATCGCTTGAGGGCTCAACGGAAATCAGAGATTCCGTGAGTGATTGGTCCAGCAAGTTGGGAAAAGGGGGAGTATTGGATTTAATATAACTACGAATTTGGAGTACCGTAATTTGAAGAAGTGAGATTTAGCAATACATTTAACTTTAGCTATACTGATATCTGTGTTCTTAACATTTTAGATCCTAACTAACTCAAAAAAGGTAGATGTAGAAAGCTTGATTTATGTAGATGTGTGTATATATTTCTTTTATGATCAATTCTGAATGCTTGAGAGCATTAATTTGTCATTAATTGAAGTTACACACTTTAAATTAAATATGCACTTCAGTCTCTCGTTCACCATCCAACCACTATAGACAGTTGACAAATTGACAACAAAAACAAACATACATTCTATATTCCCTTTCAGCTTAAATGGTCGTTGCAACTTTTACTTAGTGTTTCTTACAACTTTTCACTCTTCTTCCCCTGCTCTCCACAGCTAAGAGCCCCACCACTACTCAGTCCCCCAAATCATCCTTCTTGGCCAGTCTCAATCCCAAGACATGGGGCAAACTGGGAGCCCAGACGAACAGCGCCAACTCTGAGCCCTCTCGCACGGCAGGGGTGAGTGGCCTGGCACGGGCCCCACCCAAGGACTCCATCTCCAACAACAGGTATGATGAGAGGAGCGCAGGTGTCACGTTTCACATCCCCACCCCTCAGAGTTCATGTTTTTGGACACTCTACTCCCATTCACTTCTAACTTGTAGCCCCCCCCCCCCTAATGGCTAAGTGTTATTGGTAGTGGCGCAGTGGTGATGTCTAGGGTTGGGCAATAATTCACTATCATATTGTATCGGGATAAGGTCATGATGATGTTGTAATATATCTGCACACAATTATGTCATGTAGATGAATAAACATACATATTAATTAAAGGTATCCAATGGAGTTGTTATTAGTTAATGGAATTGGCGCTATAGAGCACAGTAGGAGAAAAGGGGTCGCTGAACATTGTATCACATGTTCCTTCAGCACAATGACACACGAAAACGCCACGAGCACAGAGGTGACTTAGAACACAGTGCACTGGAGGCGTGTAAGCACACCCTTGTGCTTAAAATTGATTGGTCTAGATGTATACAATCTCCCTCGAAATTGAACAAGCTAACTGACTGTCGATCAAAGGTCAGGCGTGTTACTGAAAGTGGAACTTAACACGTATAGGATGTAAACACTTGCAAGAACAAAGAAACTACACAAATTGACTTTACAAAGGTTCTATGAGGTAGGAAATGTACAGCAATAGAAAACCCTTGTGTGTTTGGGTGGAAATATGAATACGACCCCAAGCAACAGTCTCTTCCAACATATAAATATTCTGTGAATGGCCTATTTCTTTCATATTGCCCGGTCCCAGTGGTGACCATGATGGTTGAGATCAACATGTGTGACAGTTGAGATATCTCTTCTCTCCAGGGACAAGATCAAGGCCTGGATCAAAGAGACGGCCAGTAAATTTGTGGAACGCTACTTTAACTCAGAGAACGTGGACGGCACCAACCCTGCCCTGAATGTACTCCAGAGACTCTGCACAGCCACCGAGCAGCTCAGCCTGCAGGTACAGTAAATACTAGGGGTGCGGGGAAAAATCGATACGTAGTAGTATCGCGATACTTTGCATGGCGATACTGTATTGATACAGGGACGCCAAGTATCGATATATATATATTTTTTGTATAAGGAAGTTGCATTGCAGGGCTGTACACTGCGACGATCTCGTCGCAAATTGCCCCTTAATTTGGCCGTTGCGATTGAAATATTATATCTGGTAGCAACGTTGCGAGTAGAGATTTCAACCCTTCATTCGCATTTCACTCCTAAATTAATCCATACAAATTGGATAATTTCTTTTTTTAAACATTAGCCTACAACCAAGGCTGTACAGTGCGACACAATGTCGTGGTGCTATGAAAGAATCTGTCGGCAATGAATGAACTTACTGCGATAGCCTGAGTGAAAAAAAGATTTTCGTGGAGTGAATCTGGGTCACGCTATATACTTGGTACTTGTAGTCTATCGTGCGATTAAAGACCATGTCCCTGTCTGCGTAGTCTATACATCCAACACCAAATCCCATAATTCCTAGCGAAACGAAACTGAATGTGGCCGCTTCCTTTAAATAATAATATGGCTCTTGCTCCGCAAGAACAATGGAGTGGATAATGGATATCAGTCCATTTTATGACAACCACGTCCGATGTGGAGAGATGATAAGATTATGATGATTGACGTGATGATGTGATGATTGATTGACGGGGACACGGAAACTTCTAACGTTCAGGATCAGCCATGCATTACGTGAGTACCCCACATAGTATTACATTCCACTTCTATAAACAATCAAAGTCCTACCTTAAGAGCCTCATACGTGTCAATTAAACCTTTTTTATTACTTTCCTTCGAGCTAAGTTGGACTGAACATTTCACTGTCAAAAGCGCAAATGTAAATAAGGTTGCGTTGCAACAGTTTTCAAAATAAAGGTCATATATACAAATACCTCTCAATTCTTATAAAAAAAAAAAGTCCCGGATATACATAAACATTAATTGGCATAGATCTCTATAAACGGCCCAACACATTGATCACTTTAGGCACACACTGAAACCAGTAACATCACAAATATGAAGCAGGTAATTACCCATACAAATAATAAACCTTTCATGGGGTTATTTACAATAATAATAATTCATTTGATTTCTAAAGCACTTTTCATTGTGAAACAAATGTATGCAGAGTTTCTTGTCCTCCTGATTAATGGTGTGTGTGTGTTGTGATGATCTCATTCAAGGAGCACTACACAAGCGCGCGCACACACACACACACACAGTTTGTTGTTTTTGTTCTATTAGTGATTTACACACTTTCTCAGTTGGTTCATTATAAAAGATACAAACCTGAAAACAAACGCACTTAAATGTTAAATAAAAGGACCACAGTAATGAGGCAGGAGGAACATATTTTTTTAATAATGGTAAAATTGTTATTTAAAAATTTGCCCCTAAAAAAGTGTGCCCCTAGTGAAAAAGCTTAGCGTACAGCCCTGCATTGTTCATTTCAATACCTGTAATAGTACAGTACCGGTAGTCCACACACACACATGGAATATGACTGTAATACAAACGGTTCAGTTTGTCAGGTACATGCAACACAGTGTTTACATCTGTCTGCTTGAGAAAATACCATGTTCTGCAATGAACAGACTGAACTTTATTTTATTAGATAAAACATGTTGACAACGTTTTACAGTTGAAAAAAGGTAATAAATTAAATTAAAACAATAAAAAGAATCTCAATATATTTAGTATAGCGATCGTATCGTGACGCAAGTATCTCGATCGTATCGTGAGGTCTCTGGCGATTCCCACTCCTAGTAAATACTCTCATCATCCTTCAGTGTTCTGCCTGCTGTATCTAGAGATCAGTTGCTAGGGAACAGTTTCGACTGCATATGTTTGTCCTGTTGCTGTGTTTACTAATATCACTAGCTGACAGGAAAATCAAATGTCAAGTTGAAACCTTCTATAGCAGTAATTCTTGGCAGACTGTTCTTTACTGTGATTATTGGCATGGCAGTGATGCTGCTAGGACTGAGGCTCATTCTGACCATAATGAACCAGTGATGCTGCTAGGACTATAGAATAGAATAAAAATACTTTTATTATCCCGAGGGAAATTTGACACTGCAAATCGCTCAACATTAAACATTTAGACAGAACAGGTCACGACTAAGAATAACTAAACAAATCAAATTGCCTATACTGCTTTGCACTATATAGTATTGTATATTAGTACACTGCATAGTATTGTATATTATATGGTAACTCAGTTACATCTATTCTGCATCGAACATTGTACATATGTCTATACTGAACACTGTGACCTCATTTTCTACTTCTAATTTACATGCTATACTATGTTATTTGATACTTATCTTGACTAGCACAGTCTCTGGAGCGTAACAGTAAGAAGCATTTTGTATAAAAGTATTCTGTACTTCTGTATGACAACTATTAAAGAAACTTGAAACTTGAAGATAAGAATAGAATAAAATAGAATAACTGAGGCTAATTCTGACCATAAAGAACCAGTGATGCTGCTAGGACTGAGGCTCATTCTGACCATAAAGAACCAGTGATGCTGCTAGGACTGAGGCTCATTCTGACCATAAAGAACCCCCTACCGTCCTTTATGGGAGTTACACAGCGGTTACCAACATGTGTGATGTCTGAAGAATTGGCTTTTAACATGGTACAAGTGAAATCCAGGAGATTCATCCATGATTAAACATAATACCGATTATCTAAATTTGATTTGAGAACAGTAGCTAGTCCAGGGAAGAAACAATAACGCGTTTACTAGAATACACGTTGCCGGCCATTACGGAGCATTTTGGAAATGACACCAGAGTGCCCTGAAACTACACTCATATTCACAACGGTATAAAACGGAAATGTATGGATGGAAAAATTATCTGTTTTTTGCATCTTGACCGGAAGAAACTCAATGACAATCGACCATATTATTAGATCCATAGCTATAATATTGCTTTAGGCCTGCAAACACAGCCACGTATCCCCATGTTTAAAAGGCGCTGGCCTTTCAACAGTAACAGTAAACAGCGCCATCTGGCGCTCAATGTGTTAACATAGTTTTATATTCTGTATGAATACCCCAGATGGATGATTGATTTGCTTCGGCCATGTGCTCCATGTGGATGATGGTTTGTTTTGTTCATGTACTCCTGGTGGATGATGGTTTGTTTTGGTCATGTCTCTCAGGTGGATGGTGGTCTGTTTTGGCCATGTATCTCAGGTGGATGGTGGTTTGTTTTGGTCATGTATAACAGGTGGATGATGGTTGGTTTTGGTCATGTATAACAGGTGGATGATGGTTGGTTTTGGTCATGTACAGATGGATGGTGGTGTGGAGTGCCTGGTGGAGATCTGCAGTATCGTATCAGAGTCTGACGTGTCGTCGTTTGAGATCCAGCACAGTGGGCTGGTCAAACAGCTGCTGCTCTACCTGACCTCCAACACTGACAGGGACTTGATCACCCGCGATGTGCGGCTCAAGAGGTTCCTGCACGTCTTCTTTGGCTGTCCGGTAAGAAAAATCAAATTACTGTTTTTGGAAAAACTGCATTTTGGAAGCTTAACATATTTTTTTCTAAATTATGGGGTGCTGGCTCTTCATAACAAAAATAGTTATATATTCTGTTTTATTTATAAAAGATATTTTATGACCAGTGTTAATTTTGGCAGCTATTTTAATTTGAGTTAGTCTTAGTCATGTGTCAAATGCTCCTTTTTCGTTTTCATCATATTTAGTCACCTTCATTTATTTTTTGTTTAGTCAGTTTTAGTCAACTACAGGTCTAAGCATTTTATTCTTAGTCAGTTTTAGTCTCCATTTTGTCTTTTTTTTTGAGGCATGATATCAATGAGGCATTGATCAGCCTGGCGGCTGAGGGGAAGAAGCTCAGTCTGTGACGAGCTTTCACAGCCTTTGGGATCCTCAGCCTTCTCCCAGAGGGGAGCAGGGTGAATAGGCTGTGACCGGGGTGGGAGGGGTCGTCCATGATCTTCAGCGCCCTGGAGTCGTGCAGGGACCTGAGGGAGGGCAGGGGACAGCCGATCACCCTCTCCGCGGAGCGAATCACCCGCTGCAGCTTGGCGAGATCTTTTGCCGCTGCAGCAGGGAACCAGGAGATGATGGAGTGGGTGAGGATGGACTCAATGATGGCCGTGTAGAATTGGGCCATCATGGTCCTCGGCAGATTGTATTTGTTCAACTGCCGGAGGAAGAACATCCTCCCCTGGGCCTTTTTGAGCAGGCCCGTGATGTTGAGCTCCCATTTCAAGTCCCGGGAGATGGTCATGCCAAGGAATCGGCATGACTCCACGGAGGCCACCTGAGTGCCTCCCAGTATGATGGGAGGGGGCAGGGCTGCTTTCCTCCTGAAGTCCACTACCATCTCCACTGTCTTTTGAGCATTGAGCTCCAGGTTGTTGCAGCTGCACCAGCTCTGCAGCCTCTCGATCTCCCTCCTGTAGGCCGACTCGTCCCCCCTGGAGATGAGACCCACCAGGGTGGTGTCATCAGCTAATTTCAGGAGTTTGACCGAGGGGTGGAGAGAGGCACAGTTGTTGGTGTACAGGGAGAACAGTAGTGGGGACAGGACGCAGCCCTGCGGGGAACCGGTGCTGGTGGACCTAGAGCTGGAAATGCTCTTCCCCAGCCTCACCCGCTGAGACCTGTTGGACAGGAAGTCTGTAATCCACCTGCGAGTGGAGGCCGGCACCTGCAGCAGCGATAGCTGGTGCTCCAGGATGGGTGTAAGGATGGTGTTGAAGGCCGAGCTGAAGTCCACAACAAAACGAATGCCTTGCTTTGTTAATCATAACGTTGATGCAGTAGCGTATGTTGTTGTGTTGGCTGTAACGGACATGACAATAACATAACACTGTGTACGCATTAAAATTGCGATAATCGATTCTAACATTTTCTAATCGATGCAGTTGAATTTTCCCCTTAGGATCGATGCATTGCGATGCATTGTTACACCCGCATTGTTACACCCCTACACCAAAGTCACTGGCCCACTATATGTGTGTGTGTGCTAACTTGGCTAGCGTTATCAACAGCAGAGGTGGGTGAAAGCGGTGACGTAATTGGCAGAATCGACTGTCAATCAATGGTCTACCTGACACGCAAACTCATAAACAATGTTTCTGTACTGGAGGTGTACAGTATTTCAATAGGCAACCCTGAAAGGATTATTTTTCTAGAAGAGCAACACTAGCCAAAACATAGGCATTGTATGCATAAAAGGGGCTAAAGTTAAGTGACTGTTACTTTTGTAGCAGTAGTTTGATTTCATAGTTTATTTGATAGGGACAGCACATGTTAATGAACATCAAGTACAAAATACAAAATGTAAACATGCAGGGTTGTAGCAAGAGCTCATTTACACCAGGAGACAGCAAAACTCTTTCAATAAATAAATAGCCTGCTTAGGGTAAAAGCATTGTGACAATCAATGATAAAAACAACAATAAAAACAAGAAACAAGTTACATATAAACTAAATCAGATTAAAAATGATCACAGTTCTGGTTTGCCTTAAGATGCAGTTTAAGATGGGTCTTGAACATGGAGTATGTGGGGCACTCTCTAATCACAACTGGTAGGCTATTCCAGTAGTTACCACCTTTAACAGAGAACACAGTTTTAGCAAAGGTAGTATACCGAAAAGGCACCTTACAGTCCCCTCTACTGATGGCCCTGGTGGTAATGCCAGTGTCTCCTTTTTGTTTAATGTCACTGCCTTTTTTATTAGGCCTAGTTGTTGGCTACAACTTTGCCACAGTAGGCATTATTCACTTAATAGTTCAAATGTCTGTCCCATTCCCGTTTGCACACGCAGATTCACACAGTGGGCCAGTGACTTTGGTGGTATGTGCTATTGCACAGATGTGTCCCGTTTGCACATGCACACACAGCACAAATATAAATTTATATATATATATAAAAAAAAAAAAATTGAAATATTTTCACTGTGCTTCTAAATTTTTTCATTTAGGAGCACCTTTTCCTTGTGAAAAAGGTTAGCGTAGTGCCCTGGGGTCCATCTCACTCTGTTAGTACTCATCTGGGTCTTTTCTTTTCATACCAACATTACCTTTTTAATTGAACGTGGTCTTGTCCTTGTTGTATCCATGTGTAATGTTGATAGTAGTGGGTTTACACAGACGAAAGAGTATCTACGGGGGAGAGCAAGTCTGTGTCTGGGATATAGGTTCCAGGCTATTAGCTCTTCTCGCAGCCTAGCCATCCTCTTTAGCCTCCGTCGTCTTAAATGCTATGTTCTTTTGGTAGAACTCTTTGGCTGCCGCAGGATTGTTGAGAGAGTAGCAGATTCCGTTCATGGTTATTGTTATAAGCTGTAGTCAAGAGAGACCTGGGATGTGTTTTTTTAGCCTTGCATAGCTTGGCTTTTGGTGGGCCATAAACGGTGCAGAGCCTAGCTATCAATTAGCCCGAAACGTAAATGGGAAATGCTGAAATAATAACGTGAATTATTCTAAAAGTTATAATTATTTTCTCATCTTGTTTTAGTCAACATAAATTAAGAGAGAATTCGCCAGGGTTTTTGTAAAGTACATTTTTGTGTCCTCAGATGTAGTCAACGATAATGCATAAATAATTTAGTCACATTAGTGTCATTTAGTCATCATTTTCGTTGACAAAATGAATCAAGACTTATACCCTTCTGAATTTTGATAATGTGGTTCCTATGTCAAATCAGTGTTTGTAACCGAAGATGATCTGTACAAATGAGAAATGTTTTTTTTTTTTTTTTTTTTTTTTATTAATATAATAAATATATATAACCCTTTATCTGCCAGGGATTATTCTGATCATATACCCCTATCTGCCACTGTTGAAAGTCTATGGAGATGTTCCCCTTCTTTTCAGGGCTATAACTTTTTTAATTGTATTGCTAAATTGACATTACTATGGCCCATTCAACGTCGAGTATCTATCGTTTAGGATGTAGCAACGTTCTACTTTTTCATTCACATTCATACTAAAATATGGTCTAAAGTATAAATATGCTTTTATCGTTTTCTGCAGCATTCTGCAGAACGTGATTTATAGCCATAAATGCATTATATTGATGATCAAATACAGTTTGATAGCGATCGGCGCCAGATAAAAAATGTCAAATGTACGTGCTTCTAGAAGTTACTACTCATCATCTGATGTTGACCGGATGGGGGGGGGGGGGGGGTCGCTTATAATTCCGTGGCCAACGTTAGATGATTCATGTAGTGTGGGTGATATGATCATCAGAGCAGTTTGTATCGAACATGGTAATAATAAACGCTGAAACTTACCCCAGTCTCCTCGGGCCGTTGGGCGATCAGCTTGGAGTAGAAAGTTTCCTATTATGGGATGTTGATCTAGATGAACCATTTCCAGGTTGTATAATACTATATACGTCCAAATAACGTTGTTTATTGAGTTAGGGCGAGCGATTGATTATCCAGTGTGTCGAGATGGAGCCCTGGGAGCTATAGCGAGTGGCCGGACCGAATTTGGATGAGCACCACTTTCTGTTTCCGGTTTGCTGTTTGGGCGATCCGCCGATCGGCCACCAGATGGCGCTCTTGAACCGTTGGAGAGTTGAGAGGAGATCAACAGGAGATCTCAAGTCTCCGCGGGTGAAATATGATTGCCATCACAGATTTTTGAAATATTGATCTCAATGACGTGTTACGGCGTCATTGGCCGATTACGCATGGCGGAGAATGACGTGTTAACTCGTCCTTGGCGATTAAAGGGTTAATATGTCTTTAGTGTCCCTGTTGGGATATCCTAGTGTTAAACCTGTGTCTCCTGTTGAGGTCTCCTAGTGTTAAACCTGTCTGTTTCTTGTTGAGGTATCTTAATGTTAAACCGGTCTGTCTCCTGTTGAGGTATAGTGTTAAACCTGTGTCTCCTGTTGAGGTGTAGTGTTAAACCTGTCTGTCTCCTGTCTTTCCCAGATTCCTGGGATGGAGCCTGTAGGTCGCCTGGATCCCTCTGATAACGGTCCTCTCCTGGCCTTGGTGCACAAGATGAACAACTGCCTGAGCCAAATGGAGCAGTTCCCTGTCAAAGTGCACGACTTCCCCAGCGGCAACGGCAATGGGAGCAGGTTTGTGCATCCCAAGTCTTGTGTTTTATCATCATTTGTGTTTGAGTAGGAAGCCTAGATATCATATCTTCATCTGTGTAGTTTGCTTTCCATACTTTTGTGCGTATGTTTTTTCTTTTTAGAGCTTTATACCTGTGTCTGTCTTTTGGGTTTTAGGGCACATTCAGATCAGACTATGCTGGGAAAAACACACGTTTCCCATTATTTTGAATGGGGGGTAGTTGCGTTGGGGTCTCGACAGTTGTTATGCATGGGGTTGCCCAAAAAAACATTGGTCAACTTTGTGAGGAGGAGGGTTAAAAAGCTCATAGCATGATGTCACACAAATGGCCCTTCCACACAAACGCACCACCCTGCAGCGAGGTGCCACATTGTCACATCTGCTCTGAATTCAGTCTTGTACCTTTACATACCAATCTATTTTTTTCTCAAAAAGATGCTGTTGTATCTTATTTATATTATCTGGGCCGCTCTACATTGGTGAAGGGCCTGTTTTATTTTTTTGACTAAATGTGTGTTGTGTTTCCCCCTGCAGAGGCTCTCAGGCACTGAAGTTCTTTAACACACACCAGTTGAAGTGCCAGCTACAAAGGCACCCAGATTGCACTAATGTGAAGCAATGGAAGGGCGGTCCAGTGAAGATTGACCCCCTGGCGTTGGTGCAGGCCATTGAGAGATACCTGGTTGTCCGAGGTGAGGAGTGGGCTATCGGTGTTGTTGTTTAGGGCTGAGTGTTCCTTTTGAACATGCAGCTACCAATTCTTTAAAAAATCTTGTGATCAATCTTTTAATCCGTGCCCTTTTTCAGTGGATGTGTTAAGATTTTCGCTAAACATTATTTTTAGCAGCGCCACCCCTAACTGACGTGCTATTGTGCTATTGAATCACTTTGTGATTCACAATTTGAATCGGGTAATCTGTGCTGATACCCAGTCCTAGTGTTACCTGCTGCTGCTGTCTGTCTTGGCCAGGATACTCTTGAAAAATAGAACATTTTTAATCTCAATGCTAAAGTTGCCGGGGGACGCTGTACAGCGTCCTTATATCAATATTTCAAAAATCTGGAATCGGATTCATATTCCCCCTCCGCTGGCCTGAGATTCACCAGCAGGACCCACTGAGCTCTCTGGCGGTTCAGGAGCGCCATCTGGTGGCCGATCGGCGCAAGCGCTTAACAGGAAGCGCAGTAGAGGTTGTGCTAGATGTCCGTATTGCTTCCGGCCACTCGGGATAGGTTCCGGCACTCTAGCTCGTCACTCTACATAGCGATCGATTGCCAATAACTCGATAAACAACATGATTTGGACGTATATACCATTATACAAGCTGGAGATGGACCGGGTAATAATATATCCCATAATGATAAAATTTCTACTCGACGATGATCGCCCAACGGCGCGCGGAGACTGGGGTGAGTTTCAGCGTGTAACGTTACCATCTTCGATACTAACTGCTTTTATCAACATTTGACCCACATTAGATGATTGGTATAACGCTGCCCACGGAATTATAAACGCCCCCTCGCCCATCCGGTCAACATCAGATGACGTGTAGTAACTTCTAGAAGTACGTCTAGTTGGAATTTTTTATATCGCGCTGATTGCCATCAAACTGTATTTCATCATCAATATAATGCATTTGGGGCTATATATCACGTTCTGGAGAAAGTTGCAGAAAGAGATGAAAACATACTTATACATTAGACCATACTTTACTATGAATATGTGAATGAAAAAGTTTAACGTTGCTACACAATGAACAATACATATAGGACTTTGAATGGGCCCTAATAATGGCAATGTAGCAATAGAATTTAAAAAGTTATAGCCCTGCAAAGAAGGGGACTTTCTCCATAGACAAATAGCGCTGGCAATCTATGGTATATCATTAATTTAACCCAAGGCAACCAAAGTGTTAAGGCTTGTCCTATTGTCCGGGACAAGTTATAAAAAAAAAAAAAAATGGTCGGACAAGCATAATACAATTGAACTTGTCCGACTGGACAAGTAAAAAAAAAATTATATATATTCTCAAACGAATAGTAACGTTATTCCATCTGATCAGAAAGTGCCTGTCTCACAGTGTCACACTGGAAACTCTCAATCTCTCTACATCAATATTACTTGTCCTGGACAAACGGCGAGCGTCTTCAGAGTGCTCGCTTAGTTGACACTGACGGTAGCACAAGACCTGCGAAAATATCAGAATGTTTAATGTTTAAAAGTTGGTTGTTTTGTTGTTACCTGTTGTGCCTATTGTTAAAAGAAATTATTTCAAATAAAAATACAATTATTTATGGCAATAACAACTATACCGTAATAACAACTATACAACTATAGGCGCAGGGAACAAAATTTACTTTTTGGCTTACCAGCCAAGGTGGCTGGTAGATTAAAAAAACTACCAGCCAGGCAGATTTTTTACCAGCCAAAAATTTGAAATAGCTTTTTTAGTATATCGCCATGTGTTATTATTATTACTATATACAGGGCTCTACGCTAACCTTTTCCCCATGGAGCACATGTGCTCCTAAATAAAATAAAAATTTAGGAGCACAGTGAACATTTTTCAAGTAACAGAGTTTATTAACAAAATATTTATTACATGCATATTATACTGTGCGTGTGCATACTAAGGGTCAACATCTGTGCAATAGCACATATCACCAAAATCACACATTGGCCCATGCCTACTAGACACAAAGGATATCGGTTGTCAAGCTGCATTTGTATGTTGTACTGTTGTCACAATACTAACATTTTGACTTTGATACAGATACAGATAGGAAAGGTAATGGAATATATTATTAGATGACAGAACATGGAAAATTACAATTATTTAATTCATTATAATTTAAACGCTATCTTCCTTTTGAATGAAATAGGTTCAGGAGAGAGATGGAGAGAGAGCGAGACGCACACACACAGAGAGATAGACGGAGAGAGACAGATTCTCAGCCCTCCCTTCCCTCACTATGCCTCTGAGCGTCCCCAGTGATTAGCGTTAGCAGTAGTTAGCGTTAGCAGGTTAGCTTAGTTGGAGTACTCAGTTAGCAGATAACATTACAGTAGTTATTGTTTTTTAGCGTGACATGGGTATAACTGCGAGGATGCAACGCATGTTAGACAATTGGAACTGCTGCTCCCAGAGTTTTCGTTGTTGGAGCTGATCCACGCTGCTCCGTGTCCAGTGGTGCAGTGGTGGTCCCATGCGGTACCACGCCATCCCACCACTTTTCTGAGCAGAAGTAGGCGCAGTCGCGCACGGATGTGCACACAAAAATGCGCTCCACTCGACTGCATAATACTCATTCTATACTGTAATGGAGTAGACCAGGGTTTCCGTTTAACCCCTGGTCGTCAAGAGAGAGGGGAGATGAGAAAGATGAGCTGGTGCTGATGGGGAGTGAAGATGAGCTGGAGGACTGATCATACAGTATATAGTATACCCCACACACACACAAATGCACACACACTGTTTAAGTTATTAAATCATAATAATTGTCCAAATCTCCAAGTACATTTCGGACAAGTAAGTTTAGCTTTCGGACAAGTAATATATCGAAGAACAAGTGGCTCAAAAAGTTAATGTCAAGCCCTGTTATCGGCGATCTTCAGCTCCCCTACGAGATCGCTCAGGGGAATATCATCACAGCACTGCCTGCTGGCCGAGATCCTCACCCTCGCCGTGATCACAAGAGGAAGAGGGGTATGCACAGGGGACTGAGGGCCAAGCTAAAGCTATCCTCTCGCCACCTATCGCTACCCAGCATCTTCCTGGCCAATGTGTGGCCTCTGGCGAACAACAGGGATGAGCTGCGGATCATCAAATCATAAAGGGATTAACGATTGCAACGTCATGATTTTCACAAAATCCTGGCTTAATAGCATGATTCATGAAGTGCTATTGATATTGAGCTACCAGGCCACACTGGACAGAACAACTGGTCTGGAAAAAAATCACTCTAACCTAAAGACTGCTCCCCAAATTCCTCCAACATGTCTCTTGCTCCACAAGAGGAGACAAAACACTAGACCATGTTTACTCTAACATAATGGATGCATACAAAGCTGTTCCCCTCCCCTACCTGGGACAATCGGACCACCTTTCTTTGTGCCTTCTACCCAAGTGCACCTCACTCATAAAACATGTGAAGCCCTCAGTTACAGTCAAAATATGGCCTGAGGCGTCAGACTCTGACCAGCAGCACCGGACTGGAGTATTCCACCCAGGCCACCCTGGACTCCCACACTGACTCTGCATCGCTTTTAGATCTGGTGACAATGCAGCCCTACTGTTCAGCCAGGGCTAACCTGAGTAGGGGAATCAAGCACAGCCACAAGCTAAAGATTCCCACCGTATATGTATATATAATGTATCGGTCTGTACATACTTTTATTTAATAAAAAATAAAGTATATTACTATTGCACTTTGCAAACATCTTTTTGTTGTACTGTATAATGTCAAATTTGAATCTAATCTAAAGGTTTCAGGAAAGTGTTGCAAAACAGTGGGTGTTTTTTTTCTTGTTTTTCTTCAGGCATTCTATTCTATCTACCTACTGTTAATTTTCCTGTTAAGCAGCCTAGTCACACACATTCGCCAACCATAATTACTTAGGCTCCTTGAAGAGAAATCGTGACAGGCTTCAAATTGGATTTCTGTTGTCTGTCCTAGATACTTTGAAAGTAATTGTAACTGTGCAAAGTTGTGTTCTATGATGACAGATTTTCAGAGGAACTTAAAGTGGAACTATCTTATAAATGGCCTTTTTGAGTGTTTAGCATTGTTTTCTAGCTATGTGAACTTATATTAATATGATCTATGTCTCAAAATTCTCATATTGGCGCATTCTTCCAATTCTCCTCTCACAATATTCACCCTCACTGAACTGAGTCATTTGAAAATGTGCCCTATATGTGATGTCATAAAGACACCGCTGCATGTTAATGTTCAGGCGGGGCCGACGCTGCGCAGTGGTTTAGGAGCCCATGCTCAAAACAGCTCGAGATCTTGAGGTAGAAAAGTGCTGTTTTTGAGGACTTGATTAGAAATACAAAACAATGAATAAAATTACAAAATTACAATTAAATTCACATTAAGACCATTGAAGAAGATATGGTTTGACCCCGAGGCTTTGGTATCTTGGAGAAAATTAGAAGAAAACATAGTAGCCCCACAGAGATTGAAAGACATAGCATACACTAAACTTTCAATCAAGCATTGTGAGCGAGAATTTGGCCCAATAATAACCCATGCAATCAGGACATGGCGGGAAACACAAAGGAAATTTCCTAACAATCAAGTATGGCATAATCACACTCCCATATTCAATAACAATGCTCTCTTAATGGGAAAACGACCTATAAGATTCCCTGTATGGGAAGAAAGAGGCATACACTCATTAGGGGATATTTTTAATAACAAGGGCCTCTGTAGTTATGTCGAAATATGCATAAAGTTTAACCTCACCGAGTCCACATGGCTTTTTTACATACAGTTACGACTTTGTATGAGATCTCACGGTGTTCCATTACACATACCAATTGAACACCACAGATACCACAAATTTTTCTATGAAAGAGATACATTGGGAGGTTTTGTATCAGGTTTTTATTATCAATTACTAACGTCCTCGTACGAAACCCTTCAACTAGACAATGTCTGGAGGAGGGATATACCAGACCTGGAAAATGACTTTGATTGGCAAGGAGCCTGGGCAAATGTCCGACTTACATCAAGGAACCCGGATCATCAACAAATCAATCTGAACTATATTCACAGGACATACTTGACTCCTATAAGGCTGTGCAAAATGGGGCTTATACAAGACTCCAAATGCTCCCAATGTACAAATGGGGACGAAGGAACATTTATGCACATGTATTGGGACTGCCCACCAGTTAAGGCATTCTGGAAAGATGTGTCCCAACAATTATCAATACTCGTATTTTGGAATATACCTGTACACCCCGCGGTATTGCTACTGAATGATGTTTTTGAGTTTGCAGTGAACCCACAACTAAAAAGATTGGTTTTATCGGGTATCACAGTAGCTAAAAAACTGATTGCATCACGTTGGTTTCAACCGGAAAAAATGTGCCGGAAAGTGTGGTTTCTTACATATCTTGATGTGATATATCAAGAAATATCAACAGCAAGAATTCTGGGGCTCAATGAATCCAAAATGTTAATGTGGTTAGAAGTGGTGGAGAGAATAAAAGCTAGCCTATAATGGTGATGTCTGGTTAGGAGTGAGGGATAATGGAGGTACTATCCAAGAGGGGGTCCGGGAGGGGGGGATTTGAGCTGGAGCATATGTGTGTAGGGTTTTAGAAAATAGGTATTAGGGGTATATTATATACTAACATTTATATAATTGTAACTTCGCTGGATATACACGGTATACGGTTAAAATGTTATTATTGACTATTTTTGTTTTATCCTGTTTCTGTACTTGCATATATTTTAACCACCTTTACTGAAAGTTTCATTATACATTGTGTGTTGAGTACTGACTTTTAATAAGTTTTGTTTTGCAATAATAAAAAAAATAAAAAAAAATAAAAAAAAACAATGAATAAAAAAAATATATATATTACAGAGGTGTTCCATAGACTCACAGGAATTGTGTAAAAGTGCCCAAATAGTGAAAGAAATAGTAAAATAGTTCCCCTTTAAATCGAATATTGAATGTTCTCAGTTCACAATAAGATTTATAAAATGCCTGAAGCCTTCAAGCTTAACTTTTTATCTCTTGCAGATGTCTATAGAATGCTGTCCCCTCTGTAATTTTTTTTTTATTCATTATAATTTATTTATTTTGAATGCTGCAATATTTCTCAGCAGACTTACTCACTATGGACTGTGGTCTGTACAGGTTACGGGCGAATCAGAGAGGAAGATGAAGACAGCGACGATGATGGTTCCGATGATGAAATTGATGAGTCGCTGGTATGTGACAACCTTTTAAACCTCAATCCTATCATTCTGTTGTGAGAAGAACATGTGATGATCAGACATGAAATGTAACCATTGTGTTCTGTTTCAAGAGATCGACCTGTTCTTTATCGGGCGGTGACTCGGATCACATATCCTCCTCACAACAGAATGATAGGATTCCAGTTGAAAATCAGCAAAGTGGCCCTTAAATCTCAATCTCTACTCTTCTTTATGCAGACTAGCTTTCTGATGTGTCCCTACTAAGTGTAGGGATGTGTTTTTGATCTAGCTTCGCAAAAAGAGAATTTAGAGTGGGTGGTATGATTTAAAATATCCAATTACTATATTCCTAGTTTTGATATTTTCCAGTACAAATGAGTTATCACATTTTCTTATGTCTTTATCTTGTAATACAATTGTTATGGTGCTTATCCATAAAGTAAATTACCATTTGACTTTTTAATACTGTTGCAAGAAAATGATTTTGATTCATTTAAAAATATACAGTATATGCATGTGTATAAGAGGCAGAAAGATATACACAAGCTTTGTAACAAAAGTTAATGGCAATCTAGAATCTAAATCTCGAATCGCCTAGATAATTGTGATTAATCAAGAATCTGTTTTAAATTAAATCATGACCCCCCCCCCCCCCCCAAGAATATAAATTACTGTCCTGTACCAGACTGCCTGTCTTGAGGTGGCTGATGCCTGGTACACTTGCGCTGAACCCCAAACCAAACCTACTCTCCTCTCTACCACCCAAGGCCGCCCAGTTCCTGAATTCAGGTAGCGTGCGCCACAGATTGCAGTTCTACATCGGTGACCACCTGTTGCCCTACAACATGACTGTGTACCAGGCCGTGCGGCAATTCAGCCTCCAGGCAGAGGAGGAGAGGGAGTCCACAGACGACGAGGCCAACCCGCTCGGACGAGCCGGCATCTGGACCAAAACACACACCATATGGTACGCTTAGTCGTAGTCTTGCCGTAACGTGCCATGTATGTTGATTGTCTGTTGGAAAATGCCCTTTTTTTTTTTTTTTTTTTTTTTTTTATAATATAAACCTACATTTGTATTGAGACAAACAACACAACATACCGTAATTCCTCTAATAGTAACCCCGGCTTGTATTTGTTTCAACTGTAGCGGGTACCAGGCTTGTATTAGGAGGAGGCCTGTATAAGAGGGAGGCCTATATTTAAAATTTTCAAACTGATCATAATGAATAAATCAACATTTTGTCAGTTTGAACCCAGTAAAATGTACTGGGTTCATTTATTGAAACCAAGTACTGTATGAAATAGTAAACAGTGCAATTACAGGTGGTCACTGGTCATTTCAACGTTTTCAAAGTGAAATCAAGTAACTAGCTCAGTATGCAGCTCAGTATATTAGTAACCCGGCTTGTATTAGGAGGCCGGCTTATAATTGCTTAGCTCAAGAGCGCACCCGGCCATTAATACCCGGCTTGTATTTGAGACCCGGTTACTATTAGAGGAATTACGGTATACAATAACTTCAACAACACTATTAAACAGACATAAATAATAAAGAAAAAATTTAATGCTCAAAAGACGAAAAATAAAAATACTGACTTAAAAAAACATAAAACAATTGTAAAACATTAAGTGTGTGACATGGGTTCAGAGACCCTCTTTGAACCCCTTTCCTCCTTTACCCTTCGCCCTCTTGTGATGTATTTGGTTCTTCCTCTGTGATGTCGTTTTCGTTCCCCTTGTAATCCTCCCACTTTCCCCATCTTTCTCCAAATTTCTCTTCCTGTAACCTCAGCATGTGTGTTATCCTCTCCATATCCTGTATCTCTTCCACTATTCCTACCCATTGTGCTATTGTCGGTGGGTCTTCTTTGTACCACAGTCTTGTTATTGCTTTTCTGGCCGCTATCAACATTATCTTTATTAAATATTTGTCCCCCCCTTGTATTCCCCCGTGTGTCAGGTCTCCTAAGTAAAGCACCAGTCCTGTTTGTGGTAACCCGTATCCTAATATTCTGATCATTGCCTCCCCTATCTCCTCCCAATACCCCTTCAGCTTCTGACATCCCCAGAATATGTGCGTGTGATTTGCCCCCACACATCCTCCAGCATGCTCTTTGTGTTGGTGCATATTTTCCCTTCAGCTCTGGGGTTATAAATAATCTGATTATGTTTTTCCATCCAAACTCTTTCCATATCCTCGGTCCTGTTGTTGAATGTTGCACCTTGCATATGTTCCCCCATTCCTTCCCTGTTATTTCTATCTCTAGTTCTCTCTCCCATTTCTCCCTTATGTAATCGGTCGTGTGTCCCTTGCTGTTCATTATAGCTCGGTATATTGCTGATATTACTCTTCCTTGCCCCCCTTCGTATGCCCATACTATCATCTTGATTATTCCATTCTGTTCTTCGTCTTTGGCCCCCCTTATTTCTTTGTTGTAGTAGTCTCTAACCTGTAGATATCTGAAGTGGTCCCTGTTTTCTAGTCCAAATTTCTCCTTTAATTTTTGTAGTGTCTGCATTTCCCCCTTTATCATTTTGCATATCGCTGTTGCCCCCCCCCCCTCTCCCACCTTCTGAATCCATGGTCTAACCTCCCTGGTTTGAATCTCTTGTCATGTGCTACCCATCTCAGAACCCCTGACTGCTTCTCCAATTTGTGTGTTTTTACTACTCTGTTCCATATGGTCAAGGTGCATTTGGTGATTGGATCTAATAGTCCCTCTTTTTCTTTAAATAGTTCCCTATCTCCCACCAGAGCTTGTACCTTGTATCCCTCCCCTTCTTTTTCAATGTCTTTCCATATTGCCTCATATCTGTCGTTACACCAGCACGTCACTGCTCTCAGTTGTGCTGCATAGTAATAATCTTGTAGCCTGGGTACTGCCATCCCTCCCTCTTCCTTTGGTAGTTGTAGTGTTTTATATCTGACCTGTGGTCTTCTCCCCGCCCATATGAACCTCGATATCAGTCTGTCCCACTCCCTGAATTGATTCTGTGGTATTTGTATCGGTAGTGACTGGAATAGGTACAGTAACCTTGATAGTATGTTCATTTTAATGACCTCTATTCTTGAATTGAAGTCCAAGGGCATTACTGTCCATCTCTAAGTCTCTCTTGATGTTCTGATTTATCGGTGTATAGTTCGCCTCAAACAGTTTCCCCACCCCTCTCGTGATGTTCACCCCTAAGTATTTAATCTTGTCCATGTCCCATCTTATCCCGTACTGTTCCCTAATTTCCGTCGTTGGGGTATAGTTCCATGCTAAGGTCTGTGTCTTTGTCACGTTTAGTTTGTATCCTGAGTAGTGGCCATATTCCTTCAGTAGATCCATCAGTGCCGGGAAACTCTTGTCTGGTTGCCTCATGTATACTATCACGTCGTCCGCAAATAGGCCTAGTTTATATTCCGTTCCCTTTATCCTTACTCCCTTAATGTCCTCGGTCTGTCTGATCAGTTGTGCCAGTGGTTCTATGAAAACGGCGAAGAGCGTTGGTGAGAGACCACATCCCTGTTTGGTAGCCCTCTCTAATCTGATTCTATCCGTCAGGCTGCCATTCACCTTAACCCTCGCTGTCGGTTCTTGATATAGCGCCTTGATCATCTTCATCGCCCTCCCGTTCAGTCCGAACCTCATCAATGTTTTATATAAAAATGTCCAGCTCACACTGTCTAATGCTTTTTCTGCATCTAGGCTAATCAGTACCGCGCTACCCCCTTGTTTTTGTATCTCCTCTACTATGTGTAATGTCTTTCTCACGTTGTCCTGTGTCTGTCTCCCTTTAATAAATCCAGTTTGATCTTTATCTATAATGTCTGGCATAAACGTCTCAAATCTCTTTGATATTATCGATGTATACATCTTGTAATCCACGTCGAGTATGGACACAGGTCTGAAACTAATACACAATTCTCTATCCTTCCCTTCCTTCGGTTTCGTGGTGATTATGGCTTCCTTACACGAGGGGGGGGGGGGGCATTTTGCCCTCCATCGTGTGTCTGAACGCCGCCCCTAACATGGGTGCTAATTCCGTTCTAAATGTCTTGTAGAATTCCGATGGGAATCCGTCGCTCCCCGGAGATTTGTTGTTTTTAGCTCTACTAATTGCCTCTTCCAGTTCTCGTTCCGTAATTATTTTATTTAATTCTTCATTCTGTTCTTTCCCTATCGATGGTAACTCTAGCTTCTCCAGATATGCTTCTATTTCCTCTTCTCCCGCTGCTTTTGGCTGTGTGTATAGTTTCTCATAGTATTCTCTAAATGTCCTCTCTATTTCAGCTGGGTCTCAATATTTCATTAGTCAAGTTTTCAAGTTTCAAGTTTCTTTAATAGTTGTCATACAGAAGTACAGAATACTTTTGTACAAAATGCTTCTTACTGTTGCGCTCCAGAGACTGTGCATGACAAGATAAGTATGAAATAAAGACATAGTAAAAATTACAAGTAAAAAAAGAGGTCACAGTGTTCAGTTTAGACATATGTACAATGTTCGTAGACGTAGTTACCATACAATATACAATACTGTGCAGTGTACTAATATACAATACTATATAGTGCAAGGCATAAATGGACGAGGTGCAGTTTAGGTACAATTCACAGTAGGTGTACGAGTTGTAGTGCAAATCCTTTATCAATAAATATAAAGTGTAAGTGTGTTTGTGTGATCTAAAGTGTGGAGAGTGGGTGCTGCAGTGTGTTGTTTGTTTGAGTGAGTGTGCGTGTGGGTGTGTGTGCTGTGTGCATTTGATGGTTGTTGCATAGTGATTATTGTTCGTTTAGCGATTATTGTTCGTTTAGCAGCCTGATGGCCTGGGGATAGAAGCTCCTTCTGAGTCTTTCTGTGCTCGCCATAAGACTCCGGTATCGCTTGCCTGACGGCAGCAGTTCAAAGAGGCAGTTGTTCGGGTGGCTCGAGTCCTTAATAATTCTCTTAGCCTTCCCCTTGCACCGCTTGTTGTAAATGTTCTGGAGGGTGGGAAGCCCCCCTCTAATTGTGCGTTCGGCTGAACGTGTCACTCTTTGTAGTCTGCTACGGTCTTGTGCAGTGCTATTCCCAAACCAGGAGGTGATGTTGCCGGTCAGGATGCTCTCTATTGTACATGAGTAGAAGTTCCTAAGGATCTTCTGACTGACTTGGAACTTCCTTAGGCGCCTGAGGAAGTAGAGGCGTTGTCGTGCCTTCTTCACAACACTGTCAATGTGTGTGGTCCATGTCAAGTCCTCGGATATGTGGGCTCCGAGGTACTTGAAACTGTTCACTCTCTCAACCGGTGCCCCGTCGATGCTGAGGGGGCTGTAGTCCTTGACCCCCGACCTCCTGAAGTCCACAATCATCTCTTTTGTTTTGCTGACGTTCAGGGAGAGGCAGTTCTCCTGACACCACTGTGACAGGTTCTCTACCTCTTCCAGGTAGGCCCTTTCGTCGTTGGCAGAGATCAGGCCCACCACTACTGTGTCATCAGCAAATTTGATGATGGTGTTGTTGTTCCGCTGTGCTACGCAGTCATGTGTGTACAGGGAGTAGAGGAGGGGGCTCAGAACACAGCCCTGGGGGGCCCCTATGTTGAGCGTGATGGATGAGGAGGTGCAGTTGCCGGCTCTTACCACCTGGGGTCTGCCCGTCAGGAAGTCCAGGACCCACTGGCACAGGTCATAGTTCAAGCCCAGGTCCCTGAGCTTGGCTATGAGTTTGGAGGGGACTATGGTATTGAATGCTGAGCTGTAGTCTTTGTATCCCTTATTGTGTGTATCGTGTTCAACTTCTGTTGCGTCCTAATTCTCCTAGCCAACAGTCTGGTCGCTTTTGGTCCCCCTTCATAGTACGTTTGTTTCATGAACCTCGCTTTCTTTTCTATTTCCGTCAATAATTCCCTATTTATCCTGGCCTTTACTTCTTTGATTTTTCCGAGCGTTTCCTGTTCTTTTGATATCTGGTGTCTCCCCTCTAGCTTCTTCAGCTTCCCTATCAGATTGTGATATGTCTCATTTTCTTCCTTATACCTGGCTATCTCCTCCTTGATCTGACTCACCACCCCCTTGTTATTTAATATTCCTACATTTAGTCTCCAGATCGTGTTCCTCCGTCTCCCTTCTAGATCTACTGTCAGATATATGGCACTGTGATCCGATATGTCCGCTACGCCTATTCTGCTCTCCCGTACCCTGTAACTGTCCCCCGTCATCATCAAAAAGTAGTCTATTCTCGCATATGTCACGTGCGGGTGTGAGTAATGTGTGTATTCCATGGCGTGCATCCCCCTCCAAACATCTGTAATTCCCATTTCCGTCATCTGAATATTCATATATCTACTGATTGGTGCCCGTCCTTTTCTAGTACTCGTGGTGTCTAGGTCGTGATTCAGTACTACATTAAAATCTCCCGCGCATATCAATATCCCTTCTAGTTCCATCACTATCATATCAAAAATGGTCTCATATAAATCCCTCTCACTCTCTGGGGGTGCATAAACATTCACTAACGTAATCATTTGACCCTCCATTTTTCCCTTCACCAGAACAAACCTTCCCTCCTTGTCTCTTAATTCCTTGATCAATTCAAATTTGACTGTTTTTGATTAACGTGATTACTCCTCTCCTCAGGTTCCGTTTAAAGGAACTATAGTATGCATTTTCATATCCAAATCTCTTCAGTTTCTCTTGATCCTGTGCTACCAAATGTGTCTCCTGCAGAAAAATCACTTCCATCTCACTTTTTTTACACTTCAACATCACTTTGCCCCTCTTTATCTTATTATTCATTCCATTAACGTTTAACGACATCATTTTTATACCTTTAACCATTGTCATCTTTCTTCTTCTTTCGTCTGTCAGTCCCCCCCATGTCACATTCATTCCCCCCTCCGGTTGTAGCCTCCGCTCTCTTCACCGAATACATATAATGATTAACATAAATAAAAAACATAAACTTTACATAAAGTGCTCCCAAGGCGTTCGGGGGGGTCCCTGTGTCCCCCCCCTGTCCCCTGCTGGTTGGTGAGGAGTAATTGCTCTCCTAGTGAGAGGCCTCCTCCTGACGGCTTGGGGGTTTGAAACCTTTACCCCCAACCGCTCGTCATATTTGTCCAGCTTTCTTACTGTTTTTATTGCTGTCGAGCTCCTGGTCAAAAGCGCTCTGTCCTTCATTCTGATCAAAGACCCCCATTTCCTAGGTCCCTCTCAATGTGGCTCATATGTTCCAATGTCCCTCCTTCCTCCCAAACCCGTGTGTGGTGTCTTCTGTGTACCCCTTTTTACTTTCTTTTCCTCCTCTCTATTTTCTATGTGATGTCCATTTATCCCCTTAATCCCTTTCAACTGTGTTACTCGCAGCGTGTGTATGTATTTGTTTCAATATGTTCTGTGTTCCGTCTATCATACCTAATTATATTTCCATTTATTTCCTCCATCAGCATGTGTATTATGTGTCCATGTATACGTTATGTTCGTTCCTATATCCTGCCTCTACCTGGGAATGTGTGTTTATGTATGTTATTTCAGTTTCTATATTTTGTCTCTATTTGGATAGTTTTTTCAATCTCTTGTGCGTGTACTCATCCGTTCGTCTCCTCCCGCCTCCTCTCCTTCTCCGTCTCTGGCCTCCTCGTCCGTCTCCGCCTTCGGTCTGTCACGTCTCACCTCGGCCTTCTCCTCCCTCCTCTCCCGGGTTTCGATCTCCTACTCTGGTCCATCTGCGTGCTTTCTCCAATCTCTGCTGCAGGCTCCGCGTCTGGCCCTCCTGTCCCCTTCCTTCTCCGTCCTCCGCCATCTGCATCCCCCGTCGCCTCATCTCCTCCGCCGCGCTGTCGCGTACGTCACCGTCCCTTCCTTCCAGTGAATCCTTAGCGAGGTCATGGGTGATTGGAATTTCATTCCGTTTTCGTTCAGAATTCTCTTCAGTCCCGCGTAGGACCTGCGTGTTATTGCTACCGCTGTCGAGTAATCGTGATCAAACGACAGTGTTTTCCCCTCGATTTCTATCTTCTTGGTCCACGCGGTTCTGAGTATCAATTCCTTAATCTCAAATCTCAGAAAGTTAATAATCACCGCCCTCGGAGGTCTGTCCGGTTTCGGTCTCGAAGCCAACGCCCCGTGGGGCCCTCTGTATCTCAATTTTTTCCAGTCCCGTCTCCTTCAGTTGTTCCTTGATAAGCTTTTCCACATATTGGATCACCGATTCCCCTTCGACTCCTTCTTTCAATCCCCATATTCTGATGTTATTTCTCCGTGACCTCCCCTCCATGTCCGATATCTTTGTCTCCATCTGTTCTTGTTTTTGAATCGCACACGTTAACACCTCGTGTATCTCTGTGTTCCATTCCTCCGTTTGCGCCGTTCTAGTCTGTACCTCTGTTACGTTTCTGTCCTGTTCCGCCATCTTCTCATCCACCCTTTTGAGTTCTGTATTCATTTCACCTCTGAAGTCCTCCTGTTCCTTCCTCAATTCCTCCCGTAACTTCCCAATATCATTTCTTATCGTGTCCGAGTTCAGTTTTATGGTCGCCTGCATCATGTCCGAGTTCAATTTTATGGTCGCCAATATCCCGGCCTGCTTGAGCACGACCCATCCTGGCATTTCCTTGTCCGTCTCAGCCGAGACTCCCCCTTCCTCCGCCTGCTCCTTCTCGGTCTCGCCTCGGGGGTTCTGCTCCATCGAACTCTCCTCTTCCTGTGAGTTCTCCATTTCTCTTTCCTTCATAATTGTTTTCTCCTCCTTCCTTCTCGTTTGCATCTTCATTTTTGATCACTTTTCGTCACTTTTCGGGTCTTTATTTCTCCGTTTTTCACTCTTTTGACCAGGAGCCTCACCGTGCGCGTGCTACCCTTCCGCTCTCATACCGGAAGTCCGGAAAATGCCATTATTGAACATAAACCTCACTGCCTTCGGTCAGGTGGTTTTGATAGAAATGTGTGGATTTCCACACACTAATGTCACTGCCATAAAGTAGTTTATGTCCATCATACACGCACAATACACATTTGTGTTGGGCATAAACCTGTTTTTTTTCTCATCTCTCTCCTGACAGGTATAAGCCTGTGAGAGAAGACGAGGACGGCAGCAAAGACGCAGTGGGAGGGAAGCGTGGCCGAGCGCAGACCGCCCCCACCAAGACCTCTCCTCGCAACGCCAAGAAGCAGGATGAGCTGTGGCACGGTAGGAGCCTCCCGTCTCAGCTGATAAAACATACTGGCTGTACCTGCATAGGCACACCGCTGGTTCTAACATAGATCTCTGAGCCTCTGCGTCAGATGATGCTATTCTTTATTTGAGTTACAACCATCTTTGTAAGCAAAGAATCTACTGGCAAGGAGGGGTAAAATGTTATATTTGTATTATAATTGTATATTTGAAATATTACCGGTAGATAAGATATTCCTTTATTGATCCCCTTGGGGAAATATCAGGCATCATAGCAGCATGGGGAGGGGATGTACAGGTATGGGCAGGGCAATAGTAGAAAGACATAAATATAGGCAATAAAACTAGATCTGAATATAAAAATATGAGGAAAAATAAACGGTCTAAACAAAGGTGCAGATGAGGGGCTGTATGCCCTATCGGCTATTACTATACGTTACAACAAATATAGGCAACAAAGAATTTGAATCTTCATATATGGTCATCAGCGGGGTCCCTCACACTCTCTCTCTCTCTCCCTCGCTCTCTCTCTTGCTCTCTCTCTCTCCCCCCCCCCCCCCCCCCCCCCCCCCTCCAGATGGTGTGTGTCCCAGTGTCGCCAGTCCTTTAGAGACGTACCTCATTTCGGAGCCACCAGAGACCATAACCTTTGACGACCCCTCTTTAGAGGTCAACCTGCTGCTCAGGGTCCTGTACTCAATCAGTAGATACTGGTTCTACCTGTATGATGTAAGTGTCCCGTCCAGTCTCCCAATCTTTAAAATCAACACTGATGAATGGTATACACACAACATGGCTGCCACTTGAACTTTGTATTATATGGGAACAGGGTGGAAAGAAACCCGACCTGAACATGACATGTGAATATGGTCAATTGTCAGGGCAAAATGCCTAACGGGCGAATTCGCCGTACATTCCAGTGAAACATACATACACAGAAAGTGCTTTATTATAAACCTATGGCCGCTATCTTAGGAGTACCGAAGAGGACTGCCCTGGTACACTAGGAAGTGACCTTTATGGCAAATACTGTCAATTAGATCTGAATATAGAAATATGAGAAGAAATTGTCTTTATGCCCGGTTATTATTTTACAATAAATATAGGCAACAAAGAATTAGAATCTGAATACCGTAATTCCTCTAATAGTAACCCCGGCTTGTATTTGTTTCAACTGTAGCGGATACCAGGCTTGTATTAGGAGGAGGCATGTATAAGAGAGAGGCCTATATTTCAAATTTTCAAACGGATCATAATGAATAAATCAACATTTTGTGTCAGTTTGAACCCAGTAAAATGTACTGGGTTCATTTATTGAAACCAAGTACTGTATGAAATAGTGCAATTACAGGTGGTCAAAAAAAGTTAAATAAAGTAAAATAGTGCAATCACAATACTGGTATAATAATAATAACAACTTTGTTTTATACAATTCTGAGGTAGGCTTACTCTCTTGGTAAACATTAACACCATACCATTATATGGTATTTACTGCACAGCCAGGCCAGCATATAACAACAATAACAAAATATACCCGACTTGTATTAGGAGGCCGGCTTATAATTGCTTAGATCAACAGCGCACCCGGTCATTAATAGAGACCCGGTTTTTAATTGTGTATACCGGTTACTATTAGAGGAATTACGGTATATATATATATATATATACTATGCGTAAGGGTAAAAGAAAACGGTATACACAAGGTGCAGTATACACAAGATACCCTAACTGGCAGGATATACATTGTTGTAGTCCATGCAGGTTTTGGTGGTTAAGAGTCAGACATTCCTAATAGTTCTGTTGTGAGTTTTTTTTTTTTTTTTTTTTTTAACAATGTTTATTGGTATTCTTTTTTTTCTTCAGTTTTACAGCATCAGTTCAACAACCATACAAAATGAAATGCTGCCAACTGCCCCCCCTCCCCCCTCCCCGAGTTACAGAAAAATAGATACAAAATACCCCCCCCCCCCCCCCCTGAAAGAAAAATAAAAAATCAATATAAACAAAACAAAAAAACTCTAGGCCAGACCCCCCCTCCCCAGACTAGGACCTCAACAAATTAAGTTCTTTTTTTTTTCTTTTTTTTTTAAATACACATTTTGAGAATTTAGTAAACCCAGTTACACCCGTCTAACAGGTGCCCATACTTCTACACCAAACAAATAAATATCTAACGTTACATCTTTTCTCTTCAAAGAGCAACTAATAACATTTACAGTATCATTCATTGCAATATATACCCATCAGAAAGACAAAAGGGAGCTTCAATAATAGCCTACATCGTCAACCTACTATGTAATCTGTTCTAAGTATTGCCTAAACCCAGCCCAGCATTTATCAAAGAGATGTGGTTTTTTTCTTAAGATTTGTTGTGAGAGTATGTTGAGGGTTGTGTTGTGTGTGTGTGTGTTGCAGAGTGCTGCCTGTAAGGAGATCATCCCCACCAGTGAGTTCATCAACAGTAAGCTGACCGCCAAGGCCAACCGGCAGCTGCAGGACCCGCTTGTCATCATGACCGGCAACATCCCCACCTGGCTCACGGAGCTGGGCAAGACCTGGTGAGACCACCAACACTACGTTCAACACAGACCCCCTTCATATTCTAGCGCTCGACTCTATGCTTCCTGGGATACGTTCACCTTGCGTTAATCGTGTCCTGCTCTCTCTTTCTCCTGTCCTCCATCCCCGCAGCCCGTTCTTCTTCCCCTTCGACACACGGCAGATGCTCTTCTATGTAACCGCCTTCGACCGCGACAGGGCCATGCAGCGCCTGCTCGACACCAACCCTGAGATCAACCAATCAGACTCTCAGGACAGCCGGGTGGCACCACGTCTCGACAGGAAAAAGGTGCGATGCTGTGCCATGTTACCATGGCGTTGTGATGTCTCATTTCCTGTCACCCGCTGGTCTCGCTGTAGATGTGGCATGGCTGAGAATTATAATGGAACGATGGAAGAGGTCTCCGGTTCATTTAGCTTCTGTGTGTCTAGGTATTCGTCTATAGAGGCCTTGTATAGTGTGTAGTTTTTCTTCCAACATGGCTGCCTGTGACCATTTTCATAATAAAATGCCTAATTCCTGTGCAGTGGTAGAGTAAGTGAAACACTGGAAAAGGCATGATGTTACTGTTCTACTGCCACTTGTTTACATGATCCAGGAGTAAATGTTCTTGTATATTAACTCATTCAGCGCCAGTCACGATGATAGTCGGGTTAACTCGCCATCGCTTGAGCGGCAATCACGAGTATAGTCTGGTTTTAATCGTTATTTATTTTAGCGATATCTATACATTTTCATCCATTCAGCCTGATGGCAAATACCGCCGCCTACGCCTTCCAGCTGGTATTGCACTCCATTGGGAATGGTGTAGTTTATTTTCTGGGATCCGAGCCGTGCGGGCGGGGTTTAAATACTCAGGCGAGGTAGGCCTCAACAACGATGGCATGGAACACTAACCCCGCCCGCCCGTCAATGTGTAACGGTCAGTAATGTGGTACGGACCTCCACGAGCAGTATTTGGAATGGCGATCAGATCATTGGATTATTTCTTTTGCATTACATCAGATACAAGGTAAGAACACTATATATAAATTTGATCATTGATCTGATATTTATTTCTACCCCAATCGACGCTGTCTCTGTGTGGCTGTGTGCCGTTGGGTGGGAGGAGGCGGCGGTGGAGCCCCGCGGTCCAGGGCTCTTTTCATTCTTGCATGAGGAAGGATAATAATAATGATCTAGCGTTGATTTCAGGAAGATTCGATAATCAGGCGAAAAATGACAACGTGTTTAGTGTATTCCTAAAACGCTATTATCGCGTCTTTCTCTGGAATTACTCAGAAGCACCCAAACTATACTCGTATTCAAAACGGTATAAAACGGAAATGTACTGATGTACATGTACATACATGTTGACTGGAAGCAACTCACTGATAATCAACGGGTGTATTAGACCAGCTATAATTTAAGATATATTTTAAGCACTCGCAAATCTCGCAGTCCCCCCATTGATTAAAGCGGTGGCGTACTAGACCTCCCTCCCTCTTGCAGAGACCAGTCTCATATTTATTTCCTCTCCCCAGACCTTCAAGGTCGTTCCTCTCGCCGGCCCTAACTGCCTCCCTGTCGGTGTGGATTCTACTTTCTTCAACAGACTTGGCTCCCTACTCAAACTACAATGCATCAACTAGTAAGCTGGTCATTTGCAGCAATTGATCGAATTTTCTCTTCAAGGAAGCAGAACGCAGCTGATCCACTGTGTACAATCGGGACATATCAAGCAGGCTTTGCGATTGACAGTTGGAATAAATGGTGCTCAATCTGCCTTTTATTCTTTTGAAATTGAGGATGTTGAGGATGTGTACATCCTCACATTCCTGCTGATCGGTTTGGGAGCGATCGCTATCTGGATCTGGATTTGTACAAGAATATTCGGGAAAAGAGACTAACAAAAGGATGATAACCGTGTGGACCGCTGCCTGACAGCTGTGGCCAGACTGGAAGTCTCCCACATGGAACTTGTTAAAAGACTCGCTGTCGATTCACCTGACGAACAATTGAGAGGTCAAGTCTTGCTGGGGGTCGCGCAGGACATTAAAAGCACGACAACTCGAATTTGAGTCAAAATGGTGCTTTTGGGAATCATTGTCTAGAATATCTTATCTTATCTTATATCGGGCATATCGCTCCGGCGCTGAATGAGTTAAGACATGGCAACCATTGTTTTGCACATAGAAACTGTGAAGGAAAAATGGGCCATTCCAAAAATGTGTTGCAATTCATTGATTATTTTAGACTTTTTGTAAATTTTACTTGTTATTTTTAATGTGTACTAGAATCTGCATCTCTAGATGGATTTGTACTATCAATTATTATTAGTAGTAGTATTTATTCTAGGACTGTCAATATTAACGCATAATTTTTTTTTTAATTATTTTGAAAAGCTGAATGCGTTAAATTAACACAATTAATTGCATTACCCTTTATTACCCCAGCCGCCTCCCATAGCGTTAGCATCCAGCTGGGTGGCCGGTGTGTTTACGCTCCTGGATCACTCTGACATGCAAACGTGACTAGAGAACCTCTGGATGTTTATAATTTCATAATAAAAAATGTCCTGACTGACTTTTGGAGTAAACCCAAGTTGTATAAACAATGCCGTGATGAGCGGTAATGGCGAGTTGTGAGTAATGTTACACAGATCGAGCTATGCTATGCTTTCTAATTACACTTGGTAGCAGCGTTTTTGATCCCAAAATCATTGGATCACCTTTCAACCCGTGACCGATGAGTACTTATGATTACTTTCAGACACGTTTTTCTACTTGTTTTTTTTAATATGCATTTAATATACGTGATTAACGCAAGCAAATCATTTAACGATTGATGAGCTATCGATTCGTATCCTTCATTTATTTGTTTGAACATTTTTCCTCTTCACTTCCTTCCTCGTCTGGTCTCCTGTCTCCAGAGGACGATAAACCGTGAGGAGCTGCTGAAGCAGGCGGAGTCGGTCATGCAGGACCTGGGCAGCTCCAGGGCCATGCTAGAGATCCAGTATGAGAATGAGGTATACCACTGTCACTTCTGTTCTCCATTACAGTATAGACTTAGACCATTTGTCTGGTATCCTTGGACAAACGGTATTGAGATTTGAGATATCTATTTTCTCTTATTTAGAGACTACTAACATCTTTCTGTGTCAAACATTTTGAAAATCGAATGGCTTTGCTTAGGTTTTTTACATGTTACCGGTGCCCCCCCCCCCCCCCCCCCCCCTGATAGTCAGGTTTGTACTCCAGTGCTTACCCTAATTTGATGGCACAAGGGACTGTCAAGTTGGATCCTGTATTTTGGTAAAGGTACTATGATGAATTAGTGCCCCCCTCACCTCTTGGTTCTCCTCTGTTACTAGGTGGGCACTGGTCTGGGCCCGACCCTGGAGTTCTACGCCCTGGTGTCCCAGGAGCTGCAGCGGGCCGACCTCGGGCTGTGGAGGGGTGAAGAGGTCACCCTGGCCAATCCTAAAGGTACTGCTAACCCTAAAGTCAATGTGATGTGATTGGTCCACTTGCCTCAAGCTGCACATTCCCACACTTACCTTGCTCTCGTAAGATTCTGAAAAGACAAGGAGACGAGGGACAACTTACATGAATGATAACTTTTATTTAAAATGGACACCACAGCTACATTGGACCAGTCACAGTGGACAGATCAGATGTGTTGTTTGCATGTTTATAGCACGAGTGCTACTTTTCAACACTAGTCCATTGGGGTTTTTCTAAAAGATGGAATAAAATACAGTATAATACAGAATTAAAATCACAAATCAGAACAAATAGTTACTGTCAATAGTTTGTCAAGTTACTGTCACATGACCATGGTATTGTATCCATAGCTATAATATAAAATATAGATTTAGCTCTACAAACAACGTGACGCACAGTGAAACTATGTAATGAAAACCTGGCCGTGATAATAGCTAGATGGGGAAATTGAATGGCCCCGAATGTGTTAACGGAGAAGCCAGACTGTCCAAAAGAACTCTTGCACATGGGAACAGTACAGTCACCATTATTGGAAGCTTGTGTGTTTGCTCTGCTAGACATGGTGTCAGATCAGGTGTATGTCCCATCTTTTAGAGTTGTATCTGGGAAGCCTAACTTTTCAACTTTTTTCATCATTTTCAATGTCTAACCGTGGTGGTTTGCTCCCGCAGGGAGCCAAGAAGGGACCAAGTACATGTTCAGCTCCAGAGGACTGTTTGCTGTTCCCTTTGGCAGGACGACCAAACCAGCACTCATTGCCAAAATCAAAATGAAGTTCCGCTTCTTGGGGAAACTGATGGCCAAAGCCATTATGGACTTCAGACTGGTAAGGATGTCCTGGGGTTTTCAATCGGGGCTTCAAATTCAGTTGGCTCTGAAGGGGGTGAACACCAGCCAAATTCTGGCACATCTTTTCCTCTGGCTGGTAAATCTACTCCAAACTTTGGCAGGTATACAACCAGACTCATTTCTATTCTAAAATAAAATTTGGCTGGCAGAATAATTGTCGAACTTATCAGCCAATGGATGGACTGTTTAAAGGAATGCACCAACATTATGGGAAATGTCTTCTCCAGAGTCAACAAGAAGATAAGATACCAATTTCCTCCAGCAATGGACCACTAGCCAAGCTGTTGGCCAAAAACACCTCCCAGAGTTTTAAGCTAGGCTAGTGGTCTATATATGCTTCCATTCATTTATGCTAAGCTAGGCTAGCTTGCAGATGGATAGCTTTCTACTGAACGCACAGTCTTTATCTATCTTGTCTGACTCTAGAGAACACTGTAAGCATGTTTCCCATAATGTTGGTGTGTTCCTTAAGTTTCCTTCTAACATTTCCTCCACCCCTCTAGGTGCTGACACACATTTTTAAATCATACCTGTTGTTTTCACTTGTGACATTCAAGCATTTTCAGTGCTAATTTGAAATTGTAAGACTGTCCATTGATGCTCCTCCCAGTATTGTTGTTATGGTAGTAGTAAATCAATCCATATAAAGAAAATGTGTATCTACCAAGTAACGTGTCCACATTCTAGTCTCGTCAGGTTTCTGGCATAATAAACTATGCTCATTGCTCACCTTAAACCCTGTTAGCAAGCGCCCCCAAAATTGGCCATTTTAGTTCGTTTTTGAGGACTGCATACTTT
The DNA here is from genome assembly GCF_963971535.1 of Notolepis coatsorum. NCBI lineage: Eukaryota > Metazoa > Chordata > Actinopteri > Aulopiformes > Paralepididae > Notolepis > Notolepis coatsorum. The sequence continues at coordinate 218,735,300 of NC_140165.1, read as the reverse complement.
CTTTGCAAACCAAAACAACATACTTTATACTTATAGCACATGCATGAGCCTGGTTTCTTTTGAAAGATGACATTCTGAAGTTTCTGATTCCAGATAAAAATTCTCTTTTCTCATATTTTTTTTATTCAGCACAAAATCAAGACCGTACAGATATGCAGATATACTTTACAACACGTTCTCAATTTACATGTCTGTACCGTATCATTTAAAAATAATTTTATTATCTTTTCCCCCCCTCCTTTTTTCCGATTTTTCTCCCATCCCACTGTTAGTCGTTATGCCAATTCCCAACCCCCTTCCTGGTTGTTGCGCACCCCCCCCCCCCCCCCCCTACTGTTGGTCCGGGAGGCCGGAGACTGTCACATGTTTTCCTCCGACACATGTGCAGCCAGCCGGCAGCCAGCCTGGCAGCGCAGATTCTCACCGGGAGAGTGTAACGTGTGGAAGGTCGCACTACCTCTCTCCAGATCCTACCCTCGCTGTGCAGGCGCCCCGACCGAACTGTAGGGGTCGCTGTCCACAACGCCCAGGACCCACCCACGGCTTCCCTCCCCCTAACTCAGCCAAACGAGTTAGTATAGCGATCAGCCCAAGCCAAGGCAATGCTGACTCTCCGGGAGTCGAGACCGCAGCCTCTTGCACTTGTGACGAGCACAATCTCCGCTACGCCACCTGACCGCCTGTACCATATCATTAAGAGACAGCTATGCTTGGGGAAGGGGCGTGGGGGGAACATAAAAAAACAACAGGTAAACCATTATACTACATGTCAACCTCTCTTCTCTGGGTGTTGTAGGAACCTCAGTCACCTTCTCTTCTCTGGGTGTAGTACAGTAGGAGCCTCAGTCAACCTCTCTTCTCTGGGTGTAGTACAGTAGGAACCTCAGTCAACCTTGTTTCCTTCCTGGTTTTAAACTAGGGATGTCTGATATTATCGGCCGATATCGGCATTAAAATGTGATATCGGATTTTTTATTTATTATTATATAGATATATATATACCGGTATATACATTTCTATAACCTTTATTTACCCAGGCAAGTAAGAACAAATTCTGATTTTATTTATTGCCAAAAGTATGCATAATGTTGTGTTAATTCCACAACAAGAGATATGTAATGTTAATTACCTGAAATTATTCCATTTTTTGGGGGGGTTAACCCTGCATATATCGGTATCGGTTGATATCGGTATCGGAAATTAACAGTTGGACAATATCGGTATTGGTAAAAAAGCCTTTGCAACCTAATCAGATGAGTCATCCTCTCCATGTCCTGAATTTATTTAACCTTGATTAGCCATTGGTTATGTGTTGGGGAACTGGGCTTCAACCAATTAATTGTAATCATTTTCTTGGCAGCAGTTAACAGTATTTGAAGAAGATACACACTTTTCCTTCCCTCAATGCCCTCCGGTATGACTCCGAGGATGGCCGTTTTGAAATCTTGTGGGATGTCCATGTCGAATACTTTTTTTACACAATCTGAATACATCATCCCAGAAGTGACATAATTTTGGGCATGTCCAGAAAATGTGTGTATGGTTACCTATTTGTTCACCACATCCCCTCCAGCATTCGCTTGTGGGAGTCGTACCTGCTTTAGCGGTCAATAAGGGGTTCTTGAAAAACCTACTAATGACCTTCCATTTATATTCTCTCCAGAAATTTAAATTAGTCACCTTATGTGCTTCAGTACAAACATTGAATCAAATCAAATCAAATCAAATTTATTTATAGGGCCCGACAACACACGTTAATGTCCCCATGGGCCGTACATGTCTTCTTTAAACAAGTCAAGAAGAAAACATAACTAAGTCAAGAACAGAACAAGAACACCATAAGGTCCAACATTTTTTAGATGAATGCAAATAAATGAAAGAATGCAAGCACTCCCAGACATACCCCACGCGAAGGTAAGGAAAAACTCACTAAAACCTAACAATAGGGGAAAAAAGCTCCACAGGCAGTGTGGAGGAGAGAAACCTTAGAAGGGCCATTCAAGGGGGGATCTCCCTTCTTAGATGTTGGTGATAGTAGTGTTGCAGACGGACAGTTGGTAAGCATGCACTCATGTGTGTGGTGAAACACAGATGAGTGCATGCAATAGCAACTGTACATTTTGAAAGATTAAAGATAGAGCTAATAGCGATAACAACTGAACATTTTGAAAGATTAAAGATAGAGTTGATAGCGGATCTATTTGAGGCACAGGGGCGGCGCAAAGAGGGTCACGTCCTCCCCGTCTTAGTCACGGGACATTCAACACGCCGGTCGTTGCTCAGGGACAGCCGGAGACGGGGAGATAGGGGGTGGCGCAGAGAGGGTCGCGAACTCCCCGACATCATCGCGGGACATCCGGCACTCCGGTCACCACTACGAGACCTCCGGAGACAGGGGGGCACGCAGAGGGGGTCGCAATCTCCCGGCCTTCGTCACGGGACGTCCAACACTCCGGTCAACACTCCAGGACAGCAAGTCATAGGGAGACAGGGAGACGGGACAGGCGTTAGACAGCTCATGAGATTGTAGTAGGCGGACATAGCAATAGATACAAGTGGTAGGCATATATGTGAATGGAGTAGATATATGAAGTAAGCGTATTATGTGAATAGAATAGAAGTACTTAACCCAGCAATGAAACCGCGTTGACTGTTAATCTGTTAACAGTCTGTTAATACTGTTAATCAGTTGACGGGACCACGGACAGACGGCGGTGAATAACTGATCCAAGGCCTCGGAGGTGCATGTAGAGCAGTCACTACAATCTTGGCCAAGACCCCGAGACATCCATCACCTTAGTCAGCGCCAGGAGACGGGCACTCAGAGAGAAGGGGGAGGGAGGGGGGGGAGAGAGGGGAGGGGGGGGGGGGGGAAGAGTTAGAGAGTTCCCATGTTTGTGGTGCTGCAAAGGAGCAGACATGTAGTGCCATGTAGTACCATGTAGTACCATGTAGTACCATGTAGTACCCTGTAGTGCCATGTAGTACCCTGTAGTACCCCGTAGTGCCATGTAGTACCCCGTAGTACCCCGTAGTACCCTGTAGTGCCATGTAGTACCCTGTAGTGCCCTGTGGTACCATGTAGTGCCATGTAGTACCCTGTAGTGCCATGCAGTACCATGTAGTACTCTGTGGTACCATGTAGTACCCTGTACCCTAACTAAACTACCCTATAGTAAACTACCCAGTGGTACCATGTAGTACCCTGTACCATAACTAAACTACACAGATTAATCTAAAGGTCAGTCCCCGACCAGGTGAGATCAAGGTAGGTTGAAGGAGAGAGAGAAAAGATGAGTCTTAAGCAGGGATTTAAAAGCTTCGACAGAGCAGGCGCCCCTGATGACGGCAGGTAATTTGTTCCACAGGTAGGGAGCGCGGTAGACAAAGGCTCTGTGGCCGGCGGATTTCTTTTTAAGTTTTAACCCTAGGGGTCGATAGAAGCCCCGCATTTTGTGAGCGCAGAGCACGAGCGGGCGAGTATCGGGAGATGAGATCGGATAGATAGAGCGGTGCAAGCCCATTTAAAATTTTGTAGGTGAGGAGTAGCACTTTAAAGTCAGAACGGGCTTGGATAGGAAGCCAATGTAGGGCGGACAAAACTGGTGTGATGTGATCAAATTTTCTAGTTCTGGTTAGTATCCGTGCAGCCGCATTTTGCACGAGTTGAAGATTTTTGATGCTTGAATTAGGTATGCCTGAAAAAAGTGCATTACAGTAGTCCAGACGTGATGAGACAAAAGCATGAATCAGGGTTTCAGCATCAGCCAGAGTTAAAATGGGGCGTATTTTTGCGATATTACGAAGATGGAAGAATGCAATTGAACCACTTCTCTTGTGAGATCTCCTGTTGGAGCTCAGCCTCCCACTTCAACTTAAGGTATAGCGAGTCATTGGGGTTCATTGATATTAGGTTTTGATATAATTTAGAAAGAATTTTTTGTATTCAAGCATCAATTTGGATATTAGCTATAAAGCGTTCTATTGCAGAAGGGTGTAGAATTTTTTCCCAATCTTCCTGGTTAAAAAAATACCTTAATTGGAGACATCTGAAAAAGTCAGTACTAGGAAGGCTAAACTCCACTCTGAGTTGTTCGAAAGATTTAAGCTGGCCGGAGTGAATAAATTGGTGAACAAATTTCAGACCCTTTGTCCTCCATCCACTGAATCCTGCATCCAAAGTTGATGGTGTAAAGTCCCCAATGAAACCAATTGAGGTCAGGCCCGGTGTTAAAGGAAACCTGAACTCTTTCTGGACCTCTCTCCATATTTTTATCGTGAATCTGGACCACACACCTATTGAGTCCTCCCTTATCTTATGTCCAGAGAATAATAAGGTAGTAATTTGTTTGTGTAGATAAATCTTTTTCCATTTTTAACCATCTTGATGACAAATCATCTGTAATCCAGCTGTGCAAGGGTCTAAATTGAGCAGCCCAAAAATAATATTTGAGGTTAGGGAGGGCCAAACCGCCAGCAGTTTTGGCCAGCTGTAATGTTTTGAAACACACTCTAGGTAATTTCCCCTGCCATATTAAACGTGCAAGTAATCGATTTAGTCAATTAAAAGTGGGGTTATCAATTGGGATGGGCAGCATTTGAAACAGATACAGTAGTCTAGGGACTATGTTCATTCTGATTCTTTTATTTCCACCCTCCCTATCAAGGAAAGAGGCAGAACAGTCCATCTATCCACTTTCCTCTCTGATCTTATTGATAAGCCTTGTGTAGTTGGCTTTATACAATTGGTCAAATGTGGGTGTTATGGTATTGCCTAAATATTTAATACCAGTACTTGGCCATTTAAAAGGGAAGAGGGATCTGGCCTGTTGGGAAATGTTCCCCCCAATGGCCAGTGCCTCTGTTTTGTGTTAATTTTATATCCAGAGTAATAACCAAATGTTTTAATTTTACTCATAAGGCATGGAATTGACCTCACTGGGTCGGATAGCATACAATGAAATCTTATGTTCTTCCTCTCCCACGTTCACTCCCCTGATATTAACCTCTTCTATTGAAATATCATACAGTAGAGGGGAAAGACTGCAACCCTGCCTAACTCCCCGTTGTAGGCTGAAGGGAGTAGAAATGTTGCCATTCACACAGACTTCAAATCTGAATATAATACTCTAATATAATTAATAAAAATTTCTAAAGTTTGAAATAAAAATTCCCATGAAACCCGGTCAAAAGCCTTTTCGGCATCCAGAAATTTTAAAGCTAACGTAATACAGTTACATAGGTCTGAACTTGAGTTGTAAAAAAACTTGTTACTCAAGTGTTTCAAGTTTCTTTAATAGTTGTCATACAGAAGTACAGAATACTTTCATACAAAATGCTTCTTACTGTTACGCTCCAGAGACTGTGCTAGACAAGATAGTATCAAATAACATAGTATAGCATGTAATTTAGAAGTAGAAAATGAGGTCACAGTGTTCAGTATAGACATATGTACAATGTTCGATGCTGAATAGACGTAACTGAGTTACCATATAATATACAATACTATGCAGTGTACTAATGTACAGTACTATATAGTGCAAAGCAGAAATGGGATGAGGTACAATTTAGGTACAATTTACAGTAAGGTGTACGAGTTGTAGTGCAATCCTTCATCAATAAATATAAAGTGTGGGGAGTGGGTGCTACAGTGTGTTTGTTTAAAGTGAGTGTGTGCTATAAAGTGTGTGGAGTGGGTGCTACAGTGTGTTTGTTTAAAGTGAGTATGTGTGTGCTATGTGCGTTTGATGGTTGTTGTTGTGTAGTGTTCATTGTTCGTTTAGCAGCCTGATGGCCTGGGGATAGAAGCTTCTTCTGAGTCTTTCTGTGCTCGCCTTGAGACTCTGGTATCGCTTGCCTGACCGCAGCAGTTCAAAGAGGCAGTTGTTCGGGTGACTGGAGTCTTTAATGATTCTCTTAGCCTTGCCCCTGCAACGCTTGTTGTAAATGTTCTGGAGGGTGGGGAGCCCCCCTCCAATTGTGCGTTCGGCTGAACGTGTCACTCTTTGTAGTCTGCTTCGGTCTTGTGCAGTGCTATTCCCAAACCAGGAGGTGATGTTGCCAGTCAGGATGCTCTCTATTGTACACTTAAGGATCTTCTGACTGACTTGGAACTTCCTTAGGCGCCTGAGGAAGTAGAGGCGTTGTCGTGCCTTCTTCACAACACTGTCAATGTGTGTGGTCCATGTCAAGTCCTCGGATATGTAGGCTCCGAGGTACTTAAAGCTGTTGACTCTCTCAACCGGTGCCCCGTCGATGCTGAGGGGGCTGTAGTCCTTGACCCCCGACCTCCTGAAGTCCACAATCATCTCCTTTGTTTTGCTGACGTTCAGGGAGAGGCTGTTTTCCTGGCACCATCCCGCCAGGACCTTGACCTCTTCCAGGTAGGCCCTCTCGTCGTTGGCAGAGATCAGACCCACCACCACTGTCGTCAGCAAATTTGATGATTGTATTGCTACTCCGCTGAGCCACACAGTCGTGTGTGTACAGGGAGTAGAGGAGGGGACTCAGAACACAGCCCTGGGGGGCCCCTATGTTGAGGGTGATGGATGAGGAGGTGCAGTTGCCTGCTCTCACCACCTGGGGTCTGCCCGTCGGGAAGTCCAAGACCCACTGGCAGAGGTCATAGTTCAAGCCCAGGTCCCTGAGCTTGGCTATGAGTATGGAGGGGACTATGGTATTGAATGCCGAGCTGTAGTCGATGAATAGCATTCTCACATAGTTCCCCTGCCTCTTGTCCAGGTGTGATGCTGCTGTGTGCAGCACATGGGCTATGGCGTCCTCCGTGGACCTGTTGGGGCGGTATGCAAATTGCAGGGGGTCCATGTTGATGGGGAGGGAGGAGCAGATGTAGCCCTTTACTAGCTTCTCAAAGCACTTCATGGCTATGGAGGTGAGAGCTACAGGGCGGTAGTCGTTGAGGCAAGCAGGCTTGGATTTTTTGGGTACAGGGATAATAGTGGACTTCTTCAGCAGGGGTGTACAGTGCGACATATATCGCACGTGCTACAGCAACAGCTGTCTGTGCGATGGATGGATTTACTTCAGTAGCACTGGTGCGATAGGGATTCGGTTCATATAGATACTCTTATTTTGAAAATCCTGTAGCGGGTCTCATTTCTGCCCACGCGCAGCTCCAGCTAGGCTCCGAAAGCTAGCAACGTTCAGGTGCATATGATACTCTTATTTTGAAAAAACTCTTGTGACAACTCGACGAGTCGTATCCGCCCTATCCGTGCTTGTGCTTCTGCATTATCTGCAAGCAGAGCAGCGCGTTGGTCGGTTGGTGCGCACTGCTGCGTTAACACGGCAGTGCGCCTACACGTCCCGAAATATGTCTGTGGTGTTTTTTCTTTCTCGCATCTACATGCTTTGCACCGTCGCCATTCCTTTATGCGCACATCGCCCGAAATTAACGTTTATGTACCATTACAATCACTACAACGTTGGCAAGCTAACAAGCTAATCCTGATCAGAGGCGCAGAGCCAGCAGACAGTGTGGAAAGGGAAATGGGGGGCACTCTCTCCCCTTCCCTGTGTGTGTGTGCGTGCGTGCGTTTGGAAAGACGATGAAGTCACTAGTCAGGACTCAGGACAGGAGTATATTATAGTAAACTGAGGATGGACAGATAATGATGATATTCAAATATAAACAAGTTTCGAGAGGAGTGGAAGTTTGAAGACAGACTAGACTACAATATGATGCGGGGGTGGTGAGTTGAAACAGTGTGTGTGAATGAATGAATGAAAACTTTATTTAACAGATTGCAGAATGGGTACAGTACGGCTCAATACACAATTGTTAAGGGGATGCAGACCAGAGAAAGACGTTTGTCTTGTTTACATCAGGGTCCCCCATTGTGTGTGTGTGTGTGTCCCAACCGACCCCATTTCTATGTTTCAATAAATTATTTGCATTTAAAACTATTAACACTGACTCATTCCTTCAGTCCACTCAAAATTATGCTAATATTCCTTGTTGTTTATGATATTAATTGAAAATAGCATATGAGAGTATCATAGTAATAATAACACATGGCGATATACTAAATGACAGCCAAACATGGCACTGCAACTAAATAACACAAATACAATAGGCACATTTGTGACTGTTACAAATATAACACGTTTTATACTTGTGCTACAAGATTTTGGCCTGTGCTACAAAACTATCAACCTCTGTAGCACCAGTGCTATGTGCAAAAAAAGTTAACGTACAGCCCTGTCTTCAGGCAGGTGGGGATGACAGCCTGTTCTAAGGACAGGTTAAATATGTCAGTGAATACCGGGGCCAGTTGGTCGGCACAGACTTTAGTAGTCCAGAGGTAGTATTTCCCCAGAAGGTGATATGGCTTACAAATCCAGACAGAGCCATAGCCTGAAGCCTTATGTAGTACATATCCAAATTTCATAAAGATCCATTCAGAAATGAGTGATTTTGTAAACTGTGTACAAAGAAAAACTCAGTTTTCTCATAGACTTCAATTCATTTGGCTTCCTGTTAAAGAATTTAATTGTTCACCTAGATCCCTGATTCATACATCCCCACATGGGGTATCATTGGAAGCCACACTCCTTGGCTACAACGATCCACAATCATTTTCGAGATCGGATCTAGATTGACTGAACTACTGCAGCCTGAGTCGGGAGTGGTATTTTGCGCAATACCGTGTACTTTGCACAAGCCTCAAATACCGGCATGTAACTCGAGAACCGCTGAACGGATTTTGTCGCTATCGACAGGCAACAAATAAGCCTTCAATTCGATATATATATTGTATTACAAAATATGCACACCGAGCCACTAGGGGTTGCCAAAGTGCCGTTTGCAAAAAGTCAGAAAAACTGCCCTGATATGGGCTGTCGCAGCTTAACACATTGAGTGCCACGGACGCGTTTTGTCGTTAGTTCATGCCGACCGTTGAGTGCCCCCGACCATATATAGCGTTTGTTTGGCGTTTTTTATTTGTATTGGCGATTTGAATTCATATTTCATCAATCGAGCCTCGGGTTAGTGCTGCAGAGTCTCTCTGAGCTCAATTGGGAAGATACCGCCCCCTATCGTCTCTCCCTGTGGTACTGCACCCCATTACTTTACACTGATGCAGGGGGGGTGGCCAGTTTCCTAATTTTATTTTTCCGTCAAGGCCAACTGAAGGATTGATTGTGCTCGCCGGCCCGGAAAACGTGTGGATTATGTATTTACAGTACCCAACACTGTAATCAATAAGCGTGATCGATATTTGGAATGGCGATCAGGAATTGGAATAATCTTTTTGGATAACATCTGATCTCGGGTAAGGAATTTATTTTACCAGTCTTAAGCTATGTGTCCACTCAAAGCCTTTTTTTCAAGGCGGACCGCTTTGAAAAAAGAAGAAAAAAGTGCTTTGAGCGTCTTTCTGGGTCTCCCCAGAGCTCGCGCCAGCCGCGGCTCCGCCCCTTCCTCGATGAGTTACATTGATGAGTGCGCGCTCCTTTCCAAAAAAGTTGAACTAGTTTCAACTTTATGAGCTGGGAGTGCTCCGCCAAAAATGCTGCCGTCGAGAGCTCATAAAACGCAAGGCGCGGCTCTGGGAAGAGGAGCGCGCCTGACTCTTCTCCAGCATAGAAATTAATGACAGAAAGGAGCTGACAACTCATAAAACGTTGGCTATGGACACAAGCCCTTAGGATAATCAGAGCCGTTTTCACCTATATCTCACCGCTTGCCCTATGCGTATGTGTGGCTGTGATCGCTGATGAGGAAATGAGAGAATCGATTTTTCAGCCCGCCTCTAGCGTGCATAAGTACATATATACTATCGATAATCTAGTGTTTATTTGAAAACTATTCATAAATGGGCTGAAAAATTACAACGTTTTTGTGTATGCTAGAATATTCCAGTAAATGCTTTTTATCACTGAATCTATATATTTTCCTGAAAAATTAGGGCTTTTCAAAATGCTATAAAAAGAAAATGAACCGATTATTTAAAATAAAAATACGTTTTGGGCGGCCAAGTGGCGCAGTGGGCAAGGCGCTCGCCACTAGTGCAGGAGATGCTGGGTTCGAGCCCAGCTCTCGGCATTGCTACCAGCTTGGCTGGTCGTTCATACTAACACAATTGGCAGTGTTAGCGGTGGGAAAGCTGGTGGGTGGGTCCTGGTCGTTGTAAACGGCGACTCCTACAGTTCGGTCGGGGCGCCTGCTCAGCGAGGAAAGGATCTAAGGGGGGTAGTGTGATCCTTCCACACGTTACACCCTCTCAGTGAGAGTCCGTGCTGCCAGGTGAAAAGAAGCGGTTGATTGGCTACACATGTGTCGGAGGAAGCATGTGATAGCCTCCACTCTCCCAGACCGACCGTAGGGGGTAGGTGCGCAGTGACCAGGAAGGGGATTGGGAATTGGCATAACGACTAACATTGGGATGGGAGAAAAACGGAGGAAAAAGGAGGGAGGAAAAGATAAAAAATTTAAATAAATCAGTTTCTACAATGTTGACTGCAAACAAGTCATTGATAAATGACGGGCAAATTAGACACATAGCCATAATTTAAGACGGAGATTATGCGATCACAACGCTATCATTGAAGTGGGTGGTGGCATTCAACCATGCTTAAGAGTTTTTCAACACACTTCTGTTTTTTTGCCCAGGTCTGTTATTGTCGTCATTTTCTAACCTCTCCACCCTCTAACTCACCCCCACTTTCCTCTCCTCCTCATCCTCCAGCTGGACCTGCCCCTGGGGCTGCCCTTCTACAAGTGGATGCTGAGGCATGAGACGTCCATCAGCTCCCATGACCTGGTCAACATCGACCCTGGTGTGGCCAAGTCCATCCAGCACCTGGAGGACATCATCCGCCAGAAGAAGAGGCTGGAGCAAGACCGTTCACAGGTTAGAGAACATCAGCACCGTCTATACCTGAGGTTAGAGAACATCAGCACCGTCTATACCTGAGGTTAGAGAACATCAGCACTATCTATACCTGAGGTTGTTTGACTTTATCAGCCCACTGGCCCAAAGAAGAAAATACATTAATTTCCCTGTGCTAGGCACCCAGGGTTATCAAACCTGTTGCAAGTGTCAGGAAATCTGCAGCTTTCAATGACTCGTGGCGCTTGCAACGTCATCATTAGAACATTTCATTCTCAACATTTTATTTATTTATATAAATGTTAATATTTATGAGATTGTTGCACCTTGAAAGGGTTCAAACGCATCACGCGAGGACCCATCAGCAATAGGCCTGCAACATCTTTTGGCCCGAACCATACATGAAGAAGCGTAAGGTTGAAGATTGTGGTGCTAAGCATTTGGGAAATCGAGCCATGTTTTGTATTTTTCAAATGGAAAGAATTCTCTGAGTGAGAATGCACTCAAAAGTGAAGCCATAGGTCGACGTTGTGAAACTCACTAACAAGGTTCTCCTTGCCTATTCAATTCTTAACCAGCCCACCTACATGTATTTTTCCTCACCACCTGAGGGAAAATGTGTAATATCCACCAAAACATCATGGACATTTTTTTTCCTTTCCCTTGCAGATGGCAGTTTAATGAGCTCCAATAGTAACGCTCCTATACATATGGCTTCTAAATGTTCCTGTGTGCTGTTCAACCCTCATCTCTGTGCTAAACACACCTCATTGATGTGACTGACTGTTCTAACATCCAGGGCCAGGGGAATATACACTATATTCTGCACTTTAAATCCTGTCCTGTTAGTCTGTGCTTGGACCAAAAAGATATAACACGGCACACTATTTCCAATGCTCCCATGATTCTATTAGATACAAATGTTTTAACACTAGGCCTTCATCAGGTTAAAACAGTTATAACCTAGTTTCGAAGTGTGGCATGTCTGTATGTCTACTCCTTTTAGCTGTTACTCTTATGTTCTCATGACATGCTTTAGATCTTTCTGTTGCTGTCAGGGACCGAAACTAGAGAGCGCCACCCGCCATTGGCGCTCAGTTTTTACGTTTGGCGCCTCCCACTGAGAGGTCTGACCGCCGTGTGGCGGGCAATCAAATAGTCATGTGAAAACCGAAAATCATGATCCAATTCTTTAGCGGAGTTCTCACTCGCTGTCTCAGCACAGACATGCAGCGCACCGCGCACTGCTGCTGCTGCTCCTACCCCTCCCCACCTGTTTCTGTATGCCTGCATGTAAACAGAGGCTATTGCCTCCGCCAGTCACCATGACGTTAGTCTAGTCAGTGTGGGACCTTCGTGAGATAACGTTAGCTACCGTTACAAAATGACCCAGTCAACTATTCACTTAGTTTAATACATGAGGCATTGTGTAACGTTATCCAGCCGGCTAGCTACTGATAGCTCCCGACATCAACAAATGCTCCAGCAATAGTCCAGTGCATAATACCTCCGTTGGCTAGGTAGCTCACTAGTCACTACGAAATGTCGCAGTAAACTAAATAGTTCACTGAGGCGTTGTCCCAACGCCATCCAGCAGTAGCTACAGATAGCTCCTGACATCAATGTCCTACAACAACATGCATATTCGAGTCCCTGGCTTACATCGCATGAGTGAGGGCTGCTGAATAGGGTCCAGCTGTAGCTCAGGAGAATCCTTTTGCATGCTGAATGTAGCGTTTAGGGTCCAGCTGCAGCGCCGTAGAATCCTTTCTGGAGCTGGAGGCCACTCGAGTATACACACAGACAGTGGAGCTGTTTGCAGACAGCGAGGTGGCGATGTCTTGCAGATAACACAATCACAAGTATGATTATATAATATATATATTTTATTAAAAAAAATTATATAAAATAATAATAAAAAAAAAAATTACCAAAAAAAAAGTTGGCAGGTAAGAAATATGCTTGGCGGGTAGATTCTTCTCCTCTACCCGCCACTGGTCGGTGAGTCAAAAAGTTAATTTCGCTCCTTGGTTGCTGTGCTGAAGCCTCATATTATTATTCTGGCATCCCTCCTCCATGTCCCCTCTACTGATTTTAGTTTAGAAGTTTTGGGGACAGAGTCATAATCTCCAGGGCAGCTCCTTCCCCCAAGAGATTAGAGTCTAATCCCGCCTCCAGACCCATCTCTTCTCCACTACCCCCCATGCACCCTTGTGTGTTTGTGTTATGCTTGTCTGTTGTTTGTCTCACTACCCTGCCGCTTGGTGTAACATGACTTTGATTTCCAGAGATGTATGAATCATTATTATGATTACATTCTCCTTCCTGTGTGTATCAGACGAGGGAGACCTTGCAGCAGGCCCTGGAGAGCCTCAACATGAATGGATGCTCAGTGGAGGACCTGAGCTTGGATTTCACCTTACCTGGGTACCCCCACATCGATCTGAAGAAGGGGGGCAAAGACACCCCTGTCACCATCTACAACCTGGAGGAGTACCTCAGGGTACGGTGGCATGCAAGCTTTCCTAGTGAACTTTGCATACTCTGATACTCACTCAATGAATGCTTTAATGTCTCTGTGTGGCCGCAGTCATTGTTTTCCGGTTGTCTGTCCGTATGTCCGTCACATTCTCGTGAACGCAGTATCTCAGGAACCCCTTAGGGACTTTCTTAAAGTTTGCCACAAACATCCACTTAGACTCGAGGATGAACTGAAAAGACTTTGGTGGTCAGTACAGACTACTACTTTAATTGGTCTAGGTCAGGGGTCAGCAACCTTTACTATCAAAAGAACCACTTTTCCCCCCTCCCACAAAATAAAATGCTCAGGGAGCCGCACAACCTATTTACCCTTAAAATGAAGATAACGGTGTATAATGTTTTATATATCCCCAAGCATACCCCACATTTAGCATAAAACGCCTGACAATTGCATACCCAAAGTAATTTGCGATTTATTATACTTTATACTTATAGCACACAGTTTGTTGCATTAATGGAATTATAAAGCAACAAAAAGAAAAGAGTTGACTTTTTATTGCTGTTTTTACCTGTTATAACAAAGGAAAACCTCAAACTCTTATGAAGAGGAGAAAAAATACTGGCTGTGTAGACCTATTTTTAAATAAAACACAAGAGGAGACAAAACACTGGTGTCTGTAGACCGACTTTGAAATAAAACCCTGAACTATTCAGGTATATTTGAGTCCTTCCCTTATTTGTGGAACATTTATCAAATAAAAAGTTGTCTACTTTGAAAAAAGACTACCATGTGTAGACCTACTTTGAAATAAAACACAGAAAAGGAGAAAAAAACACTGGCATCTGTAGACCTACTTTGAAATAAAACCCTGAACTATGTAGCTCTATTTGAGTCCTTCCCTTATTTGTGGAAAATCTATCAAATAAAAAGTAAATTTTTCATTGTTCGCAAATTTCTCACCACATATCAGGCATACAGGTAAGCCTGCATCGTTAGTCGTGAAAGCAAATTAATATGTCCACGCTGAATGAAACCCTCTATTTTCCTCAGACTTTCCTTTTTTTGGATTTATCCATGGTTCGGAAACTCAAGATTAGCACTTGCAGACGGCAGGGAGAGGCGCGGGGTGTGACGTACTGTAATTTTAGTTGATGAAATATTATTGTTGACTAAATATTTTAGTTGATATTTTTTTTCATTTCAGTGTCACAGTATGACATCGATCTCCAAAATAAAATTATATATTTTTCTTTAGCCAGGGAGCCGCAGCTGATTGGCTTTGGCTAAAGAGCCACATGCGGCTTCGGAGCCGCAGGTTGCTGACCCCTGGTCTAGGTTAACCATGATAGAGCCCCTCCCCTAAATGTCAGCCCCACCCACTTTTGTATCTCGAGCACCATTTGTCGTAAAGACTCAGGCCCAGGTTACACAGGGGGAAAACGGCAACGTTGTATTTTAGAATGATCGAATGATTTCGTTTGCATGTCCAAGTTAAATGGCAACAGTGTTTTAGCTGCAGTGATGCCAGTAACGCGTTACTAAGTAACGCGTTATTGTAATCTGATTACTTTTCCCCGAAAATAGTAATCTAACGCGTTAATTTTTAAAAGCCAGTAATCTGATTGCAGTTACTTGTCCAAGTGGCTGTGCATTACTATTTCGTTACTATCTCATCATAAATTCATAATGCAGGCGGAATGCAGTATTTTATTTCGTTTTCGACAGTCAAAAATACATTTTGAGCTGTTTTTCTTATTTGGGAGTGACGTGGTGTGGCAGTGAAAGGGTTAAATACAAGAATGTGTCCCGCGGCGTGACTGGTCCCTCTGTCTGTGAGTGACTCTGCTTTGGTCCAATCACATTCCCCATACACAGTCTGCGAATCAGAGGCAGAGTAGGGCGGGTCTTCACAGCACGTCATGTGACATGTGCGCCAATCGTGTGACAGCAGGGCTCCGTCGTCGGAGAATTCCACCCCAAAACGCTTGGCAAAATTAAAAGTGAAACCGCAAGATGACTTTTGCGGTTTCTGTTCAGAATTCCACCCCAAAACGCTCGTCTAAACGTAGCCTCAGTCACTACTTCACGGCGGAGGAAACAAAATACTGTCTACCGCTAAAAACAGCACATCCAATTGCATTGAAAGCATCTGGAATCACAACACTAGCCGACGCTTAAACTAGGTACAGGAGGGTTGATGGTGGCAGAGCAAAAGCTCTTATTTGCCAGATTTACATTTAATTTACATGTTAAAGAGAGACTGATTGTATGTTTATAGAGAGACATTTATAAAAACAATTTAATAGTTACAGTTGATATAATTGAATAGTTCAGCCTGCATTTGTTAGATGTGATACACTGGTTTTGTAAAACCGCTGGCTGCTCTAATGCTGTGAGCATCATAGACTGTTGCTTTACCATACTTGATGGTACAGAAGCTGAAGCACTAGTTTAACAATTTACGTTATGTGCAGAGAAACAAGTTAAAAACAATTTATGCACTTTCAATAAAGCGTTTAAAAAAAACTGTTGGGGGAACGACGACGACTTCGTAACCTAGTTACTTTCAAAGTAACTAAGTTACTCTGATAATCAAGTAATCAGTAAAGTAACTTAGATTACTTTTTAAAGGAGTAATCAGTAATCAGATTACTTTTACAAGTAATCTGTGGCATCACTGTTTAGCTGGCATTTTCGTTCTCCTAGCGGCAACGCTCCAAGGGAGTTTTCGTTCTCAAAGTCCCTTGGAACGGTGCCATGTAACCTCACGCGAGCCGGAGCCATTCACGTCCAACACCCATGTGCACTAGACACCGACGTCCACATGCCCTCACCAACGTCCGAAGAGAACAGGATCCAGCCATATTTTTCCAGCACTGGATTAGTCAACATGAACGACCAAGTAGCTCAGGTGTTCGCAGCCTTTATTAGTTTTAACTTCTTTAATTCAAATTTTCTTTAGTTTGCAATAATGCAACTGCAAGCCAATGTTCTGAGATTTATTGCCTTTTTATTTGTAATAGTTAGGGCTAAACGGTGTATTCAAATAGCCTAACAAATAAAAGGTATATCTCTCGGAACATAACATTGCTCAAGACGTAAAAGATGCTGTAAAAGATAGTTAATCTGGATAACCAAGGCATGGATTTTGTCGAGGCAGGTAGCACTGTCGAAAATTTATATCTATAGACTGGTATATTTTTCGTCCACGAAAAATGGAGCCTCTAATAAATATTGCTCAAGATGTAAAAGACACCACTTATACTATTCTGAGAAGATAATTCATCTGTATCTGGATAACCGAGGCACGGATTTTGCCGAGGCAGGTAGCATTATTTCGGTAAAATTGATATCTATAGACTGGTGTATTTTTCGTCCACGAAAAATGGAGCCTCTAATAAATATTATTGCTCAAGATGTGAAATATGCATAAAAGATAGCCACTTTATACTTGCCCTGATGCCTGGCAGTGTATAGGCAGTGTAAAAAGGTCATGGTGCAAGATGAGGGTATATATGCCCTCTGTTATATTTGCCCTATAAATGTAAATATTATTAACATCAAAATATATATTTAATTAAACTGAAGAATTTCATTTAAAAATTTAAATGGCTAGGCTATTTAAACATTGTTATGGAAATCGTAATTAAATTCTAATGCTTCAATTCATTCAGAAACGTTGCAGCAAACGATCCATGTGTGCATTTGTTTACATAATAACGTACATAAATAACATAATATTATTGAGGGAGGAAAAAAAGGAAACTGAAGAGAACAGGATAACCTCGCGCAAGCCATTGTCGTTGCTGTAGTCGAGCGTGGGCGTCAGCATCATGGATGAACACAGGAACAGACTACATCCATGCTCCACTTTATTAAAGATAATCTGCCAACGATGCTTAATAACAACCCATAGGCATTTAGCCTAAGCGTCTTTAGGCTAAGATCTTTCGGACCTTGTTTTAGAAGCTTATAGCCAATGTTCCAAGGCGCCTTTGACGCTGTTTAGCCTATTAAATAGGCTAATTGTTTTTTCAGCCGGTTATTCATTTTAACTTCTTTAATTCACTTTTCTTTAGTTTGCAATAATGCAACTGCAAGCCTATGTTCCGAGACATATAGCCTTTTATTTGTAATTGTTAGGCTATTTGAATCCACCATTTAGGTCTAAACGGTGTATTCAAATAGCCTAACAAATAAAAAGGTAATATGTCTCGGAACATTGGCTTGCAGTTGCATTTTTGCAAACTAAAGAAATGTGAATTCAAGAAGTTAAAACAAAGTTTAGCCTATTCAATTGTTTTAGAAGCCTATAGCCAATGTTCTGAGGCAAACTGTTCTGAAGGTCCAGATTAATGATTAGACTTAAGTCAAAAGCACACGGCAGGCCACGGATAATAAACTATCGATTTATATCGAATTCGTTAAACGTATTTGTTTTACTTATTATTAAACGCATAGATAAGACCGGTCTATCCTACATTACGCGCAACCAATGAGTCTATCGAGAGAGAGATAGACCAGTATAGAGAGAGAGATCTACCTTTAGTTCAACAAAAGGTAAATTTACCTAAAGTCCACATTTATTATGTTATATACCTTATGTGTTGTTTATTTGTATAAGAAATATATCTTTACACTGTTTATTTACTTGATAGTATTTTTATTGTCCTTTTATCGCATCTGTGTATTGTAAATGCCAGTGTGTTGGAGCGGGAGAAAAAAGCTCAGTGACGTGTGTAATTTACGAGAGAGCAGGTTTTGCTCGTGAGCTATGATTGGAAACAGTATCGTAATATAAGTTTAAGGAGAAGTGGAGTAACGTACTCCGACATAGATCTGCCGACGTGAAGAAAATAATGGATGGTGAAGAGACGTTGGGCTGAGTTCGGTTGCGTCTGAATGATGCCATATGTTACATGTGTGTTTTGATGTTAACACATCGTTATGGAAATCGTAATTTAGTTATTTAATGCTTCAATTCATTCAGAAACGTTGCAGCAAACAATCCATATGTGCATTTGTTTACATAATGATAACGTTAATAACTAATGTTTCACCCTGTTAGTCAAGTTGAACAAGTTGAAAAGTTGAAATACCTCCGTGCATGCTCGGTGTTGAATTCAGTGACGAGATCCGTTGCCGTCTGACCACGCATAGCTTCTGACCACGCATAGCTTCTGACAACGAAAATAATTCAGGAGACAAACGTCGTCTAACCTGACTGTGATAACACAACGTTCTGAAAAGTGAAAATGGTTGGCCGAGGAATAGAACTAGGGATGTCCCGATCCGATCACGTGATCGGGATCGGCGCCGATCACATGCTTTTCAGAGGATCGGGATCGGGGAAAAAAATTTAATATAAATCTGCAGTCAAAAAAAGTTTTTTCCCCCCCAACAAACATGACCATGTTCACGTCTTAAACTCATACGGGGGCCTTAGTTTTGGTTTTAAATTACATATAATATATCATTAATGTATTTATTGTCCATAACAAACACATTCCCTTTAATTTACACCGTTGCAACAAACACATTCCCTTTAATTTACATCACAACAACACGTCGCTCCCGAAACACGGTTATCCACTGACTTGAGCAGCTAGAGGTTTGGAACTAAGCATTTTAAAATAGAAAGTCAAGCCAGTCCAACAGCAATTGCAATGTTTGCAAGGAGGAAATTCCGTGTGGAGGAAAAACTCATGAAGCAGCAGGCTGGAGGCGGAGTTGTAGACTAACTTTTCACCTGGATAACGTCAATTATTTGCTGTGACTGAGGATTATCGTCGGCGTTTCAGACCGTAAGTCGAACACTGAATGTATACTAATGTCCAAACATATATTGAAACTTTTAATATTTCTCATGAAGCACATTTATCAGGGTGAATATAATAACAAGAGCCGCCGCGCTCGCGCCCCTAGGGACTATAGGCAACAGAGGGGCTTGTCTTGCTCCGCCAGTTTCTGACAAATGCGTCAAAATGGATTACTAATGTGAAAGATCGGATCGGGAACGATCGGGATCGGTAGATATTTAAAATCACATGATCGGAATCGGATCGGGAGCAAAAAAAGGCGCTCGGGACGCGTGAATATTAAAGGCAACCAACTTGTGTTCGGCTTTTCTCTGATTGGCCGCGCCCCCCGCCCCCACGCGCAAACAAGCGGCAGTCGTCCCACGCATAGGGTCCCACGTCCCAAATGAAATCCAAGGAGCGCAAGCGAGCGGCAGCGCGGGCAACCAACTTGTGTACCAACGCACTTGTGTTGGGCTGCAAATGCGCTGAACTAGAAAGCGTAACGTTATTATGTTTCGCGTTTTATTATGTTTCGCGTTTTTAACAACCAACTACCAGATTCACTCGTGTATAAACAAAGCCCATACAGTTATGAAATGCGCTGAACTAGAAAGCGTAACGTTACTATGTTTCGCGTTTTTAACAACCAACTACCAGATTCACTCGTGTATAAACAAAGCCCATACAGTTATGAAATGCGCTGAACTAGAAAGCGTAACGTTATTATGTTTCGCGTTCCATTGATTAACGCCATTACCTGCTGTGCTGTAGGAAGCAGAGGTACAGTAAGTTACAGTAGGTGTAGGTTACATGTTTAATCAAAGCCCATACAATTTTTTAGATGAATGATTGTGGATATAATATAGAAAACACATCATTATGATATTGTCAGATGGCGCAAAATACAATGGTGAGAGAAATATATCTCCAGTGATAAAACCCAGTGCTCTATGTCTCTATGATACACAGCGTGGATGTTTCAGAGGGAGAGGCATGACTTCGCGACAGCCATATTAGACACTCACTGTACATCAGTGTGGAACTGTAACGTTATATGTTATTTCGCCCGTGGAGGCTGCTGAGCCTGAAGCGCAGCGGGGCGACGCGGTGGTTTATCCCCGGCTTCCGTGCGCCGCCAACGGTTTGACTCGGTTCAGCTCCAGCAGCAGCAGCGGCCGTTCCTCCGTTGTAGAAGCCCTTCAATGACAGCGGCTCTCATATTTTGCGAATGCATAAACTATATCTTAAATTATGGCTATGTGTCTAATATGGCTTATCAATGACTTCGCGACAGCCATATTAGACACATCGCCATAATTTAAGATATAGTTTATGCATTCGCAAATATGAGAGCTCTGTCATTGAAGTGGGTGGTGGCAGCATTACTAACAGTAGCGATTTTTATTGTTTTGTCATGACCAAACATAATCCCAACATAGATAGGAGGTGTACTGTATGTCAAATGTCGGTCATGTGGTGGAAGAGTTTAGTACAGTCACACAACAGAACACCGCTGTAGTACAGTCACACAACAGAACACCGCTGGTTCTGCCGCGTCTCTCTTGCCGCAAGGGCGTGTGCTAGTGGATTGATTGATTGGCCGTGTGGCCAATCAGAAACGCTGAACGAAAAGCTGAACACAAGTTGGTTGCCTTTAATATTCACGCGATCGGGACATCCCTAAATAGAACCATGAGGAAGTATTTCTAGTTCACATTTAGTATACTTTAATTTAGTTATGACATTTACAAATGTTATATTTGACTAAAGAATAAAGTGCTCATTAAGAAATATGGCAACTAATTGAGCATCGACTAAATCACTCACAGATTAGGAAGTAAAATCAGGCTGCATGGCCCACAAAAATATACTGTTTCTTTTATCTCACTTACCTTGGTATTAAGTCTTTGCCCCTCTCTCCCTCCCTACAGTTGGTGGTATACTGGACCCTCAATGAAGGCGTGTCGAGGCAGTTTGAGTCGTTCAGGGAAGGGTTCGAGTCTGTCTTCCCCCTGCACCATCTGCAGTACTTCTATCCAGAGGAGGTGAGGCCCCTTACCCACACCCTCCCAAATAGAGGCATTGCACGGAATGTTTGTTTAATTCTATTTCTTCCAACATGGCAGCCTGTAACCATTGGTTACCTCTTTCGGAAGAAAATGGCTAATGTGCAGTGGTAAGAGTAGGTAGAACATTGGAAAAGCATGATATTATTGTCCCACTGTGACTTATTTACAACATGCAGTAATATGACACCAAATTGGAGGACAAATGGGCAAACATTCCACGAAAGCCCACTATTGTCAGAGATGTGTTTTTTTGTGTTTTCTTTACACAGGAAATCCGTTTTTAAACTCTGTTCCCATTGTTTCCTGCTAATGTTGTGTGGTCCGGATCACATCCGTGGATAACTCATGTCCCTCCTCTCCTGCCGTAGCTGGACCAGCTGCTGTGTGGCAGCAAGTCCGAGACGTGGGACGTCAAGACATTAATGGAATGCTGTCGGCCCGACCACGGCTACACACACGACAGGTGAGTCAGCCAACTGACAGCTGGAGCACATCGCTGATGATACATGCACCGGGAACACGTCAGCGGTGCTTCAAGTCACTGGCAGTAGGCCTGAACAGTATCAGGGATGCGATTTCTCCGGTTTAAAACGGAATTCCGGTTTTTCTGACCTAAAATAGTGACTCACGTGAATCATGCAGAAAAGCAATAAAAACATTTGGGCGGGGGGGGGGGGGGGGGGTTATTAGTAGTAGTATTTTATTTCTTTTCAGTCATCATCACACACAGTACAATATACATCATCATTTATCAATATTTATCAAAGCTTACATCGCTTTCATCCGCCTCTGCTGTGCTCAGCACCAATGAGAAGCGGCTATTTGCTTTTTCCCCGCCTCTGCTGTGCTCTGCACCAATGGGAAGCAGCCATTTGCTTGTTTTCTGAAAGGCGACCATTACTCTAGCTCTACACGAGTAAACTTGACTCGACAACACTGACCTGCGGCAACCTTTTCCGAGACAGTAAGTTCATTTGACTTATTCTAGTCTAAAGAAACATATATATTACTGTAACTGACGGGTTACAAAACCCTGACTGTATTAAAGATTGTGATATATTAAACCACTACTAGTTATGTACTTTAATTACTGGCCATACAGTACATGAATATATATGGTGAACACCCACACAAGAATACGGCATTGACACATAAATTATATTGGAGGGTTATTTATTATTATTAAGCACCGTTAGGTTACAGATTGAGAATTAGGCTCGCGCTTGTATGGCGAAGAACATACGTAAAGTCAGTCAAGAGCATAAGTCAATGAGAATAGTAGGAATACTATGATGGGTCTAAGCTGACGCCACCTGTGGTATAGCAATTATATGGGCCACACCGGTACCAACTGGAGACACTGGGTTCCCTCCGGGGTGTAAAGCCGGGAGGGGTAGAGGAATGTTCGGGTACACAGTCTGAGTCAACGAGGAATAAAGAGGCTCCAAATACAGGAGCCGGTGCATGTACTCCCTTGATCAGCAGACAAAGCAATAGTTGTAATCCAAGATGCTCGATAGCATTGACGACAGCTAGCCAGCCCCTTCCAAGAGGCGGGCCAGAGTGGTGATCCTCACGAGGTTAAATCCCAAACGACAGTGGAATCAACGGTGCTCTTCTCCGGTGGTCACGGTCCCAAAGCAATATAATCCAACCAGAAATGGTTCTGCAATCGCCGGTGTAGATTCTCCTGTGTACATATCCAACGGTTCTCGCCTAGGACTCCTCGGGTGTGCGCACGGATTTAGGCCGCACAGCCTGGATAAGTGCACTAGCTAAATACACGACGAACCGATGGTAATGCTGGTCACTGAAGAACTGTAGCCGCACGATACACAATAAATGATCGACTATTACTTCACATTAGATTAAGTCGAACTCAACGTTACTGCGTTAAACTCTGACACTTTAACATTCTATTCGCACACGGTTCTCAATGCTCTATTTAGATGCAAGGTTGCTCACTTCACTGCACGTTGACTCGTGGTGAAGGCTTGGACATTGAACTTGAACTACTGCTGTTTACACCTGCGCCGTATTTATACGTAAGGTGAATATCTAGTCCCAACCTCAGTTCTTGTCTCGTATTACTATGCAGACTCTGGGCATGTACCGACATGCCCGGAGTTGCCTTTGAACTTGCCGTTGGGGGCTTGGTCGTTGGCGCCTGGGGTCGCTGTCCAATAGGAGAGCGAATATTACTCTGGTTTGTATGCAGGTAAAGGGATATTCCGTGTATATATACAAATAATATACAAGGTATATCAAACGATACATATATATATTCAGTTTAATCTGGCCCTTCACAACAATTACTATTGCTATTGATAAATCTAGGTAACATGACGAATGCGTTTGTTAACACTAGCACAGCCGACAAGGGGTCAAATGACCCCTAGGCATTTTCAATAAATGTATCCTTGTTGCTCTGTCACTCAATGACTTTTCCTAAAAGTACCTGTTTTATCTGGCACGGTTTCTGAAATTTCAAAATGACTTCAGGAAAGTTTTATTAGAACGTTATTCCACATAATGGGCCGTTGGAACAGACGAAAGTCACAGCACTTTGCGAGCATCTAGCACAGGGGTGGCCAACCCGTGGCTCGCGAGCCGCATGTGGCTCTTTGCCCGTCGATGTGTGGCTCTTCCATCCACAAAAATATATATATATATATATACCGTAATTTTCGCACTATAAGCCGCACCTGAATATAAGCCGCAGCAGCTAAATTGAATGATGTGTACATATATAAGCCGCACTGGACTATAAGCCGCAGGTGTTTTAATGTTTAATTACCATATGTAAGGGTTCGTGCACAGAGGGGATTGTTGGGAAAGGGATGGCTGTTTGAGGAAGCTCCCATTTATTAACATTTTTGTTTAAACAGGAACGATAGCCAGTTAGCCAGCGCCAGGTATAGTAGGTACCAACGTTGGCTCGCATAACGATAGCCAGCGCCAGCTACAGTAGGTACCAACGTTGGCTCACATAACGATAGCCAGTTAGCCAGCGCCGGGTACAGTAGGTACCAACGTTGGCTAACAAAACGATAGCCAGTTAGCCAGCGCCGGGTACAGTAGGTACCAACGTTAGCTCTCATAACGATAGCCAGTTAGCCAGCGCCGGGTACAGTAGGTACCAACGTTAGCTCTCATAACGATAGCCAATTAGCCAGCGCCGGGTATAGTAGGTACCAACGTTAGCTCACATAATGATAGCCAGTTAGCCAGCGCTAGCCAGCACCTGCGAAATCGAATGCCAAACTGATATCAGTAGCTAGATAACATTAGACAACGCCTCATGTATTAATAAACTAAAGTGAATAGTTTGTTTACTGGGTCATTTTGTTTAATGCTTCAGTTATGTTGAAAGAGGAGCTCGGAGCTGCTCATGCACTCCTCTTGCCATAATGGTTTGTTGACGTGGTTATGTGAGGCGGAGGAGGAGGGGCAAGGCGTGCACTGCTGCAGCAGATTTAGGAGTCTGATCTGACGGTCACAGAGCTGAGGGAGTGCGCCCAGTTAGCTGTAAAAATCCATAGATTAGCCGCACCGTTATATAAGCCGCAGGGTCGAAAAATGGGGGGGAAAGCCATGGCTTATAGTCCGAAAATTACGGTATATATATATAATATATATATATATATATATATTTTCTTTTTTTACTCAAACCTACATTTCATTGTGGTAAACCTCATATTTTTATATTCGGAGGTAATTATATAGTTTACACTGTTTATTTTTCTCATATTTCTCATATAAGCTGTCGGGTCATCTGACCCGTTCCTGGCGGGAATCAGTGACATTTTCTCCATGGCTGTGCTAGTTTTAATCAGAACGTTATTTACGCGACAACCACTGTGTGTGCGCGTTCGCGCCGCTTGCTTTCCATGTATGGCTTAATGTACATATGAATGCGTTTACATTTACACATAAATGCAGCTATGGCATATATTCGGCCGAATCCTTCACAAATATTGGACCGAATGTAACGTTATTTAATTAAGTTTGTAGTGTACTCCCTCGTCCTAGAACCAATGCTTTAAAGCTGTCTTTTATTTATAGGTGCATAACACTCTGGAACAACCTACCTAGTAAATCGATTTTTTTAAAGAAACTCAAATCACACTTTCAGCTGTTACCTTAATGTGTATTGCATTTGTGTATGGGTTTTTGCCTATTAGCCTACAAGTTCAAATTGTTTTGTATCTTTACAATAATTGTCACTCATCGCTTTCAGCATCTTATCACCTTGTATTTATTCTTTATACTCACCCTTACCACTTTGACTGCCAGCAGGGGGTGCCCTAGATACCCTGTTGAGTGCCAACGCTCTATTCCAGGGGTCAGCAACCTTTTTGACATGGAGTGCCTGTTTGAAATATAGTTGTAACTAGTGTGCCTCAACAATATTCCATGCATCGTAATTTTTTTTTCTCATAATCAGGTATTTTTTATGATAATTTTTACATTATTACATCATTATTGTTATTATTAACAATATTATTATGATGGTTGTATCGACCCTAAATCTGAGTTGGGGGGGGGGGGGGGGGGGGGGGATGCAATGCAGACAAACAGCTGCATACAGTGCGACCATTTCACTCACATTTGCCCATTCATTTTTGGACACATCACAACATACTGTACGTGTGCTGTCATAGCTCCACCTACAGGCCTAATGGAGAACACCAGGAGAACACCAGGATGTGAATGGAGGGTGAATGTGAGGTATATCGTGTAAATAAGTTTTGATTGATCGCAAGACTACACTGTAAAAAAAATAATAATAAGTTACCAGAACTTAAAAATATTGAGTTCAGTTACTGTGCATTAAGGTTTTCAGTTTTCAATCCATAATAAGTTAACAGAAAAATAAGTACACAACCACATTATTTCAACCTAATAAAACTATGTTTATTGTAATTGTTTTAAGAACACAAGTTGACTTGGTAATACTCACATTTTGAGTAAAAGAAAATTGCTTTTAACATGTGCAATGTTCAATGAAATAGAAAAATAAATAATAAAATTTGTTTATTAATCCCACTGGTCACAATGGTGACCGTAATAATGTTTTTGTTATAAGGCTCTGCAAATGTTACTGAATGATGTAGCAATGTATTTCCAGCTAAATTGAAATAATAAACAAATAAAGGGTCTCAATTAAATATGTGGTAGTAAAAAGAACCTGTTGGAGGATTTCAACAAGATAAATGCGACAACAGTGCAAAATATTTCACTAATATTTCAAAGCAAAGGGGAAAAAAAAGTATATATATTTTTTTTTTTTATTTTTTTTTTATAAATACTGCTGCCCCCTGTGCCTATGCAAATGCCCTGCATAGGCACGCGTGCCTAGGGTTGCCTACCCCTGCTCTATTCGATGACGGTGTTCACATTTGTGAACGCATAAACTATATCTTAAATTATGGCTATGTGTCTAATACGACCATCGCTTATCAATGACTTGTTTGCAGTCAACATTGTCGAAACGGATTGTTTTTTAATCGGTTAATTTCCGTTTTATACCATTTTGAAAAAACGCTCGTTTTTTTAACCGTTCAGGAAAAAATAAAGATTCCACATGAATCGCCCTTTACTGGAATCCACAAAACACGTACGTTTTCGACCTATTTATTAATCGTTTTCAAATAAACGCTAGATTATCGATAGTATGTGTACTTATGCACGCTATAGAAGCGGGCTGAAAAATCGATTATCCATTTCCTGATCAGCACACACGCACACACACGCATATGGCACACGCTGATATATAGGTGAAAATAGCTCTGATTATCCCAAGACTGGTAAAATAGATTCCTTACCTCAGATTAGGTTTCGATACTCATTTCCCGCAATATCGATACTTTCTGCAGTATCGATACCAGCTGGCTCGCTCGCAGTCTTCTACCGCAAGTTGTTGACAGACACACGCTGCTGCAGAGCACGCTTGCCCCTCCTACTCCCCCTCACAGACCAGTCTTCAGTGTCTTCTTGTCAACAAAGCATTAAACATTAAACCATTAACTTTAGTTTAATACATGAGACGTTGTTTACTGATGGCTCATAATATCAACAGCTGATTCGTTGTTAGTAACGTTACAGCTATTGGCTAACGTTAGCTAATCGTTCTTCCATTAGCTTATGCTAGCTATCTGGCCACCTATATAATTACTTCATGGAAACGGAGTAACGTTATGTCGAGTTCATACTTACACTACACGTATGAACTCGACATAACGTTAACGTTATCCCGTTTCCATGAAGTGTTTAATTAAATTAATCTTGTTGAAAATGTAACGTTAATGCTCCGAGCATAGCTCCGCAAACCGGAAGCCGTCATGAAATTGTTGTAGTCATATTGTAGTCTTTTAGTCTTAACTAAAAGATTTTAACCTAATAAAAAGCAGCAGCACTATTGCATAACTGAGTCATGTTTGCTATGTATTTCTTTCTTTAGGGGAGTAGGACATTTGTTTCACAGTTTTAGCATGATGTTTTATAGATGGCTAGGTTAAACACAGGTTTTTGTTTTTAACCCTTTAATCGCCGTTGACGCTGAAACACGTCATTCCCCGCCATGCTTATTCTGCCGATGACGCTGGACAGCGTCTTTGATATCGATATTTAAAAAATTTCGAAATCATATTTCTCCCCCGGAGACATTATATGTACTGGTGAGCCCCTGCCAACTCTCTAACGGTTAAAGAGCGCCATCTGGTGGCCTATCGGCAGATCGCCCAGGTAGAGCTGCCGCGGTATTTATGATTTCCTTACCGCACAAATTTGCAAAATATTTCCTACCGCCGCGGTTATTACCGCACGCACACAAAAAATTAAAAAAAAAAGTTTGAATGAATTTTTTTTTTAGTAGTAGTCTACTCTTTATAGCATATAGCCTGCCTCTAGTCTAAATGTCTATCTTTAGAGGATGACTTTGCAGCATGAATATTGTTTGGGATTCGGCAAGCACGCATTAGTTATTGAAAGTGAAACACGGATTCGAAGTTTCCCCTCTGGTCGTGCGCCGTTCACTCGGTGTCGCGGGCAGGGGTGGTTACCCCTAACCCCCCCGACCCTTTCTTATTATTATTACTATAAAGTTACTACTTTATAATAAAGGCATTCGTTTTGTGGCATTAACATTATATAGTTATACGTTCAATAACATCAGCGTATTTACCGGACAATAGCAAGGCAAGCAATACTCTATTCATATCTCAGTTCCTTTCTTTGCTCAGAGCGTGCCGAGTTGTCCCATTCTGCGGTCTGTTAATAAAGTTTTCAATCAGACAAGTGTATAGAACGAAGGGCTTTTATTATAACATTCGTTGCAGACAGTAAAATCATTATGTCTCGTTTAGTACTCCTTAGGAGTGATGGTAGTCCACTCCGGCGGAGAGTTAAAGCTAACGTTATTAGCCGTGTTGTGATGAGCTGACATTCAGGAAGTAAAAACCTAATACGCGCTTGCCGATTGGTGGTAACACACTGCATGACGCTACGTGTGACGCGTCTCTCTTCTGACCAATCAGTGGTCTGCAATGTTTCACGTGACTTTTCTGGTACCCAATAGGGTCGCTTGGAACCTAGGGTATATCTGCAGAGCCGCAAGCCCAACGAGAGGAGGGTAATTTATTATTATTATTATAAAAAACAGCGGTGACGCGGTATTCAGCCTACTCTGCGGTGGCCGTGATGTAACAGCGATACCGCGGTAATGCGGTAATCGCGGCAGCTCTACGCCCAGGGAAGAAACAGGGAAGTGGAAGCTGGTGCTCATTTCAATTGGGTCCGATCACTCGCTATAGGTCCCGGGACTCGAGCTTGACACAATGGATATCGATCTGTTGCCAATAACTCGATAAACAACATGATTTGGACGTATATACTATTATACAACCTGGAAATGGATCGGGTATTTCTACATCCCATAATAGAAAAAATTCTGTTCCACGCTCATCTCCCAACGGCGAGAGGAAGCTACGGTGAGTTTCAGCGTTATTTTGTAATGTCTTCTATACTAACTGCTCTAATGATCATATCACCCACACTAGATGAATGATATAACGTTGCCCACGGAATTATAAACGACCCCCCGCCCATCCGGTCAACATCAGATCATACGTAGTAACTTCTAGAAGTACGTGCAGTTGAAATTTCTTATCTCGCGCCGATTGCTATCAAACTATACAATCATCAATATAATGCATTTAGGGCTATAAATCACGTTCTGGAGAAAGCTGCAGAAAACGATAACATACTTATACTTTAGACCGTATTTTAGTATGAATATGTGAATGAAAAAGTATAATGTTGCTACACCCTGAACAATAGATGTAGGACTTTGAATGGGCCATGGTAATGTCAATTTAGCAATACAATTTAAAAAGTTATAGCCCTGCAAAGAAGGGGAACTTCTCCATGTTAAATAGGGCTGGCGAGGGATGGTAAATTATGAATTTAACCCCGGCGATCAAAGTGTGAAGAGGGGGGGTTTGATTTTATTTAGATTAGATAATTTAGTTATTTTTAAATGTCTATCTAAAGAGAAACAAAGGGTTTTAAAAGTGTTATATTTAACTTCTCTTATAGTACCAGAGAGAAGCTGAGGAGAATCAACCAGCAACAAAAGCTAAATTTGTATAAAAATATATATATATATTATAAATTTTGCATTTTCGTGCTATGAGTATCGTATCGAAGTTAAAAATTCCAGTATCGTGACAACACTACCTCAGATCAGATGTTCTCTAAAAAGATTATTCAAATTCCTGATCGCCATTCCAAATATCGATCGCGTTTATTGATCCAACGCTGGGTGGTCGAAACCACAAAGACTGCAATCGGCTCAGATTACATGCCTGACAAGTAAAATGTGGATTCCGCACTTTCTTTTCTCCATGCGTTTTCATTCAGTCCAATCCAAAGGCTGCAATACCATCCGGAGAGACGATAGGGGGTGGTATTTTCCCAATTCGAGCTCCGAGAGAGTGCCAGTGGTAACGTGAGGCTAGATTGATGAAATATGAATGGAAATCGCTAATAAAAAAAATAACGGTAAAAAAAACGGCATATCTCGTTTCTGTCACTCAACGGTTGGCATGAAATAACGAATTATGCCGTGGCTGGCACTCAGAGTGTTAATCTTAAAGCTTAGAATAACAGCTATTTTATCTCAAAATTCGTATTTTAAATCAAGTGAATTGAGAAACATGTTTAAAGTGTTTAATAGTAGGTTAGAGAGATACCTGGAGGTTAGAGATACCTGGAGGTTAGAGAGAGATACCTGGAGGTGTGAGAGAGAGATACCTGGAGGTTATAGAGAGAAGGGGATATCTGGAGGTTAGAGAGAGAGTGAGATACCTGGAGGTGAGAGAGAGTTACCTGGAGTTAGAGAGAGAGAGAGATATTTAATTCATTTTCTTTGTCCCTCTCCCACCTTCCTCTTTGATTGAGTGTTTGAACATAGATTGCAGAATGGGTACAATACAGTACAGCTCAATACACACAATTGTTAAGGAGATGCAGACCAGAGAAAGACTTTCGTCTTGTTTACATCAGGGTCCCCCATTTTCAATTCATCATAACATATATGACATACAGATACAGTACTGCTACATCTATACATTTATGACATACCAGATTTACAAATACAGTACTGCTTGTGATACAAAAAGCGTCTAAAAAAAAAAAGAGTAACATTTGACGTAGAAACTGTACATTGGAGGAGGGGGGGGGGGGGGGCACTTTACGTTGGAGGTGGGTGGGGGGGGGGGGTTTGGGTAGGCGGGTGGGGGAAACTACATTGGAATATCGACGAAACTTTACTTTGTCCCAAGAAAAAAAATGGTTTAAAAAATGTTCTGTTTTTTGTCTTAAGGCGCAATCGCATCCCTGAGTATACTGTATCAACATTGTCATGGCAATGTGAGCACAGGGAATAGTGACATGGTGTAGGACTCATCGTGAGGCAGGTCTGAACAGGCCATAAAATCTAAGGTGCTATAGATAAAAATGTTATGATAAGTAATAATTGTTTAATATAATACATCCACATTGCTTTTCCCCCAAAACATTCTTTGAATTTATCATTTAAGAAATGTTGGTAGGTCCAAAATGAAGGTTGTTTTACATGGTGCATGCATGTATCCCCTCCCTACGTCCCTATTTCCCCACATGGTATGCGCCTGATTGGATAAATTACATGCTGGTGCCCTAGTGCGACATATAGTTATCTATAGCAGTGCTTCCCAATCCTCTCCTCGAAGCACCCCAGCCGTTCCATGTATTTGTTCAATTCCACCACCAGCACACCTGATTCAACTTAACTAGCCCTTTATTAGTTGAATCAGGTGTGCTGGTGGTGGAATTTAACAAATACATGGAACGGCTGGGGTGCCTCGAGGAGAGGTCACTGATCTATAGCGCTTTTTTTTAAGTTAAAAAAAAGATTGCAAAGTTTGTATTTACCACATTTACAAATGGCAAAACGTTTAGTTTAATTTACTGGTTACCTGGTTACAGCCACACTACACCCCCCCCCCCCCCAAATATCATTCAGGCCTAACTTGCAATTATTTCTGTATTTTTTTCTTTTATTCTTTTTTTAAACAAACATATAAACAAACATGACAACACACGATAAGATATACAAGCATTAATTAACGCTTTGATTGCCGGGGTTAAATTCATAATTTACCATCCCTCGCCAGCCCTATTTAACATGGAGAAGTTCCCCTTCTTTGCAGGGCTATAACTTTTTAAATTGTATTGCTCAATTGACATTACTATGGCCCATTCAATGTCCTATATCTATTGTTCAGGGTGTAGCAATGTTATACTTTTTCATTCACATATTCATACTAAAATACGGTCTAAAGTATAAGTATGTTTTTATCGTTTTCTGCAGCTTTCTCCAGAACTTGATTTATAGCCCTAAATGCATTATATTGATGATCAAATACAGTTTGGTAGGAATCTGTGCGAGATAAAAAATGTCAACTGGACGTGGTTCTAGGAGTTACTACGTATGATCTGATGTTGACCGGATGGGCGGGGGGTCGTTTATAATTCCGTGGGCAACGTTATATCATTCATCTAGTGTGGGTGATATGATCATCAGAGCAGTTAGTATCGAAGACATAAACAAATAACGCTGAAACTCACCGTAGCTTCCTCTCGCCGCTGGCAGATGAGCGTGGAACAGAATTTTTTCTATTATGGGATGTCGAAATATCCGATCTATTTCCAGGTTGTATAATAGTATATACGTCCAAATCATGTTGTTTTTTTCAAGTTATTTGCACCGATCGATGTTCACTGTATCAAGACGGAGTCTCTCTAACGATAGCGAGTGGCCGGACCACATATGGATGAGCACTACCGGTTCAAAGGTTAATTTCCGGTTGGCGATCTGCCGATCGGCCACCAGATGGCGCTCTTGAACCGCTAGAGAGTTGAGAGGAGATCAGCAGTGTGTCTCAGGGCTCCGGAAAGGAAATATGATTTCGATGACAGATTTTTGAAATATTGACATCAAAGACGAGTTACGGCGTCTTCGGCAGAATGAACATGGCTAGGAAAGATGAGTTCCGTTTTCGGCGATTAAAGTGTTAATATATACGATGTGGTTTAATTTCATTAGTGTTGTTCAAATAAGGTTTTTAAACTAAATTAGCGTTATCGTTGACGGGAGCGGAGCTGTAACCAAACGCGCCTGCTACATATTGCTGTCAAACCGGAAGTCCACTTGCCATTATTTCTGTCGAGAAAGACTTGAGTCTTTTAACTCCAACGCTTTTAACTCTTTAAAAATATTGTAGTTCACAGGGGATATAAGCCTGATCATAAACGCTGAGTCTATTCAAGAGAGGGTCACTTAACGACCAACACTAAGGGGGCTTTCTCATTAGGAACGGGTGCTCCGCTCCGTCCTTGAGTGTGAACTCCCCTCCCTCTCCCCCCTCTGGTTTGTGTACACACTGCAGTCTTGGTTCGCTCCGGGTTTTGTTTTAGGTTTGCGTTTTGAGCGTGTAAGCTGCCGTAGGCGATGATGTCACACTCGAAGGTCAACACATGAACAGTTGAACACACGGTGATGGAAACTGGATGCCCGATATAAAGAAACGAATAACCAATAAATATGAAGTTATCTTTGAACTTCTGTTGTCAAGCCTTGTCAATATAACCCACCCCCTTTCCTCACGAATGGAACTGGTGTTGTGGGTCCGCTTTGACCGTTTCCAGGGTTAGCGGCTAACGCTAGTTAGCTTAG
The DNA here is from genome assembly GCF_963971535.1 of Notolepis coatsorum. Taxonomy (NCBI): domain Eukaryota; kingdom Metazoa; phylum Chordata; class Actinopteri; order Aulopiformes; family Paralepididae; genus Notolepis; species Notolepis coatsorum. Next base: position 218,701,812 of record NC_140165.1, on the reverse strand, counting down.
CCTAGTTATGGGATAACTTAGTTAGCAGCTAATGTTAGCCCATTGCTCGCGTCAATTATATTGCATGTCATTGAAGGTCCGCGCTGGTCTGTCTTATGAAATTACAATTGCATGTCATTGAAGGTCCGCACTGGTCTGTGTCTAATTAAATGAGAGGAAAGCTCTGTGCTAATCTCGAAGTTTCATCCACTGAGCCGTAGGGATGGGTACCTTTCACATTTGAACCGGTACCTGTGAATCGATACCGGTACCCAACGGTACCTTTTTTCGGTACTTTAGTCTCAAGAAATTTAATTTACCTAAGTCAGTCGTAAAAAGAAAATCCAAACTTCAAATAACTACAATTTCGACAGTTTTCGGCTTGTCATTGCTCCGACTGCTTTGTTGTTGAATCAAGTCAAATCCTAGGTAAGCATATATTGTGCGTGTGAACGTTGACATGAAAAGAAAAAAGTAAAAAGAAAAAATATATATTTTTTTTTCCGGTTTCTCACTTGATTCGATACTCGGTAGTACCGACGTGTTTCGGTTCGGTACCTCAAAAGTACCGAATTCGGTACCCATCCCTACTGAGCCGTGAGGCTCAACATGCTTGTTTGGTTGAGGTCTGAACTCGCCAAATTGCCCGCTATTGTCCAGTTGTTGCTGTATGTTTTTATCTGCCCAAAATTCAAGCAAGCATGAAAGCATTACAGTAAGCTTGCACACCACGCCCCGCTCAGTCATCGGGGACGCTGGTTCGCACCCGAGACCACCTATTCCAGCGGTCCAGGTTTGGAGCGAATCAGCGTCCCCGGTGGGGGGGGGGGGGGGGGGGGGGGGGGGGGGCGCGCGTGTTCTCATCACACCTTATTTTGGTGCGATCGTGCTCTGATTCGACCCCGAATGGCTAGTGTGAAAGCCCCCTAACAGTCCAGACTAAAGCTAATGTTTCTTTCATGTAGCACATGTACTATGTCTCTCAACCCAGGATCCAACGGACATTCAGGTCTGCGTCGCCATAACCAAAACCAAAACAAATGGCCATGCAACCTGATTTGGGCTCTGACCCCTAGTTGTTTGACCCCTATTGGTTGCAGCCCCTGATGCCCCCTGCAGGGCTGGTTTTTAATGTGCCTGTCGTCTCTCCTCAGCCGCGCGGTGAGCTTCCTGTTTGAAGTGCTGAGCAGCTTCGACGCCGAGCAGCAAAGGCTCTTCCTGCAGTTCGTCACTGGAAGCCCCAGGCTGCCTGTCGGAGGTGAGTTACATGTCTCTCTCACACACACACTTCTATCATGACATGTTGTTGTAATTAATCGCTTGATTGATTGAAAATGTTATTAACAGATTGCAGAATGGGTACAATACAGTACAGCTCAATACACACAATTGTTAAGGGGATGCAGACCAGAGAGAGACTTTCGTCTAGTTTACATCAGGGTTCCCCATTTTCAATTCATCATAACATATGACATACATGACATACAGATGGACAGTACTGCTACATCTATACATTTATGACATACCAGATTTACAAATACAGTACTGTTTGTGATACAAAGAGTAAAAAAAAAAAAAGAGGGAGTATATACATTTGACGAAGAAACTGTACATTGGAGGAGGTGGGGGGAGGTTGGGGAGGGGGGTGACTGTACATTGGACGTGGTGGGGGGGGGGGGGGGATGGGTAGGCGGGGTTGGGGGGGGGGGGCGGGGGGGGGGGTAACTGTACATTGGATTATTGACGAAACCTTACTTGGTTCCAAGAAGAGGGTCTTGTGTATTACTGGGTTAGGACATTTACTGTACATTTACGGTGCCCAGTTTCTAATTGCAGCCTCCCGTAGGTGCTCTTTAAGAGCGGTTTTGAATTTGGGCAGGGGTAAAGTGGGTTTTAGGAGTGAGGTTAGTAGTCTGACCAGTTTGTTTTGTGATGTTTGTAATCTTGTTTTTAGGGCCTTTGAGGTGCTTTGGTACCATGAGGTGCAAGCATAGTCGTAATACCCTTGAATGAGTGCTCCTGTTAGAGTCTTCAGGGTATTCTTGTTTACCAGAGAGGAGATCCGGCACAAGAATCTTGTTTGTTGGTTGACTTTTTTGATACCCTGGGGAGGGTGGTAATAGTTATGTGTTCTGACAGGTATCAGTCCTATGGTGATAATCATGTGTTCTTACAGGTATAAGTCCTATGGTAGTATGTAGGGGTGGGAATCACCAGTTTCATCACGATACGATACGATATCGATTCTTTGGACAACGATACGATATTTGCCGATATCACAGTCTGCCACGATACGATACGATACGATTCAATTCAGGTGCCTGCGATCGATATGAGGCGATATTATGTGCCCAATTAACACAATCCGTCACATTTAGATCAACTAAAAAAAGGCTACGGAAATATCAATTGATGTATTTATTTTTGAGCTCTTCCAGACATTTAAATGAAAAACAATCTATTGTTTTTAATACAAATAGACCTCCTGTTCACTTTTGTTTTTATATATTGAGCTTTAACACACACACAGACACACACACACACACACACACACACACACACACACACACACACACACACAGCCCCCACCCCTCCTCCTTCCAAGTCCCCTCTCTCCTCTCCTGTTCTCTCTCACGGTTAGCTGCTTAGCTTTTAAGCAGCCAACGCAACGTTCATTTAGATATTTAACGCGACGTTGGCATAAAGGAATGGCGACGATGCAACGCCTGTTATATGCATTTGACCCGTTGCGGGGAAAAAACTGCACAGACTTATATCGGCTCGCAAAATAGACGCTCTGAGTGCTTTACAGCAGACGCAAACACTGCTGTAATGTCTACACGGAGTTTCACAATACTGGCCGCCGGCGGATATGACTCGCGGGGATTTTCAAAATAAGAGTATCGCAATATGAATCGATCTTTTTACGTTGCGTCGATCCTATTTGATTATTGATAATAGATCGATATATCGATCTGGATCGATGTATTGTCCCACCCCTAGTAGTATGTATTCTGAGTCGGAAATGTGGCTGTTGCACTTGCTGCTTGGCCCCTGGTATATTTTGTATAGCTATATTTGCTATTTATGTTTGGTCACCCCTTTGTTGAAATTCATCCAATCCAGTTACTCCTTTAAGTTCAAGATTTTTAAGTTTCCAAGTTATTTTTTAATAAACATCTTTGGACCAATGTGTCCCTAAACTTAAACTAATTGGTGTCGTTGCATGATTTTAGCCATTTTGTTATTGTGAAATTGGTATTAAATTTAATTCTGAGTGGCATTAAAAAGTCTTAAAAAGCCTTAAATCTGACTGTGCTAAACCTGCAGATACCCTGACTGAGCTCTTCTGACCAGTCCAGGCTCTCCAGTTCTAGGTTAAAGGCCTCACTAGAGTAGGTTTTTAGGTCTCTAGATGTGACTGTTTTGTGACAGCCGGCCTTTTGTTTTAGCTTTTTGTGGGTACAGAATATCATATAATGATCGCTTAACGCGCATGCTATAACCCCTTTACTGGAGATCTTGGACTTGTCAGAGGTCAGAATGAGATCAATGGTAGTTTGTGTTGATTCACATACCCGGTGGGTTGGGTTATTAGCTGGCTGAAGCCATGCAGATCACAAAACCTACTGAATTACTTGAAGACGGGTGCATCTATTCGTTGGTGATCATTGTTAATACTTATGTGATTCACTCTAATTGAAACTACGATGTGAGTATTTAGAAGCACTGACTGTGTTTAGATGTGAAGCAGCATTTATTTCTATGACCAGCGAAAATCTCATTCAGTCACTCACTCACAGGCGCTCTGGCCCTTTGCGTATGCCCAGTTCAGCTTTTGGTATGGAAATGCTAGCTAAAGTGTTGTACAAGGCAGTTGGCAACACATGTGCCCAAGTACTTCTCTTGTATATCTGGGATGAAACGTGACTTCCTGATGGTGGCAGTGTTGTGTTACATGTAGATTAATGGTTTCATGTCCAGCTCTTTACATAGACATACTCTCATCACATCCAGTACAACCCTTTAAGCCTGCAGCGCTTAGCGTCTACGACATGCATCCTTGTTTAAAAACAATGTGACCACCAGCAGTGATCCGGTTATAGCTATAATGATGGTCAATTGATTCTGATTGCGGCGACCGACAAGGCCGTTGGTAACCGTAGGCTAAATCAACTGACTTTGTGATCCTCAAAACTGTTGTCTAATCTAAAAATAGCATGTCCAGAGAGGCTCTTAATTAATTAGGTACCCCGTTGCGTGCCAGCGCTCTATTCAATGACGGAGCGATCATATTTGTGAACGCATAAACTATATCTTAAATTATGGCTATGTGTCTAATAGGGCTGACCCCTATTAATCTACTAATCGGTCGAAAGGAGCCGTAGTCGACTGGCCAACCTCTTAGTCGAGAAAAAAAATAAAATCCAAAAGAAAAGAGTCCTAGAAGCGTGGCTAACGCTAATGGCACGCATACTAACTGCCTACGAAAACAGGCACAGAGGCACTAAAAGAGGATTTCACCCATCTAATGAACACACTAGACTAGACAAATATCAAGATGTATCCATCAGTGGACCAATTGCATGCTTTTGCAGAGGACAACTAGCCTTCAGTCGACTCCTTCAGACATTAAGCACCCCCCACAGCCCAAATGGAATGATAAATTTTTTCTCTTTTTTTAATAAATATTATACCTTTTTTTTTTTTTTTTTTTTTTTTGACCAATAGTCGACTAACGGCAAATTTTGCCCAATCCTAGTCGACCATCCAAATCCTTAGTCGGGGACAGCCCTAGTGTCTAATACGCCTGTCTCTTATCAATGACTTGTTTGCAGTCAACATTGTCGAAACGAATTGTTTTTTAATCTGTTCATTTCCGTTTTATACCATTTTGAAAAACGCTTGTTTTTTTGAAAGTTTCCGAAAAAAATAAAGATTCCACATGAATCGCCATTTACTGGAATACACAAAACACGTTGTCATTTTTCAGCCTATTAAATAGGCCGAAAGTATGAATCGAAAGTATGAATTGTTTTCAAATAAACGCTAGACTATCGATAGTATATGTGTACTTATGCACGCTATAGAAGCGGGCTGAAAATCTATTATCTTATTTCCTGATCGCACACACACACACATACACACGGGACACGTATAAACAAAGTAGTAGTAGTTGTATCGCGAGAGGTTAAGTGTTGGACTGTGACGTCATAGGAGACACTCCAAGCTGCACTTGAATGCACAGACTGGAGTGTATTCCGTGATAACACAGCCAATATTAACGAATACACTGAAACGGTGCTTGACTTTGTCTGTACTCTGGTAGAAGAAACAATCCCCTCTACCACAATTAGAATCTACCCAAATCAAAAGCCCTGGGTAGATAAATCCGTCCGTGAGGCTCTGAAAGTGCGCACCTCAGCCTACAACACCGGGCTGCCTGTACGTTAATGCCAAGCAAGCAGTGCAAAAATGCTTCCGCATTCGTCACCGCACGCTAGTGCGGTAAAGCGCCCTTCTTTTCAGACAAATGCTACCATGCGTGCACCGGCGGCGGCGTGCTCGCTCAGGTGCGTGCGTGCGCCGGCGTGCTCGCGCGAGGTGCCCGCGCATGCGACACGAGCGGAGCTCAATATATATAAGTCACCGCCCCTTATTCAGTATCCAACAAATAGCTCAATTGGCAAGGACACATGGCTGTGGATCCTATGGCTTGTTTGCTGGCGAGTTCGAATCCCATCGAAAATATTTTTTAACGTGATTTTTTTTTAACGTGTATTCTTTCGCCGATTAAGGTTAGGCATTGTTTCGGAGTTGGTTAAGGTTAGAACGGTTAAGTTTAGGCGCTGTTAAGGAGCTGGTTAAGGTTAGAGTTTGTCAAAGAGAATGGCAATATAATTTCTATGGTTAAGGTTAGGCATTAGGCATTGTTTCGGAGTTGGTTAAGGTTAGAACGGTTAAGTTTAGGCGTTGTTAAGGAGCTGGTTAAGGTTAGAGTTTGTCAAAGAGAATGGCAATAGACAGCCTATTTCCGCGAAAATGAAAGGCGCATTACTGCATGCCACTACGGTAAATTTTTGCACTGCTTGCTTGGCATAAAGCTACACGCCACCGGGCTAGTGACAGGCAACATGGAAGAACACAAGACGGCAAGATACAATGTCAGGAGAGCAGTAATAGAGGCAAAACGGCATTACAGGCTGACTCTAGAGGTATGTGGCAGGGCCTCAGAACAATGACTGATTACAAAGGCACCTCCCTCAAACTGAACAGTGACATCTCCTTAGCAAATGATCTCAATACCTTCTATGCAAGGTTTGAGGCTGTGAATGACAACACCAGCCTACAAGCCACGGCAATGGGGGGGGGGGGGGGGTCTGCTGATGGAGACTCAGTGTTCAGGGTAACAGAACATAAGGTGAGGCGGACCTTTAAAAAAGTGAATATCAGGAAGGCAGCAGGACCGGACGGCATCCCCGGCCGCGTCCTAAAAGTCTGTGCCGACCAACTGGCCCCGGTATTCACTGACATCTTTAACCTGTCCTTAGAACAGGCTGTCATCCCCACCTGTCTGAAGAAGTCCACCATCATCCCTGTACCCAAAAAATCTACGCCCGCTTGCCTCAACGACTACCGCCCTGTAGCCCTCACCTCCATAGCCATGAAGTGCTTTGAGAAGCTAGTGAAGGGCTACATCTGTTCCTCCCTCCCCATCAACCTGGATCCCCTGCAATTTGCATACCGCCCTAACCGATCCACGGAGGATGCCATAGCCCATGTGCTGCACACAGCAGCATCACACCTGGACAAGAGGCAGGGGAACTATGTGAGAATGCTGTTCATTGACTACAGCTCAGCATTCAATACCATAGTCCCCTCCAAACTCATAGCCAAGCTCAGGGACCTGGGCTTGAACTATGACCTCTGCCAGTGGGTCTTGGACTTCCTGACGGGCAGACCCCAGGTGGTAAGAGCAGGCAACTGCACCTCCTCATCCATCACGCTCAACATAGGGGCCCCCCAGGGCTGTGTTCTGAGCCCCCTCCTCTACTCCCTGTACACACATGACTGCGTGGCACAGCGGAACAACAACACAATCATCAAATTTGCTGATGACACAGTAGTGGTGGGCCTGATCTCTGCCAACGACGAGAGGGCCTACCTGGAAGAGGTAGATAATCTGTCACAGTGGTGTCAGGAGAACTGCCTCTCCCTGAACGTCAGCAAAACAAAAGAGATGATTGTGGACTTCAGGAGGTCGGGGGTCGAGGACTACAGCCCCCTCAGCATCGACGGGGCACCGGTTGAGAGAGTGAACAGTTTCAAGTACCTCGGAGCCCACATATCCGAGGACTTGACATGGACCACACACATTGACAGTGTTGTGAAGAAGGCACGACAACGCCTCTACTTCCTCAGGCGCCTAAGGAAGTTCCAAGTCAGTCAGAAGATCCTTAGGAACTTCTACTCATGTACAATAGAGAGCATCCTGACTGGCAACATCACCTCCTGGTTTGGGAATAGCACTGCACAAGACCGTAGCAGACTACAAAGAGTGACACGTTCAGCCGAACACACAATTGGAGGGGGGCTTCCCACCCTCCAGAACATTTACAACAAGCGGTGCAGGGGGAAGGCTAAGAATCATCAAGGACTCTAGCCACCCGAACAACTGCCTCTTTGAACTGCTGCGGTCAGGCAAGCGATACCGGAGTCTTAAGGCGAGCACAGAAAGACTCAGAAGAAGCTTCTATCCCCAGGCCATTAGGCTGCTCAACGAACAATAAACACTATGCAACAACCATCAAATGCACACAGCACACACATCCACACGCACACTCACTTTAAACAAACAACTCACTGCAGCACCCACTTTACACACTTTAGAACACCTAAACACACTTTACACTTTATATTTATTGGTAAAGGATTTGCACTACAACTCGTACACCTTACTGTAAATTGTACCTCATCCCATTTCTGCTCTGCACTATATAGTATTGTATATTAGTACATTGCATAGTATATTGTATATTGTATGGTAACTCAGTTACTTCTATTCTGCATCGAACATTGTACATATGTCTATACTGAACACTGTTACCTCTATTTTTACTTCTATTTTACATGCTATACTATTTTATTTCATACTTATCTTGTCTAGCACAGTCTCTGGAGCGTAACAGTAAGAAGCATTAAAATAAATGTATAAACTAAATCCTCAATTTGAATAGTGATTAATCTGATTAAATGAGTATTTTTCTTTTATTAAATCAAGTTTCTTTAATGAATATAACTCATCAGTTTCGTCAACATAAATAATCCAATAAGGGCACGGTTGGTATGAAAGTGATGGTGACGTCTTATAGTATAATATTCGTGTAGCCTAATCTTTAACTGCAACTGTGAAGAAAACCCCCATTGGTTTAAACGGATTGAATAGACACACACAAAAAAAGTTAAAAAAAAAAGTTTTTATTTATTAAAAATAAAATAATTTAATGTTTTTAGAATTAGAATGTCAACATTATGATCGAAGCTTCGAAGCATTCGGTACAGCCCTAAAGATTATTCCAATTCCTGATCGCCATTCCAAATATCAATCGTGTTTATTAGGTATTAGTTGGCCAATGCCAAGGATCGCTGCTCCTGCCCGCTCCCAGTCATTGTGCTAGGCTAGCTGCTCCTCCCCCTCTCCCAGTCATTGTGCTAAGCTACTAGGGTAGCCGCTCCTCCCCCTCTTCCAGTCATTGTGCTAAGCTAGGCTAGCCGCTCCTCCCCCTCTTCCAGTCATTGTGCTAAGCTAGCCGCTCCTCCCCCGCTTCCAGTCAATGAACTGTTGTTCATTCATTACACCTCATAGATGGAGTCATATGAATGTGGTATGAAGTTCTGGAAAAGTCGGGGAGAAGTCTTGTAACTTAACGTGGGAAACCCTGAATGACACTGACTGCACTGCACTAGTCCGTACTGGATCTCTGCACTCTTCACTTTATATATATATATGTACTTTATTGATTAATCCCCCACTGCACTGTTTCGTTTCTTGTCTGTGTTGGAGTTGTTTACTGTGAAAAAAGATAGAAAGTGCATACACTGTATTCCTGCAAAAATTACCATAAATGGCTCAATAAAGGAATCTGAATCTGAACCCCCTCCCCATTTTTTCCCTCCAGGATTCCGGAGTCTCAACCCTCCTCTGACCATTGTGAGGAAGACATTCGAGTCCACGGAGAACCCCGACGACTTCCTCCCTTCAGTCATGACCTGTGTCAACTACCTGAAGCTCCCAGACTACTCCAGCATAGAGATCATGCGCAAGAAACTGTTAATCGCGGCCCGCGAGGGCCAGCAGTCTTTCCACCTCTCCTGATCGCGCCGCGTCTCACATTCAAAATGCCTTCTACAAGCAACCCATGAAGTTATGACTTCCCTCTAGTTTATTTTTTGTTGTTTTTTTTGTAATCACATACATCAAGGCAACCTGTACAGCCTTCTTGTTTAGAGAAAGCAGCTTGCAGAAAAATTAGACTTCAGATATATATTTGCTGCCCCCGTCTCCTACAAAACGGAAGGCGTTACATGACTCACAGAACTTAAAAAAAAGAAAAGAAGAGAAAATTCTGAGAAAAAAACGTATATCAGTAGTTGAGTAATCTTTAAAAAAAAATGAGAACCTGGGTGACATTTTAAATTGCATTGCTGTGTGATATTTAAAGAAACAGAAAAGGGATGTTTCCTCTCCTAAGTGGTGGATGACGTCACTGTGTGGTGGGGAGGAGGGGGGGGATAAGGGGGGTCCATCAAGCAAGCTAGGTTCACTTTAGCTCCAAAGATCATTTGTACAGACAAATTTGCAGACTTTGCTCATTCTACACATTTGATAGAATAGCCCTTTTGTTCCCATGTCTTCGTCCCTTCAGTTTGTCTTTTGGCATTCTGTTATGTATTATATGGCCCCAGTTTGTGTGTTGCATATCGGTTCAGCTTCTCCTATGTGTTTTTTTTTTTTTTTTTTTTTTTTGCTTTGTGGAAAACGAGAGTTGCAGTTGGTTGAATGCGGGTAGTGATGAGAGCATAGCATCTTTTCTCTTTTTTCCTTTTTCTACCCAATTTGAAATGGTGTTCTGGCCTATTTACAAAAAAGCTTCAGCTCAAATGTTGAAGACTTATATCCAGTGTGTTGGATAAGTAACCTTTGTTTTGCTCTTACTTTGATAGAGTAGTGTGTCTCTGCTGGACCCTGCGGGAGGTTCAGGCTGCTCTGGGTTAAACTGGCCAGGCCAAGGCTCTGAGCACCCCCCCCCCCCAACCCATAATGTAGCTGGGCACAAAATTTGGCTGGTCTCATTTTATCGTTTCATGGCCAGATAGCATTTCAACTTCATATATGGAATAAAGTTTATATGCAGTTTCACACCCCATTTGAGGTGGGAATGTCTGCTTGACTTTCTTTTATTTTAATTTTCTATATATATATTTTTTTTTTTCCTTTTCTTCCCCCCCCCCCCCCCCCCCCCCCCCTCCCCTTGCTGTAGTTTATTTTTTGCACTGCTGGCTTGGAACAAACCGTGGTGTGCACCTGCAGTCTTTGGCCAGGGGAGGGCGCCACTGTATGCTCTCCTGGCCCAATCGTTCATGTGCTGGTTTCTAAGATCTGCAATAATTTACTGCATCAGGTTCATGTTTTTACCTGAACATAAATAAAGTAACTGTTTGACTCATATTTGTTCAGTGTTTTCTTTCCGTCACCCAGTATTTGTCATAAGCCACTCGTGAGTTCTTTAACCCTATTTTAGAATGATGTATAATCTCAACATGAAATACGATATTAAGAACTGAATATTCTAATGGTGTAACGATGGCTACTAGTGTTTAAAAGCTGTGGAGTTATAGAATTATCAGGTAGAACGAGGTTGCACCTGAAAGGGTTAAAATGACATCATCTTGGATTATGGGAAGGAATGGAATCGAGATGTTAGAATGTGTTTCATGAATGCAGAATAGGCTACAGCAGATCATTTCACACTTGCCTGACGGAGATGATGACACTTTTGGGTCTATTTAAAAAATAAAGGGAAAAAATGCCACTTTCCATTGTTTTAGGAGGTGATGTGAATACAGTAGGGGAAAGTTAAGGGCGGGGGTGGCAAAGTGGGAAATGTGACTCTTGCCTTTGCAAGAATGTTGATCTTTACCGCGCAACAGTGGGTGCCTTGATTCTTGGCTCTTTGGCGTCTCTGTAGACTTCAGGTTTACCAACCGCTGTGTGCCCCTTATTTCATAATGCACAGTGGGAGCAGTGTTTCATTAAACCCTGCTGCATTACTGAAACGGCCAGTGTAGAGATCTGATCTCCCTGGACCGCTAGTCATAGTGCTTCTGTAGTATAAACTTACTTTCCCCACTTATCACAAGCATGAAATATGATACCCTTAGAGTTGTCTAAAGACAACTAAGGCTTTTTTTTACCCAATTGTATTATGTTTTCTCGTATAGGGAGTAGGCCTACAGCCTTTCTTTTCCCTATCCCGACCAAGCCTTTGTGCAGGACCTGTGTTTCTGCGCCGAGGGTGAATGAATGAATGAATGAAAACTTTATTTAACAGATTGCAGAATGGGTACAATACAGTACGGCTCAATACATACAATTGTTAAGGGGATGCAGACCTGAGAAAGACGTTTGTCTTGTTTCCATCAGGGTCCCCCATTTTCAATTCATATAGACATTTATGACATACATAACATACATGACATTTATGGCATAGGGACATATAGGTATTTAGTACTGATACATTTGTGACATAGGCGGTATTCAAATATACAGTACTGTTACCCCTAGATCCTGACAGAGTATATACATATGATGGGGAGGGGACTGTACATTAGGAGGGGGTGGGTGGGTGGGAGGGGAATATACATACGGCAGGGAGGGAATATATACATGCGGTGGGGAGGAGACTGTCTATTAGGAGGTGGTGGGGGTTTTGGGCATTTACGGTGGCCAGTTTCGAATTGCAGCCTCCCGTAGGTGCTCTTTAAGGGCGGTTTTGAATGTGGGCAGGGATTCACATTCCTTTACAGCTTTGGGTAGGGCGTTCCACATTGTTGTGGCATAATTGCGAAACGTGTTTAGTCCCTTGTTTGAGCCGAATCTGGGTTTAACATGATTTGTTGAGCTTCCTCTGGTGTAGTGGTTGTGGTATTCACTGACCTTTGGGAAGTATTTTCACATGTACATGGGCACCCCGGTCGTATAGTGTATCTTGTAGACCAGGCCCATTGCAAGTTGCTGTACTCTGTCGTCTACTCTAAGCCATCCTAGGTTGGCAAAGTGGGCAGGGGTGAGGTGGGTTCTGGGGTTCAGGTCAAGTAGTAGTCTGACCAGTTTGTTTTGTGATGTTTGTAATTTTGTTTTAAGCGCCTTTGAGGTGCTTTGGTACCATGAGGTGCACGCATAGTCATAGTACCCTTGAATGAGTGCTCCTGCCAGAGTCCTCAGGGTATTCTTGTTTACCAGAGAGGAGATCCGGTACAAGAATCTAGTTCGTTGGTTGACTTTTTTTTATTACATTGGATGCCATTTTGTCACAGGAAAGATTTGCCTCTAGGATGGAACCCAGGTAGGTAATTTCGTCTTTCCTTGTGACAATATTGTCACCCACTGTAACTGAGAAGCCGTCGGTCTTGCTGAGTTTGTTATTTGAACCGAAGAGAATGGACTCTGTTTTGCCCATGTGTAATGATAGTTTGTTATCAGCGAGCCATATGCAGATTTTGCCTAGTTCCGTGCTGAGGTTTTTTTTTGAGTCGAGTTTGATTGATTGATTGAAAACTTTATTAACATATTGCAGAATGGGTACAATACAGTACGGCTCAAATGCTCAATACACACAATTGTTAAGGGGATGCAGAACAGAGAACGACTTTCGTCTTGTTTACATCAGGGTCCCCCATTTTCAATTCATAACATGACGTAACACGACATACAGATAGACAGTACTGCTACATCTATGCAAATACAGTATTACAAATACAGATGCCTGCTTCATCGAGAAGCATGCAGCTGCAGAGCGGCGCGCTCAGGACCGGCGCTCTGACGGCCCTGCTGTGAGGCGTGATTTTTTTCCGTAGCCGCAGCCCTAACCATAACTCCAAGCATAACCCACTTCGAAGTAGTTTGTACAGTCCTCTGGCCTGTTTGTAGCGCACAGTGCAATACTCCAATTCAGCCATTGGGTGGGTGGCGCCGGTGTTGTGCCGAATTCTGACCCCCTGCCAGAATCTGACCCACCTCGCGTACCCTGAGAGCGCCGCTCGTGCTCGCCGGTCCTGAGAGACGCCGCCGCTCTGCAGCTATATACTATTGGCTTCATCCCCTGCAGCCAGTGGTGCAGTGGTAATATGGGAACTGGTAACACGCCGCGCACGCGCGTGCTCGCGCGCGGGTACGTGCATGCGCACAGAACAGATTTTTTTCATTACTGAATGATTGTATTATTATTCTTCCAATGTGATTGCGTGGCAAATACATTTCTTTGTAAGAATATATCTGCATTTTGTCAGTACAAGATTAATCAGTGATCACATTGAATTAAAACATGATTATTTCCAGTGCCACGATTATTTATTTCAAGAGAAACAAACAGGCAAATAGCCTACCTTAGTCAATCTGGACAAATACATTAGGGCCTATAGACTAGAAAAAAAGACAAGCTGTTTTAAATGCGGTTACTTGCCTTGTTGTGGAGTGGCAGCTGTCTCTGTTGTGGGGGGCGTGGGCGTTGGAGGTTCTCTTGGGGAGCGGCGGTGGCATCGTTGGTTCAGGTAACATGATACTGTTGTCAAATGATCTGTTTATATCTGTTTGTATTTGCGGGCCGGGGCGTGGTTGAAGACGCGCCTTTGTTATGGGTGGCCGGGTACTTAGCGCACAACAAATGGTTGCGCGTACACGCGAGTACACATCCGTGCGCGATCGCGCATACTTCTGCCTCAGTGATCTGGTAACACGGCGTGTAACCGCGTGTGACCACGACTGCACCCTGGCGTTGTGAGCTGGTTGAAGTCGTGTAAGGTGACAGATTTACTGTGCAGAGGGAGGATTCATTATGGTAATAGAGCCGGGGACGGGGAGGAGTACAGGCCTGACGTCTTAACATCCACACAGGGTTCTGTATTGATCATGGGAATCGGCCGCGTCGTTCTGCAACGAAGCCTGGTCAAAACATTCTACTAACATAAATTGAGATCGTGAATCACTTTCGACTCCCACGAGACTCCCGTCCGAGGGAGTGACGCGTAAAGACGGCACATTCGAGGATCGCTAAAAGTTTCTGTAAATATTGATGAGAGTGTAGTTAAGTTAGGTATAATGAATGCGGGTCAATTTGTCATGCCATTCAAAGTTGTTTTATTGTTTTCCAGCGCACCTGGATATGTAAATACACACTCATCTCATATATATCAAAGAACGATAGAATATTGATCTGTGGCCACATAGCATAGGATTTTAACACTAGCGTACTACCAGAGTGTAGGCCCCTAATGAGGTGTGGGTGGGAAGATGGCTGAGAACGACAGCATTTGATTGAGCTGTATTTACACCTGGCATGTCTAACGCAAAGCTTTTTTATTGGCAAGTAAATAACATGTAGACTGATGACTTGGTCGCTGAACAGGATCACAGGTTATGACATTATGTAACAAACTAGAAAAAAGACGACAGCGTTTTCCTTCCATATGATTGCATCTGTATAGAAGTGGCTCATGGGTTGTTACCTGATGTGTTTATTACCAAGGTAGCACATGGTAAATAAATGGACTGCATTTATATAAGCATTTAAACGTGCTTTCAACGTATGCCTTACATTCATCCATTCACACACCGACGGCAGAGGCGACCATGCAAGGTGCCAACCTGCTCATCGGGAGCAGTTGGGGGTTAAGTGTCTTAGTCCATGGACCAGACCAGATATCGGTACCACTCAGGGTGACGAAACTTACATATAATTTTTTCAAAGATCTATGTCTGTAGATGATATTTTGGTATGATAGCTGTTCCAGAGTGGTAGCTTTATCATAATTATCAAGTCATGAAGTATACCCACCCCCTCAGGAAATTGCATTTCAGATGCTGGCGCATATCCTGTTTAGACTCACGTAGAGGACATCTGTCAATGTTTCACAATATTGTGTTTGGTATCATTTTAAAGGGGACTATTGTCATCTTTCATTCAAGCTAATGTAGCGACCTGAAAATAGTCTATTATTCAGATGTGCTAACTTGCCTTTTACCTCCCCTTTGTACACCAAGACATTCGAATTGGTTTCATTGATATTCGCACGAACAATGACACAGGCGTCTCCTTTCTTTCCATCACTGGAAGATGGATTATAAATGACACTACTGGATCATATTCTGCAGTCCTCTTTCCCTGTGGAGCTAGTGGGCGACCAGCAGGGGGCGGTGGCAGGCAGAGAGTGTCGGGGAGAGGTGGAAGGAGATATATGGCAGCGGAAGGAGAGAGACGCTCTCTTCGGCTTTGGACTTGACTGTGAACGGTCGCAGCCACGGCGGGCGTGTGCTTTTGGAATAGCCCCGTTGAAGAAGTGAAGCTGGAGAGCCCCGTGAGATAGCCACGGGTGATAGGAGGTACTTGCTAGTGGACACGATATCCTAGCAGTACCAGCGATAGTGTGTGAGCAAACAGTGCAGAGCCAGGCACTAACAATCGGGTTATAATAGTTACTGTGTGCGGTATAGGTAGCGTGCGGCTAATAATATATCTGAGTTCACAGTAGTCGGGTTATAGCAGTTACTGTGCCGGTATAGTGTGCAAGCCAGATACGGGCGTGGACCTACAAGCAGCCTGCTCCGGCTGTCAACAGCTGTCTTCACCGGCGTCCTGCATCAGCTCTGCACCTGGCTGCCTGCAACACGGGAGTGCGCGCCGACCAGCAGAGGTCGGCATCGCCCAGCACACGCTCTCAGCCAACACTGCCTCCCTGCTCCAGCTCCGCCTGCTAGCACCTGCAACGAGAGCGTTCGACGCCATCTTGCCACCTGGACGGTGGTGGAGCGGCGCGGCCGCCATTTTGGTAGAGTAACATTAGGGCTTCGGTGCCCAGGATCTATTGCACGTTACACAGTGTGGTGCGGCCTGCGGGCGAAGTTAACGTTGCTAACTACAGACCCCAAACATTACATGCCGGCATTAGCATAGGGCTTTTGTTTTGGGTAATTGTGGGTCCACACTTTTGTTTTATTTCCTTTTCTTTGAGCGTGATAACATGTGTGTTTATTAATATTTTCCCATTCAATTAACCCTTCCCTGTGGGGAAGTTACAGACCTGGTGCATTATAATTAAAGCCTTTGGAGGTATTATTCTGGCCGTATAATCAAAGCCTGTTGAGGTATTATACAGGGTGCAGACCCAGACGTGGGTGATGAGTCAAACACAGTGAAGTATATTATCCCTGATATTAACCCAGAGGTGGGTGCATAATATATGTGTTTATGAGGTATTGAGTTACACACCGGAGCTATAGTAGGACTTCAGTCCAGTAGACCATTCCTATTAAATAATTGTAACTGACAGTATAATTAACATAAAGACTTGAATGGGGTTCTGTGTGCGTGTCCATTCCTGTGCCCAGCATTAACTCTTTTGGTGTGGGTAACGTATATATGATTAACCTCTTCCTACCCAACTCTCCCCTTTTCATTGTAAGGTTTCTAGGGTCATTGAGGGAGGGTACTGCTTGCGGGGGGAACTCAGAGTATTTGATTACAATTCAGTCACGAGGTGTGGGAGGGTCTAAGGAGCAACTGGGAGGAGTGGGAGCGTGTTGGGGAGTACTGCTGACCGCCCTGCGGCAGGGAAGGAAGACCAGAGTACCAGACCAGGTTGGTAAATCCCGGGCCCCATCCACTCACACTACCAGCCTCCAGTCGACGCCCCAGGCCCAAAGACGAGGGTGCAGTCAGACAGAGTTCTACTGTGTCCAGCTACCTCCTGACTGCCAGCAACCGTTCCCACGAAGCAGGGATAATCCACCCTGCTACACTAAGATGTGAATCTTTCTGACCAATATAGAGGTCACTGGAGCTCTTTGAACAGTCAACAACACACATTTTTACACGATTCTCGCCTAAATGATATACTATCTTTTAGCCTTGTGTCATGTAGTAGCAACAGGGACACAAAATAAGATAAGATATTCCTTTATTGATCCCCTTGGGGAAATGCAGGCATCATAGCAGCATGTGGGAAGGGGGGGGGGGGTACAGGTAGTAAAAACAACACAAGCAGTGTAAACAAATAGGTCAATATAATTTACTATCTAACTAACTGAAAAATATATTCACAGTATTCACAGTGTCACATAAGGTGCACTATGCATAAGGTAGTGTTATAATTTACTATCTACTGAAATATACATTATTCACAGTATCACAGTATCCACTGAAATATACATTATTCACAGTATCACAGTATCCACATAAGGTGCAGTATGCCTAAGGTAGTGTTATTGTCCTCCTTGGGTTCCTATTAGTCCTAGGTCAATGTCTGGCAGCAGTCGCTGCCCCCTGTTGTGGAGCCTGGACGCCGCTAGTCGCTGCCCACTGTTGTGGAGCCTGATGGCCGCTGGTATGAAGGACTGTCCGAGGCGGTTAGTTGAGTGTCGGGGGGGTATGAGTCTGTGGCTGAACGTGCTTCTCATCTTGACTAGCTCGTCGTAGAGGGGGTGGTAGGGGTTCTCCATGATGGCAGCCAGCTTCCTTCTCATCCCCCTCTCTGCCATCACCTCTAGTCTAGGTAGCTCGACTCCCACCACGGAGCTAGCCTTCCTCACCAGATTGTTGGTGTCCCTTGAGTTGATGTAGCCTCCCCAGCATGCCACAGCATAGAAGAGGATGCTGGCCACTACAGACTGGTAAAATGACTGCAGCAGTCTATTGCACACGTTGAAGGACCTGAGTCTCCTCGGGAAGAACAGCCTGCTCTGTCCCTTCCTGTAGAGGGCCTCTGTGTTATCCGACCAGTCCAGTTTATTGTTCAGGTGTACCCCAAGGAACTTATATGAGTCCACCACCTCCACCTCCACCCCTCGGATGGTGATGGGAATCGGGGGGGGCCTCTTCTTGCCCCTCCGGAAGTTCACCACCAGCTCCATGGTCTTACTGGTGTTGAGTTGGAGGTGGTTGCTGTCGCTCCACCCCACAAAGCTCTCCACCAGGGCTCTGTACTCCTCCTCATCATCGTCGGTGATGTACTGTAGCTTACGATGGAGGAGTCGTCTGAGAACTTCTGCAGGTGGCACCCGCTTGAGTTGCGGCAGAAGTCTGAGGTATAGAGGGTGAAGAGGAAGGGTGACAGCACAGTTCCTTGGGGGGCGCCGGTGTTGCTCACCAGTACGTCAGACTGACTGTCCTTTAGTATGACGTACTGCGGTCTCTCAGTGAGGTAGTCCTTGATCCAGGCCACCAAGCCGTGCTCCAGCTGCATCGCAGAGAGCTTCTCCTCTAGCAGTGGCGGCTGGATGGTGTTGAAGGCACTGGAGAAATCAAAGAACATAATCCTCACTGAGCTGCGCGGCTTCTCCAGATGCGTGTACACTCTGTGGAGCATGTAGATGATGGCGTCCTCCACCCCGATGTTTGCCTGGTATGCAAACTGCAGGGGGTCGAGGTCACACACCAGGGGCTTGAGGTGTTGCAGGACCAGTCTCTCAAACGTCTTCATGACGAGAAATAAGAAAAAGAAAACAGCATAACTTTTGAAGTTAACAACATATAGAGACACATTAAAACATTTTCCCAAACAAGTTTGACCCAAGGAATTCAGTACAATTGTTATTTTTAAGATTCAAACACATCTTGATTACATTTTATTTTCCCTTTTTACTAAAATGTAGTGAATTGGACGAGATCGATTTAGGTTAATATTGGAAATAATATTGTAATAAAGATTGTCTCCATGCTGTTATGGCCTAAATATTATAGTTTTGCATAAACAATTATATAGAGACAAATTAACACATTTTCCTATGCAATTTTGATCAGTGATTTATTTATTGTTAAGGTTCAAACTATATGTTTTCATATGCACTGGATATCATGAACTGGATATCTTTGTTGACACATTCAAGTCTTTTTTTCTATTTGTATTTTGTACCCTAAACTACTAATCATCATCATCACTAAAACAATTGTCAAAGTCTATCTCTTCGATCTCCATCTCTTCCTCCGCCTCATCACACTCGTACTCTCCATCCTCCTCATCCATGTTATTTTTTGCGTAATCTGCCTCCTTATCAAGAGCTTCTTGCTCTTCTGACTCCACTTTCTGGGCCAGTACCTCAACAAGAGAAGGACGGAGGATGGGTCCAACCGTCCAGACAGGTTCTAACACCTCCTCATCTGTAGTATTAGGTTATATTTGTATAGGAACCTTTGTGCGGTAGGAACCTTGATGTGTGACGGGGGGGGGGAGTTAAATAAAGCATGCACGGACTCGAAAGCTATCGCCTGTGTCATATCGTCTCTTGATTATAACAAACCTAAGATCTCATGATTATAACTCAACATGGTGTCAGATGTGGGGTTGAACATTAGATATAGCGTTAACTAAGTAGTATAGACTTTAGACGTTAGTACTAGTTTGAGTTTGAGTTTAGAGACAGCAGCGCGAGCCCAACGGCGCGAAAGCGAAAGTATGAGTCAGTTTCAAGTTCCCCCGCCAGAGAAATTCACCTTCAAGGCAGAAGACTGGACAAAATGGATAAAAAGATTCTACCGTTTTCGGATTGTGTCGGGATTAGAAACCCAAGCAGAAGAAAACCAAGTGAATGCATTAATCTACACTATGGGAGAAGAAGCTGAGGATATTCTGACTTCTCTGCATCTGAGCACCGTAGAACAGGCTGAGTATGAGACGGTCAAAGACAGTTTGGATGCTCACTTCATAGCACCCAGAAATGTCATTTTCGAGAGGGCCAAGTCCAGCGGCAGCAGGAGCCGGGGGAGTCAACAGATAATTTTATTACTGCACTGCATTGCCTGGCCGAACATTGTGGATATGAGACACTGCATGATGAAATGGTGAGAGACAGACTCGTGGTTGGGCTGAGGGATTCAAGACTTTCAGAACAGTTGCAAATGGACCCTGACCTAACACTTGTAAAAGCTGTAACCAAGGCTAGACAGAGTGAGCAGGTAAAGAAACAACAAGAAGCTCTCAAGAGAAACTTTAAAGAGGACTTTACAAATACACAGCTTGATAGTATGCAGGCCCAGCAGCGGGGCAGAGCTAAATACACACAAGCCAAGCCACAGTCATTCCAGTCAGGCAAGAGAATAGCACAGAAAATGAATTATAAGCAGACACAGTGTATATGGTGTGGCGACATGGAAGGCCACAGCCGACAGAAATGCCCGGCTAGGGAAGCGCTGTGTAACCACTGTAAGAAGCAGGGACACTATGCCAGAGTGTGCAGAGCTAGAAGGAGCACTGAGGGGCACATAGCCACATTGACAGATGACAGGGATGACTATGAGGGGGATGAGGCTTCATTCCTTGACTGTCGATTCAGATGAAGGTCCATGGATGATGGAAGTAAAAATGGACCACTGTAACATTGTGTGGAAGATAGACACAGGTGCGGATGTAACAGCAGTGCCAGAGACCATGTGTAGTCAGGAGCAGCTCAGTAAAATGGGGAGATCAACAAAGCCTTTAAAGGGGCCAGGAGGAAGGCCACTGAATGTAAAGGGGAAATTCACAGCCACACTCAAGAAAGGTGAGAGGATCACAAAACAGGATGTTTATGTTGTGGAGGAACTGGCCGTACCATTGCTAGGCCGGTCAGCTGCCATAGCACTGCACTTGGTGGTAAGGCTGGATGCCATCAGCCTAGCTTTAGTCTCAAAAGAAGATGTGAAACAGGAATTCCCAAAGCTCTTCAATGGTCTGGGGAAAATGCAGGGAGAATACAATATTGTATTAAAGCCAGGGGCTAAGCCCTTTTCTGTCTCCACTCCTAGGCGGATATCCCTCCCCCTCCTACCAAAAGTAAAGGAAGAACTAAAACACATGGAGCAACAGGGAGTAATTTCAAAGGTGGAACAGCCAACGGACTGGTGTGCACCAATGGTGGTGGTTCCCAAGCCGACGGGAAAGGTGAGAATATGCACAGACCTCACTGAACTGAACAAATCTGTCAAGAGGGAGAGGCATCCACTTCCCTCAGTTGAACACACACTGGGACAGCTCGCCGGAGCCAGAGTGTTCTCTAAGCTGGATGCAAACTCAGGCTTCTGGCAGATTCCACTGTCAAATGAGTCATCGCTATTAACCACCTTCATGACACCATTTGGACGGTATTGCTATAACCGCATGTGCTTTGGAATATCGTCTGCACCAGAGCACTTTCAGAAGCGCATGACACAAATCCTAGAGGGTCTGGAAGGCGTTGTGTGTCAGATGGATGATGTGCTCATCTGGGGAGCCACACAACAACAGCATGATGAGAGGTTACGCACGGCACTGACACGACTCCAGGAGGCAGGGGTCACGCTCAATGCTGGAAAATGTGAGTTCTCCAAGAGCAAAATCAAGTACCTGGGACAGGTAATCGAGGGGTCAGGGGTGAGCGCAGACCCAGACAAAGTGTACGCAGTGAAAGCCATGAAAGAACCGAGGAACGTCAGAGAAGTGAGAGGATTTCTGGGGATGGTAAATCATCTTGGAAAGTTTCTGCCTCACCTGGCAGAGAAGACCCTTCCACTCAGAGATCTGCTAAAGAGGTCAAACATGTGGGCATGGGGGCCCCCACAGCAGGAGGCCTTCGTTAATATAAAAAAACAACTGACTACACCCCCTGGATTGACACTGTACGACCCAAACACAGAAACCTTGGTCTCCGCTGATGCCTCGTCATATGGGCTGGTCCTTCTCCAGAGGCAAGCTGAACAATCATGGAAACCGGTGGCGTATGCCTTGTGAGCCCTCACCAACACAGAACAGAGATACGCTCAAATAGAAAAGGAGGCACTGGCCTCCACATGGGCCTGTGAGAAGTTTGCTGAATTCCTCATTGGGAAAGACTTCCACATTGAGACAGACCACAAACCTCTGGTCCCTCTGCTAGGCTCGAAGACCCTAGACCAACTTCCACCACGCATACAACGTCTTAGGATGAGACTGATGAGGTTCTCCGACCTACACCATATCACATGTGGCGGGCAAAAACATTGTGACAGCAGACGTGCTCTCCAGAGCTCCTGTAAGCAGCACAGCAGACGGGCTACAAGAGGAAGAAATAAACCTGTATGTCGACTCCATCATGACAAGCCTGCCCGCTACAGAGAAAAGGCTCAGAGAGATCCAGACACACCAAGACAATGACCCCATAGTATGCCAGCTTAAGAGGTACTGTGTGGAAGGATGGCCAGATAAGTTCTCCATAGAACGCGTGATTCAGCCCTACCTGCCACTCTCAGGAGAGTTCACAGTGCAAAATGGACTGATGCTAAAGGGGGAGAGAATAGTCATCCCAGCAGTACTCAGAGCTGACATACTGGAAAAGCTGCACGAAGGACATCTCGGGATAACAAAATGTAGGGAGAGGGCTAAAAAGTCAGTATGGTGGCCAGGCCTTAGCAAGGAATTGCAAAAGATGGTAGAGAACTGTGACACATGTGCACATGAGAGGGTGAACAAAAGAGAACCGATGATGTCAACAGAATTCCCAACAAGACCATGGTCCACTGTCGGAGCAGATCTGTTTCAAAACAACAACCAACACTACCTAGTCATCGTTGACTATTATTCCAGATATGTGGAAGTCGCCAAACTGACATCCACAACATCAGAGGCAATGATCCAGCATTTCAAGTCAATATTTGCTCGTCATGGGATCCCAGAGGAGGTCCGCACGGACAATGGCCCACAGTATGCATCAGAGTGTTTCCACAAGTTCTCACAGGACTGGTGTTTCAGCCATGTGACGTCCAGTCCTCGCTTTCCAGGCAGAGCGCGCAGTGAGAACTATAAAAAGTCTGATCAAAAAGTCAAGTGATCCCTACCTTGCTCTAATGGCCTACCGCGACGCCCCACTCGCAAACGGATTCAGTCCCACGGAGCTTCTCATGGGAAGAAAAATCAGAACTCTTGTTCCTGTCATCCCGTCCCAACTAAAACCAAGATGTGCCGACACAGAGAAACTAAGAAGGACAGAACAAGTTTACAGACAAAAACAGCGACTGAACTACGATCGAAGACACAGAACACATCAGTTGCCCCTCATCCAACCGGGTGAACATGTGTGGATCAGAGACACTAAGGAGCAAGGCACAGTGGTGTCTACGGCAGGCACACCCAGGTCTTACCTTGTGGAGACACCCGGAGGAGGTACCCTACGGAGAAACAGGTCTCACCTCTCCCCAACCCTGGTGGCTCCAGATTCTGAAACCAACTTACCTGAGATGACACCATGGGTGAACCGTGAAACAGATGTAGTGGAGACACATGTCGCTAAAGTGACTCAAAACCAACAGCAGAGGCAGCCACAGAGCTTAATGACTGAGAGACGATACCCACCTAGAGTGAGGGGCCCTCCAGGGCACCTAAAGGACTTTGTGTGCACACGTAGTTAAGTCCCTAATAATAATAATAAAAAGAAGAAGAAAGTCGTGTCAGTGCTGTGCGTAACCTCTAACCCACCCTTCTCTAAGAAAGAAGTTAAGTTACCGTTCTAATGTGTTGTATAAATGCAAATAACTTTATACAGATGAAGCGGAAAATATTATTAGTTAGTTATATTTAGCTACTATGGTTGATTGTTGAGACTGTCATGTTCAGGGAAAGTTATTTATCCTAAGTTCAGGGAAAGTTATTTATCCTAGGAAGGGAGATGTAGTATTAGGTTATATTTGTATAGGAACCTTTGTGCGGTAGGAACCTTGATGTGTGACGGGGGTGGAGTTAAATAAAGCATGCACAGACTCGAAAGCTATCGCCTGTGTCATATCGTCTCTTGATTATAACAAACCTAAGATCTCATGATATTGTTTTTCCCAGTCCATACTTTGATCATAGGCTTTGGGCCTCTTGAATATTGGCTGTTCTGCTCTTTTGTAGCAGGCGACTATGAAGTTGGCTCGCTGTACATGTGGGATGAGACAGACCTTGGCGGGAGGCAGGCGTTCAATGTCTACTTTGGAGTTTGCATCCAGGACTTTATCAGCACCCATCATTTTCTGCAGCATATTGGCTCAGACAGCATCAACTGACTTCATCCAACCATGGCCATCCATAATGCATGTGAAGGACTCCATCTCCTGTTGGAGCTCATCTATTACCAGCGACAATGTGCCAAGCTGACTAAAAGCCTTCTGGAATCTAGGGTTCTTCTGCAGATTATTCAACGGATTCACCTGTCTCTTTCCTTTGAAAGCGCTGGCACAGTCATCCCCAGAAAAGTCATAGTATCTCAGCAGAGTGCTGCAGTACTCTGAGTCCAGAGACCAAGGTGCCAGTACCGTGGTCCAGGTATCTGGAGAGGTTGGTCATGCTGACATGGTAGATGAGGATCATCAGTATAGAGGTTGGTCACCAGTATATGGAGAGGTTGGTCATGCTGACATGGTAGAGGAGGATCACCAGTATATAGAGTGGTTGGTCATGCTGGTAGAGGAGGATCATCAGTATATGGAGAGGTTGGTCATGCTGACATGGTAGATGAGGATCATCAGTATAGAGGTTGGTCACCAGTATATGGAGAGGTTGGTCATGCTGACATGGTAGAGGAGGATCACCAGTATATAGAGAGGTTGGTCATGCTGGTAGAGGAGGATCATCAGTATCTGGAGAGGTTGGTCATGCTGACATGGTAGAGGAGAATATGGAGAGGTTGGTTATGCTGACATGGTAGAGGAGGATCATCAGTATATGGAGAGGTTGGTCATGCTGACATGGTAGAGGAGGATCATCAGTATAGAGGTTGGTCACCAGTATATGGAGAGGTTGGTCATGCTGACATGGTAGAGGAGGATCACCAGTATATAGAGAGGTTGGTCATGCTGGTAGAGGAGGATCATCAGTATATGGAGAGGTTGGTCATGCTGACATGGTAGATGAGGATCATCAGTATAGAGGTTGGTCACCAGTATATGGAAAGGTTGGTCATGCTGACATGGTAGAGGAGGATCACCAGTATATAGAGAGGTTGGTCATGCTGGTAGAGGAGGATCATCAGTATCTGGAGAGGTTGGTCATGCTGACATGGTAGAGGAGAATATGGAGAGGTTGGTCATGCTGACATGGTAGAGGAGGATCATCAGTATATGGAGAGGTTGGTCATGCTGACATGGTAGAGGAGGATCATCAGTGTATGGAGAGGTTGGTCATGTTGTCATGTCAGCATGACCAACCTCTCCATATACTGATGAGCCTCCTTTACCAGCATGACCAACCTCTCTATATACTGGTGATCCTCTACCATGTCAGCATGACCAACCTCTCCATATACTGGAGATCCTCTACCATGTCAGCATGACCAACCTCTATATACTGATGATCCTCATCTACCATGTTGACTTTGTTGACTGTTCAAAGAGCCCCAGTGACCTCTATATTGGACAGAAAGATTCACATCTTCGCTTGAATGAAAGATGACATAGTCCCCTTTAAAATGATACCAAACACAATATTGTGAAACATTGACAGATATCCTCTACGTGAGTCTAAATAGGATATGCGCCAGCATCTGAAATGCAATTTTCGGAGGTGGTGGGTATACTTCATGACTTGATAATTATGATAAAGCTACCACTCTGGAACGGCTATCATACCAAAATATCATCTACAGACATAGATCTTTGAAAAAAGTATATGTACGTTTTGTCACCCTGAGTGGTACCGACAAGTGACATTTTGGCCTCTGGCCCATGGACTGATTGATTGATTGATTGAATTGAAAACTTTATTAACAGATTGCAGAATGTCGCCGGTTCCGGGTCGGAAGGATGTGAACGTCTCTGAGCCACGCTGCCGCTCCCGAACTTTTATTTTACTTTAAAAAGCCTATTTTTTTATTTTCAAGGTGATTGAACCACTAATATACAACATCCGTATCTAAGACTGTACTATTCGACCCAAAAAGGAAAAAGAATAACGAGCATGATGACTGCACGAGTCTTGAGAAGCGAGACCGCCCCTGTGGATGGGGCTACCATGGCTAAGCTAATGGATGAGCTCAAACAGGCCTTCACCACGGAGTTCAGAACGTTTGCTGACTCGCTCGAGTCTAGACTCGACGGCTTCCAGCAGGAGATCGCAGACCATACCCAACGCTTGACCTCCGTGGAGGACGGCATGGATAGGTGGTCGGATAGGATGGTGGAGCTAGAAGTGAGATGCACAGCTCAGGATATAGTCATCGACAAGCTAAGAAACAAGCTAATTGATGTTGAGTCACGTAGTCGGCGTTCTAACATTCGCATCCTGGGCCTGGACGAATCCCTGCACAGCAACCTGGTGGAAATCATGGGGAAAGATGTCCTCGCTACACCACCGGAGCTTGACCGATGCCACAGGACGCTAACACCCAGACCAGCACCAGGCTCCAGGCCTAGGGCCGTAATTGCCCGCTTACATCACTACAAGATCAAAGAGACTATTATCCTGGAAGCTCGCAAGAGGAGAGGGAATCTGACATACAGAGGGAAACCAGTCGCTATCTTCGAAGATTATCCCCCCGAGGTGGTCGAGCAACGTTCACAATACCGTGATGTCATGGGGCCCCTGTACAAGCGCGGATTTAAACCATCGCTCCAGTTCCCTGCGAAGCTAATCATCCGAACCAAGGAGGGCAGGCTGCATCTACCGTCGCCCAAGGACGCCATGGACTTCCTGAGGGCCCGACCCAGAGGGACCTCGACACCGGTTTCGCCAGGACGAGACGCAGACCCGACACCGGCTTCACCAGGGCGAGACGCGGGCATGACGCTGGCTCCACCGGAGCGAGACGCGGACCCGACACCGGCTTCACCAGGGCGAGACGTGGGCCTGATGCTGGCTCCACCGGGGCGAGACGCGGACCCGACACCAGCTTCACCGGGGCGAGACGCGGACCCGACGCTGGCTCCACCGGAGCTGAACGCGGACCCGACACCGGCCTCATCAGATCCTGACGGGGTAGTAGCGATGGACCGTTAGCATACTGCTACGGCTATCACACAGAAAGGGGTCGCATTTGGTATCTTATTACATATGTGAGTATGGATGAATACTTGACATTAGGCCTCGCCTGGAAAGTTATCTTTTTATTTTTCTCTCGCTATCTGACATAAGGGGAGGAGGGGGACAAGTATGTTGTATATGACTGTTGTACTGATGCGCGACCATAGCCACGGGCTAGGTTGCTAACTGTTAACGTTTCGGAAGGAGCGGGACCTATTCTATTCCGTTTCGGATATTTCTGCCACGCTTATGACTTTTGCGCGATATACCAGCTCCCGGCCATGTTTTTGATCATGGCCACCGGGATGCATTTACTGTTGATTACACGTCGAGCGAGATGGGGTCTCGTGGCTGCGCCACCTGTTTGACTCTCAACCGGTTCATGCAACCCGCATGGCTCCCATTAATGTTTGCTGCTGACAATGTGCTCGCGGGAGCGGCGGGCGGCCCCCGGCACAGCGCCCTCCTCTGGTGGGGAGGCATAACTGTGTAGGGTCGAACCAGCGTCAGGGGAGATAACAGTCTCGCGGACAGGGTATCGCCCCCTCCCGGCCTGGTGGAGGTACTGCGCGCCGGTTTTGTCGCAGCATGCCTGGCAGATACACCCCCCCCCCCTTTTTTACCGACAGTTCTGGGTTCCAGCCGTTGACCTTACTATTGGCTTATGGTTCAATTTGATTTTTTTCTTGTTTGCTTTACACTCTGAGGCACTTTTGTATACAGGGAAATGTGGCAGTTGGCCACGGAGATGATTCTACGAGTGGTAGGTTTGAAGTCTCTGGAAATGTTGGTGAGTCCCTGTGATGTTGGGGAAAGACCCACCGGTCCCACACATTTATATGTTTTTTATGTCATTATTATATGTTTTATGTATGGCTCGAAATACGTGTGCATAGTGTTTAGGTTAAGTGAATTCTACATGCCCACAGGCTTGCCCAGGTCTGCCCCACCTACACGCCCTTCAATGTTCTATGGCTACGGCTAACTCTGAGAGCTTCAAGCTCTGCTCCTGGAATGTTCGAGGCCTGCAGAGGTTGGCTAAGAGGAAGGCGATTCTGACCTTTTTAAGGAGGGAGAATGTGTCGATTGCTTTTTTACAAGAAACTCATATGGGGCCCAACGACACTGCTAAACTCCAAAAGAGCTGGGTAGGACAGGTCTTTGCTACAAACTATTCTACGTTTAGTAGGGGCGTGGCCATATTGATAAATAAAAATCTCCCCTTTAGACTTATAACTTCCTCTGTGGATAGCCAAGGTCGCTATGTGATTATCAAAGGGGTTCTTAAGGGTAAAGAAATGACATTTATGAATGTATACTGTCCCCCAGGCTATTCCCCTGACTTTCTATCCAAGATATTTGCTGAGTTTAATGGCCTGGCCTCTGAGAACGCCTTTGTGGGCGGAGACTTTAATTGTCACCTCATACCGTCTCTTGACAAACTCCCACCCAGTCTGGCTCCCCCCTCTAGGCAAGCAAAGACGCTCACCTCCCTATGCGAAGACACTGGATACTCAGATGTCTGGAGAACCCTTTTCCCATCAGAACTGAAGTTCACCTTTTTTAGCGGCCCACACAAGAGCAACAGTAGAATAGACTATTTCTTCATCCCTTCCTCTAAGCTCTTTCTAGTATCGTCCTGCACAATCGGAAGCATCGTTCTATCGGATCACGCCCCTATATACCTGGTCTACTCCCTGTCAGAAGAGAGAGCGCTGTCGAGGCGTTGGCGCCTCAACCCATACCTCCTCAAAGATGATATATTTGTCTCCTATTTCAAATCGGAATTCAAAATTTTCTACTCAATTAACTTTCGCTCTACGGATAACCCGTCTCTACTCTGGGAAACATCTAAGGTCTTTTCTCGTGGACTGATTATATCTTATGTATCATCCAAGAAGCGCAAGAAAAATGAACAATGTAAACTTCTTGAATCCAAACTAGCCGACCTTGAAAATCAGCATGTTTCAAACCCAGCCCCGGCTGTGCTTATGGAGCTTACAGCCACCAGAGCGGCGCTAAACACTCTTCTGATCCAGGACGCCGAATATTCTCTTAAATTTGCCAAACAGAGAATGTACGAGCACGGTGACAAGCCGGGTAGGTGCCTGGCTAACTTGGCAAAAAAAAGGGCTGACACCCAAGTAATAGCCTCAATCTCCGACTCCAACGGGGTCAGGTCCTTTGACACCAAAACTATTAACAAAGAGTTTGCCTCTTTCTATGCCCAACTCTATAGGACCGAACGACCCGATGGTGCTCTCTCTGACATGCAGGCCTTCTTCGCTGAATTACGCCTCCCTATGGTATCGAAAGATCAGAACTTGCTCCTTAACACCCCAATTACGAAGGAAGAAGCTCTGGGCGCCCTTAAGGCTATGCCATCTGGTAAGGCTCCGGGCCCGGATGGTTTCGGATGCAAGTTTTATAAAGAGTTCGGTCATATTCTATTAGATCCCCTGCTGGCAATGCTTAATCACTCCGCTGAAGTGGGGATACTGCCCCAGTCTCTACGGGAGGCTAATATCTGCCTTCTCCTTAAGAAGGGTAAATGCCCTGAGGAGTGCGCCTCCTATAGGCCTATAGCCCTACTCAATTCGGACCAAAAGTTGCTTTCCAAGATCCTCCCTTTTATTATTAATGAAGATCAGACCGGTTTTATTAAGGGTAGGAACTCTACCGACAACATGAGACGGCTCCTCAATATCATCCAAATGACTCATGAGACAGACCACCCCGCTGTGGTTCTGTCTCTCGACGCGGAGAAGGCGTTTGACCGTGTAGAATGGCCGTATCTATTTTTAACCCTCGCTGAATTTGGCTTAGGTAACACCTTTATTGACTGGGTCAAGGTTCTTTACAACTCGCGGATGTCGGCGGTCCTGACTAATGGACTTAGGTCTAGCAACTTTCCTCTGCAGCGGGGGAACCCCCAGGGGGATCCTCTTAGCCCTTTACTATTCGACATGGCCATAGAACCACTCGCACAGGCCGTAAGGCAGTCAGCCGAGATCTCAGGTATTAGAGTGGGCGGGAGGGAGCACAAAATCACCCTTTACGCGGACGACGTGCTGATCTTTGTGTCTAAGCCTGACTCTTCAATTCCATGTCTAACCCGCATGATTTCCACATTTGGAACCTTCTCGGGGTACAAAATAAACTTTTCCAAATCCGAAGCAATGCCACTTGGGACACTCAAATCTATCCCGATACTGCCCGAGCCCTTCCCATTTTGCTGGTCGCCCTCCGGCTTCGTTTACCTAGGAGTATTTGTGACACCCACCTATGATACGTTGGCTAAGGCCAATTTTCCCCCTCTTTTAGACACCATAAGGGCAGACTTAGTTAGATGGGCCCCCTTACCGATCTCCTGGCTGGGTAGGATTGCCCTCGTCAAGATGAACGTACTCCCCAGACTGTTGTACCCTCTCCAAATGATCCCAGTGCTGCTGACAAACAAGGTTATCAAGGTGCTGGAAGGCTGGCTAAGCTCATTCATTTGGAATGGGAAGAAACCGCGTCTGAAAATGGCCAAATTACAGATGGATAGTGAAGATGGGGGTCTAGACCTACCTAATATTAGACACTACCAGCTGGCGGCACACCTTAGGGTGCTGGTCGGCTGGTTCAGAGCAGACCCACTGTCAATATGGCTGGACGTTGAATCCTCGCAATCTAAGTCCCCCCTGTGGAACCTACTATTTATCAAAGACTTTAGGTCTGTGAGGAAGGTGTGCTCCAACCCCATCACATTATGTTCCGTCAAGGCCTGGAAGACTGTCCGTAAGGTGGAGGGCCGAGCCAAGCTGACCTCTCCTCTTACCCCGATTGTAGACAATCCTGACTTTAAGCCAAACCAAATCGGCGGCGGCTTCAAGACCTGGTATAGGCAGGGCATAACCGATCTTGGCCATCTGTTTGATGGCCGGACCCTAATGTCCTTTACACAGCTGCAGCAGCGATATGGTCTATTGAAAGCGGAATTTTTTAGGTACCTACAAATTAGGCAGTTTATCACCAAGGACACCTCACTTTTAACTGACATCTCCACCTCGCAGGTGGAGAAAGCCCTCTCCTTACAGATCCCCAAAAAACAAATATCTATCTTCTATAGTACTCTGAACCTTAATTCATCTTTATCTTCCTATGTTACTAAACAGTCCTGGGAAGAGGATTTGGACATAGAAATCACAGATGCAGGCTGGCAGGATACGTGGACCTACGCAAAAAAAATCTCGGTTTGTAACCGCACCAAGGCCATCCAAATTAGAATATTGCATCGCATTCATATTACCCCCGCCCGTAAAAGTAAAATGGATCCCAATACGTCCCCACTTTGCTTTAAATGCAAGATAGAGATTGGAAATCACGTCCACTGTTTTTGGACCTGTGTAAAACTACAGAGCTACTGGTACGACGTTGTAGAAGAACTGTCTGACATATTTCACACCCCCATCGAGCTGGATCCCCTCTGCCTTTTGCTGGGCCTCCCAGATATTCATGTTACCAATTCCAAACATAAGAGACTGTTCAATTTGTTGACATTTGCTGCTAGAAAGAACATCCTGTTGTTTTGGATCAAGGACGAGGTCCCGTCAATGAGGTCATGGCACAATATCATAATGGAATGTATCCCCTGTGAATATATTACATGTATGCTGCATTCCAAGTTGGACACTTTTTATGAGATCTGGGACCCCTATCTGTCACATATTGGGCCTGCACTATCCACCACTGTACTCGCCGGATTTCCCCATTACCAGTAACTTCCCACTGCTGCCTTGTTTTGTCTGCGGTACTGGCATTGTAAATACTGTACATGTCCTATTGACTACAGTGGCACTATACATGTTCTCTTGACTACGGTAATACTGTACATATTCTCTTGACTACAGTAGTGCTGTACATGTACCCTTGACTACAGTGACACTGTACATGTCCACTTGACTACAGTAGTACTGTACATGCCCACTTGACTACATTGATACTGTACATGTCCTCTTGGCTACAGTAGTGCGGTACATGTTCTCTTGACTACAGTAATGCTGTACATATACCTTTGACTACAGCAATGCGGTACATGCCCACTTGACTACGGTGATACTGTACATGTCCTCTTGACTATAATAATACTGTACAGCCCACTTGACTACATTGTTACTGTACGTGTCCTCTTGGCTGCAGTAGTACTGTACGTGCACTCTGGGCCACTAGGGAATACACGGTCATATGCACACGTTCACAACACACATATATGCATGTACACATAAAACATATACATAGGTAAAGCACACGCACATATGGGTAGGTAGAACACACGTATATATAGCACACGAGATAAGGCGCACACGTGAAAGCCACACTTATTTTATTTTATTTTATTTATTTTATTTTCTATTGTCATCTCCTTATTTAATTTTTATTGTCTTTTTTCTTTTCTGTTTGCCTGTCTTGTATTGTTATTACTGTTGTTAGTGTCATTATTTTTATTATTATTGATGGTATTGTATTGTGATGTCTTGTTCTATGTTGAAAATTGAAAAAAAAAAACAGATTGCAGAATGGGTACAGTACAGTACAGCTCAATACATACAATTGTTAAGGGGATGCAGACCAGAGAAAGACTTTCGTCTTGTTTACATCAGGGTCCCCCATTTTCAATTAATCATAACATATATGACATACACAACATACAGATAGACAGTACTGCTACATCTATACATTTATGACATATCAGATTTGCAAATACAGTACTGTTTGTGATAATAATAATAATAATAATAATAATAATAATAATAATAATACCAAAAGAGTCCAGAAAAGAGAGTATATACATTTGACGTAGAAACTGTACATTGGCGGGTAGGAGGGGGGGGGGGGGGGGGGGGACTGTACATTGGAGGTGGTTGGGTGGATGGGGTGGGCCACTGTACAACTGTACAAGCAAAACTGTACATTGGAATATTGACAAAACCATATTTGGTCATTTACTGTACATTGGGTTGGGTTAGGACATTTACAGGGGCCAGTTTCGAATTGCAGTCTCCCGTAGGTGTTCTTTGAGAGTGTTTTTGAAAGTGGGTAGTGATTCACATTCCTTTACAGCTTTGGGTAGGGCGTTCCACATTGATGTGGCATAATTGCGAAACGTGTTTTGTCCCTTGTTTGAGCCGAATCTGGGTTTAACATGATTTGTGGAGCTCCCTCTGGTGTTGTGATCGTGGTATTCACTGACCTTTGGGAAGTATTTTGACATGTACATGGGTACCTTGGTCGTGTAGTGTATCTTGTAGACCAGGCCCATTGCAAGTTGCTGTACTCTGTTGTCTACTCTAAGCCATCCTAGTTTGTCAAAGTGGGCAGGGGTGAGGTGGGTTCTAGGAGTAAGGTCAAGCAGTAGTCTGACCAGTTTGTTTTGAGATGTTTGTAATTTTGTTTTTAGCGCCTTTGAGGACTATCAAGGAAGGAGCCGGAATGGAACCTTCAGATGACCAGACGACCATTATACCTCCCAAACCGCTGATGTAGATTAAATCAATCAATGATGTAGATTGCGCAAGAAATTGCTAAATCTGAGTACCCCTGTGATAACTGAATTCTTAAGATGTGTATATTATTATGTGTAACCGTGTATATTATTTCAGCCCAATCTAGCTTAAAATGTGTAAATAAAGTATTAATCGACCACAGGAATAAATGTAGCCATTTTCAAAGTGCTGTAAAATATTCTAAATATATGTGTGGGAGTGTGGTGTAATGTTTCCAATTACCCAACTGGGGCAACCCTAACCTTAACTTTATATTTAACTATTAAGCGGTAAATATATTACTTACGGTTATAACGTACATTATGTACCTTTTTTTCTGTGGTCAATTTGTACTTAATTTGAGACCTTGTTGATTATTTTCACAAAATATTTTCACAACCGTATTTGCCATTTTAAAGTCAATTCAAATCACACACAGCGTAAATGTGATACATCAGCTGAAAGTTCTCAACCTCCATATCATGTATGATATATGATTTACCTGCACAAGTTTCAACTAACTGATGATTAAAGAGAATATTCATCTTTACAATATTCAATTTTCATTGCTATGATTGATCGGGTTAATCTGTACTTGAAGATAGATAGCCGGGATTTTAGTGTGTGATGCCAGAAAGATTGTAAGGAAGGAATACAGAAATAATGAGCGTAGGAAGAAATATTATTTTGTTAAATGTTAGAATTAGAGGTAGCCAAGTAGAAATAATTTGAGAGTCAAATAATCTTTTGGGGCTTTCTGTATTTTTTTCTCCAATCCCCCAATTTAGTTGCTATGCCAATTCCCTTCCTGGTTGTTGCGCACATTGCCCCATTGGTCTGGGGAGGGTCTAGAACTGTAGACCATGGGTCGGCAACCTGCGGCTCCGGAGCCACAATATGCGGCTCTTTAGCCAATCAGCTGCGGCTCCCTGGCCCAAAGAAATTATATTATTATAATTTTTTTCTCTTATTTTGGAGATCGATGTCATACTGTGACACTGAAATGAAAAAATATTTCATCAACAAAAATATTTAGTCAACTAAAATATTTCATCAACTAAAATATACAGTACGTCACACCCCGCGCCTCTCCCTGCCGTCTGCAAGTGGCTAATCTTGAGTTTCCGAACCATGGATAAATCCAAAAAAAGGAAAGTCTGAGGAAAATAGAGGGTTTAATTAAGTGTTGACAGATTAATTTGCTTTCACGACTAACGATGCAGGCTTACCTGTATGCCATGATATGTGGTGAGAAATTTTCGAACTAACTTTTTATTTTATAGATTTTCCACAAATAAGGGAAGGACTCAAATAGAGCTGCATAGTTCAGGGTTTTATTTCAAAGTAGGTCTACAGATGCCAGTGTTTTTTTCTCCTTTTCTGTGTTTTATTTCAAAGTAGGTCTACACATGGTAGTCTTTTTTCAAAGTGGACTACTTTTTATTTTATAAATGTTCCACAAATAAGGGAAGGACTCAAATATACCTGAATAGTTCAGGGTTTTATTTCAAAGTTGGTCTACACAGCCAGTATTTTTTCTCCTCTTCATAAGAGTTTGAGGTTTTCCTTTGTTATAACAGGTAAAAACAGCACAACATTTTTCTTTTTGTTGCTTTATAATTCCATTAATGCAAAAAACTGTGTGCTATAAGTATAAAGTGTAATAAATCGCAAATTACTTTGGGTATGCAATTGTCAGGCGTTTTATGCTAAATGTGGGGTATGCTTGGGGATATATAAAACGTTATACACTGTGTTATCTTCATTTTAAGGGTAAAGAGGTTGTGCGGCTCCCTGAGCATTTTATTTTGTGGGAGGGGGGAAAAGTGGCTCTTTTGATAGTAAAGGTTGCTGACCCCTGGTGTAGACTGATCACATGCCTCCTCCGCCCGCCGCTTCTTTTCACCTGACAGCGAGGAGTTTCACTGGGGGAACGTAACGCGTTTGGAGGTTCACGCTATTTCCCCCAGATCCCCTCCCGACTGACCAGTAGGAGTCGCTGGTTGCAACGACCAGGACACATGCCCCACCGGCTTCCCACCCGCTAACACTGCCAATTGTGTTAGTAAGGACGACTGACCAAGCCGAAGGTACCGCTGATGGATTCTGGATTAGATCCCAGAGTCTCTGCAGTGGTAGGTGAGTGCTTAGTCCACTGTGCTACCCAGCCGCTCCAAAATGAATTTTTATTTATTTGTTTATATATATATATATATTTCCATATAAGTCCACACGGGTGTGTTTGATTTGTCTGTAAACAAGACCGAAAAATAAACATCATTCATTCAAAAAATTGTTCTTTAATGAATGTGTCACTGAGAAGCAGAGTAGAAGCCATTCTGGATGGATTTACCCACACAGAAACATCAGCTCTCAGACTTGAGTGACTGATATGATGGTTAACAAAAGTAAAGGTCATAGAAGTCCTTTCTCAGTCAGAGAGGTCTGCTGGTCCACAGACCAGGGGATTTTAAATGTCTTCAGCAGTGGACTTATAGTTAGTAAATGTATTCTCTCTCTCAGGTCCAGGCTCATTGGAACATGCTGGTCAAGGTTGGGCTCAATTTGCATTCAGGGTGCGGAGTTTCTTTAAAATTCTAACTTTTAATCAAACCAGAAATTATATTAATTCTGTGTCCTTTCATCATTCACCAGTTTCCAGCTAGATGTTAATAAAGATCTTATCTGTTCATTAACGAATTAACAGCATTTTCTATTTACATTTAGAGTAGATTGGAATTGAAAATACAGTTGACCCTAGACTTAATGTTAGTTGTCTTTGTCGTATGGGGATCCAAAAGCAAACTAATTTAGGTCCTGATGACACTACACCTGGCTTTCCAAACTTTGGGAGAGACCCCATTTGGGTTCCCATCATATGGAAAATGTGTTCCTAATCAAATAAAATAATTGAAAATGAGAAACCACTGCCAAAAGCTTTATTTTTGGACCTACAGAAGCCAGCATGACAGCCATGCAGCCTTTTACTGGCCTATACATAAATAACATTCAACAGCAGCTTGATTTATGTCTCCCCTGAGGAAGGACATATATTTTATGTACTCAGTATTGATTGTAAACACAACATTTTCACATGTTCAAAGTGCTCAACTCTCTCAACTCGGCATAAGGGCCACCTGGGGGGGAACAGGGTAGGGAAGACCTGCACTATACTATACTGTTCAACTGGTTCAAACAACCCCCTGGTCCAAACAACAACAACAACCCCCTGGTCCAAACGACAACCCCCTGGTCCAAACACCAAGCCTCTGGTCCAAACACCAAGCCCCTGGTCCAAACAACAACCAACCCCCTGGTCCAAACAACAACCCCCTGGTCCAAACACCAAGCCCCTGGTCCAAACACCAAGCCCCTGGTCCAAACAACAAGCCCCTGGTCCAAACAACAACCCCCTGGTCCGAACAACAACCCCCTGGTCCAAACACCAAGCCCCCACATCATGACATCGATCTCCAAAAAAAAAAAAAAAAAAAAAAAAAAAAGTAAATTTTTTTTGAGGCCCCTCGTCACTAGAGGCCCACAGGCCGCGGCCGTCGTTAATCCGGCCCTGCTCGTCTGCCATATAGATAGCGAACGTATTTTGCAAACGAAGTCATGTCATCCAGCTGACACCACATATCTAGATAAATATGACAACGTTAGCTAGCGGCTAGCACTAAAGCTAACGTCAACCAGGGGGAATCGTTGTTATTATTTATTATTATTATTATTAGAGGATTTACGGTATGACCAGATGGCATTTCGGGACGTGAAACACTTTTATTGTATTGCATGGTAGAAGTTCTACCACTCAATAGTAAAGACATGTCTAACATAATCTTTTGTTACTTTGAACAACTTACTGGAAAATCCTGCCACCGATAAGAGACTCTGTCGCCTGTGACACACACAAGCACTCAGCCTGTACTGGCGCGCTACTGACTGCTGGGGGAGGGACCGTGGTATGCAGTGGATCAAACCATTCAAATGTGGAGGGCAGGGGGGGACAGAATCTTTGGAAACTCGCTATTAAGTGTCATTGCGTATTATTAATTTGATTGAAATTACGTAGTTATGGTTAGATTTATATATTGGGGGGGGATATATCATATTTTTCATATGATCAAAAAGTGGTGGAGCAAGAGCATACCTTTGCTCCCCCAAGTTCAATAGTGGGAGAGCAGATGCTCCAAATGCTCTTATGGCCAGGCGTCTATGCCCCCTGGTCCAAACACCAAGCCCCTGGTCCAAACACCAAGCCCCTGGTCCGAACAACAACCCCCTGGTCCAAACAACAACCAACCCCCTGGTCCAAACAACAACCCCCTGGTCCAAACACCAAGCCCCTGGTCCAAAAAACAAGCCCCTGGTCCAAACAACAACCCCCTGGTCCAAACACCAAGCCCCTGGTCCAAACAACAAGCCCCTGGTCCGAACAACAACCCCCTGGTCCGAACAACAACCCCCTGGTCCGAACAACAACCAACCCCCTGGTCCAAACAACAAGCCCCTGGTCCAAACAACAACCCCCTGGTCCGAACAACAACCCCCTGGTCCAAACAACAACCCCCTGGTCCAAACAACAACCCCCTGGTCCAAACAACAACCCCCTGGTCCAAACAACAACCCCCTGGTCCAAACAACAACCAACCCCCTGGTCCAAACAACCAACCCCCTGGTCCAAACAACAACCTCCTGGTCCGAACAACAAGCCCCTGGTCCAAACAACAACCAACCCCCTGGTCCAAACAACAAGCCCCTGGTCCAAACAACAACCAACCCCCTGGTCCGAACAACAACCAACCCCCTGGTCCAAACAACAAGCCCCTGGTCTAAACAACAACCCCCTGGTCCGAACAACAACCCCCTGGTCCGAACAACAACCAACCCCCTGGTCTAAACAACCAACCCCCTGGTCTAAACAACAGCCCCCTGGTCCAAACAACAACTCCCTGGTCCAAA
>NC_140165.1:218555592-218658092 GCF_963971535.1 Notolepis coatsorum | reverse complement strand
CCAGTTGTTGCTGTGTGGTTTTATCTGCCCAAAATTCAAGCAAGCATGAAAGCATTACAGTAACAACGTTGTGTGTGTCACACCCCCCGCTCCCACTAGCACGCACCCGAGACCACCTATTTCACCGGTCCAGGTTCAGCTCCCCCGGGGACGAATCAGCGGGGGACGGGGACGGGGGGGAGCGTTCTCACTCAGACGGACACACCCTTTTCTGGTGCGACACGGCGCTGATTCGACCCCGAATGGTGAGTGAGAAAGGGCCCTAAGTGTTGAGCTGGGGGGAAGAGCACACTGGAAGGGTGACAGAACCGTGGCAGAACAGGGGAATGTGATGTGGGCACATTACACTGAGACCAACTCCAGCAGGTGGTAGGTATTAAAGGAACTCCTGTCTTATACAGAGCTACTGAGCAATTTGATCCCGTAGATGGACTTGGTTGACGCGCCGTTCTATTTGTCTGATCTGATACCAAACCGTCCGTGTTCCAATGATACGATGCAGGCAGCTCTACTTGGAAAATGATATTTATTTGCTTCACCGTGCAAACAGAATATCTTCGCTTTTGTTCCTTAAACTGATTAAATAATAATGAATACAATAACTAATTACATACAAACATTTTGCCCTGCGGCGTGTTCAAACAGCGACCGGTGACCTGCGTCGTGCGTGCGTGCGTGGTGCGGTCAAAAACCTTTGCCCTTTCCGGGTCAAACTCCTACCTGCTACAGTGTACCTGGTGCATAAATAACAGAAGCGCCACCCCCTAGTCACATAAATCCATTGCACCTTAAATCCATTCATTTTGGCCCTTACAGTAGGATTTGAGGAAACGAGACAACACAGAGTGGTCCCCAAATCCCGGTTGGCCCACTCCGACTGGCCGTTGGAATGGGGGTGGAATCCGGATGAGAGACTGACAGAGGTTTCCAGGAGAGAGCAGAAAGCCTTCCAAACCCAGGAGGTGAATTGCGGGCCCCGATTAAAAATGTCCGTAGGCAAGCCATGGAGACGGAACACATGTTGGACCATGAGCTGGGCTGTCTTCTTAGCGGATGGTAGCATAGACAGAGGGATGGAATGGGCCAACTTATCTTATCAGAGGGAGGCAGACCAGTGACAAAATCCATTGCAGAGGGGCTAATTCTGGGCACAGGTGTAGCAGTTGGAGACAAAGGTGTCCAGAAATGCTGGTGTAGGAAGGCCAGGTGTGGGCGTGTGGCTGATGCTTGGGTGGCAGATGAGATTGGGGGAATGACCCAACTGAAGAACCTGGGAGCGAGCCTCATCAGAAACAAACAGGCGACCCGTGGGTCAGGTACTGGGGTCCGGTTGACGACGTTGAGCCTCTCTGACCACGTTTTCCACAGCACAGGATACGGCAGCGACTGCACGGGAAACAGAGAGGATGGTTTCTGGATCCTGGTTTATCTTCGGCTGAACAGAACGGATGGGAAAGTGCATCAAGTGTTGCATCAGGACGGTGCCCACACCAGCATCAACAATGAAGGGGAGAGATAAGTCAGGGGGACCAGGAATAGGAGCAGAGGTGAACAAGTCAATGGCGCAGGCATTAGAATGGTGTGGGGGCAGTGAAAAGGCACCTCCTTCACCTCCAGCTAGATAGAGGGGACTTTGGATAGATCTAGAAACTCACCAGAGTGTATCGGAGCAGAGGTGGGTGTGACCAAAGCTGACTTGAAAGAATGTTGGTGACAAAACAAGCTCTGCAATGAGCTGGTGGTCCAGTTAATATGAGGGCTGTGTTTCTCCAACCAGGGCCAAAACGAGGAAGGGGAAGTCCAACAGTTGGAGCTGGATGTTCTCGTGATGAGGTTTATAGGAACAGTAAGATAAATAATAGCACAGATGAGTCTTGAGTCCACAAAGACCTGCAGAGGATGGGTCTGGGCTTTCCAGGAGAGAGTAGTGGGAAGGTAGGAATGAAGGCGGGAGGATAGGGATTTGGAGCAGCTCACCAGTACTGTATACTCTCTCCTACTAGTGAGCCTACTCTTAACAGGCAGGTAGAAATGAAGTGGCCAGGCTGGCCGCAGTACAGACAGCATTTTATTTCTAATTCTCCTGTTTGGGTGTGTCTGCCTGGCTGATTGGTGACTTCTGAGCGAGGCATGACAATCGAGAACCTGGCAGGTAGCATGACGTTGACCCGGGACGCAGAGCCCCTCTCTCTCCTGCACTCACAGAGATGGCTGTCAATGCGAATGGCAAGAGAGATGAGTGCATCCAGGTCGTCAGGCAATTCATCTGAGTCCAGTTCATCTTTAATGACCTCCCACAGACCACTGTTCCAGCCGCTCTCGGCCGCCAGGGTACAGAACTTGATGGAATAGTCTGCCACACTGCGCTCACCCTGGTGTAGATTCAAGGGCCTATTTGATGCCTCCCTTCCAGAGATGGCACGGTAATAAAATAAAAAAGAATCAACAAATAAATGGAAACTGGAACAGATAGCAGAATGTTGCTCCCATACAGCCGTCGTCCAGGCTATGGCCTTACAAGAAGTAGGCGATGCGGGAGCGGTCGCTGGAGAACGTGGAGCGCCAACACCAAGGAGCATTGAGAGAAGATGGCTCGACAGCGACCTGGATCACAATGCTGCACCCCACAGTGGAGGCAATTGGGCCGGATGAGCTGTTCATGATGGCCAATGACGGTACCTGGAGCATGGACTGCTGTTTGGAGTTACAGGGTCAAGTCCACTGGGCCCATCATGATCTGATCGTTCTGTAACCAGTGGTGTAGAAGTGGACCCAAGTGCAGATCGAAGAAGGCAGAGGCAGGTTGAAGGTGTCTTTACTGATGACAAAATGCAGGAACAAAACAAGAGCAGGTGACAGCCTAGCTGACTACACTTACGGGTAACAGGATTAGAGTACTAACTAGTGCTGTCAGGCGATTAAAATTTTTAATCTAATTAATTACAGGTTTTGTAATTAATTAATCTAATTAATCGCATTTTAATCGCATATTTATATTTCATATTCATATAAATATTTAAAATTCAAGGACATTACATTATTGTGGCAGGTGACTGATCAATTAAATACACCAAGAAGAATGCTTTAGAAATCAATTTTATTAAATAAATAAAATAAATAAAATGAAAACATACCTCTCAATAAGGTAACATTTGTTGCTGATACAGCTAACAGTTTACACTAAGCTACAGTATCCTCAAATCAGGGTCTACTGCAGGGTCTACTGCAGGATCTAGTGCAGGGTCTACTACAGGGTCTACTGTATGCATGACATCTATTCCTCAGCTTGTTTACATTGTCTGAGTGTAAGGCTGCCCTCTTCTTTTGGACTATGTGACCTGCAAGTGAAGAATGCTTTAGAAATCAATTCTATTAAATTGAATAAATAAATAAATAAAATGAATGAAAACATACCTCTCAATAAGGTAACATTTGTTGCCGATACAGCCAATAACAGTTTACACTAAGCTACAGTATCCTCAAAAATCAGGGTCTAGTGCAGGGTTTACTACAGGGTCTACTGTATGCATGACATCTATTCCTTGAGCCAATTGCTAAGACAAACAAGCTTCAGCTTGTTTACATTGTCTGTGTGTAAGGCTGCCCTCTTCTTTTGGACTATGTGACCTGCAAGTGAAGAATGCTTTAGAAATCAATTTTATTAAATTGAATAAAATAAAATGAATGAAAACATACCTCTCAATAAGGTAACATTTGTTGCTGATACAGCCAATAACAGTTTACACTAAGCTACAGTATCCTCAAAAATCAAAACAGCCCACAGCAAGCTAGTGTCTGGGGGCATGACTACAGGGTCTAGTACAGTGTCTACTACAGTGTCTGGGGGCATGACTACAGGGTCTAGTACAGTGTCTACTACAGTGTCTGGGGGCATGACTACAGGGTCTAGTACAGTGTCTACTACAGTGTCTGGGGGCATGACTACAGGGTCTACTACAGTGTCTGGGGGCATGACTACAGGGTCTACTACAGTTTCTGGGGGCATGACTACAGGGTCTACTACAGTGTCTGGGGGCATGACTACAGGGTCTAGTACAGTGTCTGGGGGCATGACTACAGGGTCTACTACAGTTTCTGGGGGCATGACTACAGGGTCTAGTACAGTACGACCTGGAATAGTTTAGGGAATAACAGCAATGATACTTTAATGATTATATACTGGACACACTAGGGGGGGGTTAATCCGGTCGCT
Organism: Notolepis coatsorum; assembly: GCF_963971535.1. Classification (NCBI taxonomy): domain Eukaryota; kingdom Metazoa; phylum Chordata; class Actinopteri; order Aulopiformes; family Paralepididae; genus Notolepis; species Notolepis coatsorum. The sequence goes on along the minus strand of NC_140165.1, from coordinate 218,653,879 downwards.
TGTAAGCCGACAGGAGTAGGAGGGGGGGGGGGGGTAGAATCCGGCTGCCTCATCCGGCCAAGGGTATCCCAGGTGAACCCACTGTAGTGCCGTTCAATGCGCCGGCGATCCTTGGACCACAGATGAAAGCAGGTGGACTCTTTGTGGGCCGGCGTCATCCGGTCCACGGAGGAGAGACGTGAAGCGACCTCGTCTTGCAGAGCGTCTCCTCACCTTGCGTCCTCTCCAGGGGGGGGGGGGTTCCAACACACGGCAGTGTCGGGGGTCTTTATCCATGGAATAATCAAAGTATACAAAGCATAATCCGTGCCTGGGAAGGCGGGCTGTCGTCGGCAGAATAATCCGGTATACAGGTCCACTCGCTCGTCGGCTCTGGGGCTCCTCGGGTGCAGCTTCACGTGGGGTCAACCACCCTGGATAAGCAGCCAGTTCTCTGCCCGAAACGATGGGGTACTGACTACGGTAGTATTCTCACCGCACGAAGCACTATATATTAACAGACTATTATTAGCTTAATAGACTACGTCCAACTCGACGATATAGTGCCAAATATGACTATTCAAATATTAATATACTGACTACAGGGTCTAGTACAGTGTCTACTACAGTGTCTGGGGGCATGACTACAGGGTCTACTACAGTGTCTGGGGGCATGACTACAGGGTCTACTACAGTGTCTGGGGGCATGACTACAGGGTCTAGTACAGTGTCTGGGGGCATGACTACAGGGTCTAGGGGCATGACTACAGGGTCTAGTACAGTGTCTACTACAGTGTCTGGGGGCATGACTACAGGGTCTAGTACAGTGTCTACTACAGTGTCTGGGGGCATGACTACAGGGTCTAGTACAGTGTCTACTACAGTGTCTGGGGGCATGACTACAGGGTCTAGTACAGTGTCTACTACAGTGTCTGGGGGCATGACTACAGGGTCTAGTACAGTGTCTGGGGGCATGACTACAGGGTCTACTACAGTGTCTACTACAGTGTCTGGGGGCATGACTACAGGGTCTAGTACAGTGTCTGGGGGCATGACTACAGGGTCTAGTACAGTGTCTGGGGGCATGACTACAGGGTCTAGTACAGTGTCTGGGGGCATGACTACAGGGTCTAGTACAGTGTCTGGGGGCATGACTACAGGGTCTAGTACAGTGTCTGGGGGCATGACTACAGGGTCTAGTACAGTGTCTGGGGGCATGACTACAGGGTCTACTACAGTGTCTGGGGGCATGACTACAGTGTCTACTACAGTGTCTGGGGGCATGACTACAGTGTCTACTACAGTGTCTGGGGGCATGACTACAGTGTCTACTACAGTGTCTGGGGGCATGACTACAGGGTCTAGTACAGTGTCTGGGGGCATGGTCTACTACAGTGTCTGGGGGCATGACTACAGGGTCTGGGGGCATGACTACAGGGTCTAGTACAGTGTCTGGGGGCATGGTCTACTACAGTGTCTGGGGGCATGACTACAGGGTCTACTACAGTGTCTGGGGGCATGACTACAGGGTCTAGTACAGTGTCTGGGGGCATGGTCTACTACAGTGTCTGGGGGCATGACTACAGGGTCTGGGGGCATGACTACAGGGTCTAGTACAGTGTCTGGGGGCATGACTACAGGGTCTAGTACAGTGTCTGGGGGCATGGTCTACTACAGTGTCTGGGGGCATGACTACAGGGTCTACTACAGTGTCTGGGGGCATGACTACAGGGTCTACTACAGTGTCTGGGGGCATGACTACAGGGTCTACTACAGTTTCTGGGGGCATGACTACAGGGTCTACTACAGGGTCTGGGGCATGACTGCAGGGTCTAGTGCAGGGTCTAGTGCAGGGTCTACTGTATGCATGACAAATCTATTCCTTGAGCCAATTGCTAAGACAAACAAGCTTGTTTACATTGTCTGAGAGTAAGGCTGCCCTCTTCTTTTGGACTATGTGACCTGCAAGTGAAAATAGCCTCTCACATGGCACAGAGGTAGCAGGAGTAGCCAGATATTTGCGAGCAAGAGGAGACAGCTGTCCATAGGCTTTTGCGTGAGCTGCCCACCACTCCAGTGGACAGTCATTCATTCCGATGCTGGGCTCAGCTTTGTAGAGGTCTAATTGTCCTGACAGTACCCTGACTTCATCTGAATCAGAGTCTGAAGACAGCAGGAGGAGGGTCCTCTTCGCTGGTGGCTCGTCCTCTGTGGCTTGTGGAGCAGCTTTGTCTGCTTCTGGTCCTGGCAGCATCTCTTTAAGCCAGGTCCACACCTAATAAGAGGGACAATTAATTAGTTGCATAGGACTTTTCATGACAGCCTAAGGACTTAACACTGGTCTTCTCATTCACACACACACCTCATCCCTCTCGTCCTTTGGTACGCTCTTCAAGTCCTTGAATCGCGGGTCGAGGGCTGTAGCCAGCTTCAGCCATCTGTTGTTGAGGGTCGCTTTGCGTGCGTCCAGGTCCTTCGTGAAGCTGGCCTTGAACTTTACCATGTAGCCCGGATCCTCCTCGTTGAGGTCCATGATGCGGTTTAGGTGGCAGAGTGCGGGGAGCACCACAGAGCATGAGACGTAGGTTTCCCCTCCAAGGAGCTCAGTCACATACCTGCAGTGAAACAAGAGAGCGAGAGAGAAAGAGGTGAAGGTGTGTGTATGAGAGGGAGATAGGTGTGTGTATGGGGGAGAGAGGGGGGGTGAGGTGTGTGTATGGGAGAGAGATAGGTGTGTGTATGGGGGAGAGAGGGGGGGGGGGTGAGGTGTGTGTATGGGAGAGAGAGGGGTGAGGTGTGTGTATGGGGGAGAGAGGGGGGGGGTGAGGTGTGTGTATGGGAGAGAGATATGTGTGTGTATGGGGGAGAGAGGGGGGGGTGAGGTGTGTGTATGGGAGAGATAGGTGTGTGTATGGGGGAGAGAGGGGGGGGGTGAGGTGTGTGTATGGGAGAGAGATAGGTGTGTGTATGGGGGAGAGAGGGGGGGTGAGGTGTGTGTATGGGAGAGATAGGTGTGTGTATGGGGGAGAGAGGGGGGGGTGAGGTGTGTGTATGGGAGAGAGATAGGTGTGTGTATGGGGGAGATTGGGGGGTGAGGTGTGTGTATGGGAGAGAGAGAGTGGGGTGTGAGGTGTGTGTATGGGGGAGAGAGAGAGAGGAGGGGGGTGTATGGGGGGAGAGAGAGAGGGAGAGACACTTACCTGCAGGGCTCAAGTACAAGCTCCAGCTTCTTCAGTTTGTCACACTCTGTGGGGGTCAGCATGGACAGCTTGTGGTTCTGTTGGGCCAAAGTGGCAGTCACAGCCTCCTGGTTCCTCAGGTACCGTGAGATCATGGCCAGTGTCGAATTCCACCTTCCAATTCAATAAAATAACTATTAGTCCCACTGGGGGTTGTTAATGCAGCATGATGCAATTGTACAGAACACAAAGAAATAAACACACACACACACTAAATTTACCCTAAGCATACAACAGGTAGTTAAACAGTCTCACCTTGTGGATACATCTTGTATCATGGGCTCTTTTGCTTGTCCGAGGGCAGTCTGCTGCTGCTGCAGTTCTTCTGTACTGGCAGGGCTGTGCTTGAAGTGGCCTACAATCTTGCGGCACTTTGCCAGGGTGGTGTCAAGGCTTCTGTCCTCAAGGGAGACTGTGATGGTTCTTTGCAGCACGTGTGCAGCACATGGCATGTGCTGGAACGGCATATAGCGCGCTGCTGCTATCATATTACGGGCGGAATCAGTCCCAATAGATGTGACTTTATCTTTTATATTCCACTCCTCTATTACTGTGTTGAACTGTTCAGCACACGCATCGGCGAAATGGCGGCCCACAGTTTTGGTCACCGTTAATGCAAATGATTGCAGTTTCCACTCAGTATCGATCAAGTGCACTGTGACACCCAAATAATTATGATTGCCCACCGACGTCCAGTGATCACCCGTTAGGGCCATTGGGCCAGCCCGTGCCAACACTTCTTCCCTCGCCTCCCTCTCTGTGTCATACATGTTGTGGATCCTTTTCATCACTGTAGCTCTCGAGGGTAGCTTGTAATTTGGGTCAGACGACGCTATTCGAAATGACTCCGCTAAACCCTTATCTTCCACTATAGCTATTGGCCTACAATATTTTGCTATCCACTTCGCGACGCTGTTGGTTAGTTTGTCTGTGGTGGATTTACTCAACCGTTTGCCTAACGGTAATTCTCCAAGAGTGGTTTGACGAAGCGTGCGAGTTGCTCTGGAGCTAACGTTAGCTACACTGGAGCTGCTCGAACAACTTGCCTGGACATGTTTAGCGTTCATGTGATACGTTAGACTAGAGCAGCTTCGGTGATACGCAAATTCTTTTTGACATAAGCTACATATTACAATGGTCTTGTTTACTGTCCCATCTATATTCTTTTTGAAATTGAACTTGCCGTTCATAGGTCCCAGGAGTATCGCCTCGGGTGATGCTGACATCTTGTTCCAGCTGAGCTAATTCCTTTGTGTGTTTGTTTTGTTTGATAGACGACGCATGTGTGAAGTGACGATCAAGTAGGCTACGGGTCATTCAATGGGCCAAGTTTAATACGCCCAACTCAAGCGTGGATTTCAAAATAAAAGCGCACCGATTTGCCACTTGTCTAAAGTAAATATAGGTCGGCTGTAATTAATTTTGCGTCAATTTTCATAACGCGATAATTTGCTGTGTAATTAATTAATCTAATTAACGCGATAAACTGACAGCCCTAGTACTAACACTAACAGGCAGGAACTGGCATAGCAGGGAGACGATCAGACACTGACAACTGGGGAGCGACAACACAAATGCACAAGGGGGTGATGATCAGCTGATGACCAGCTGGTGAAGGACGGGGAGATTGGAACGCATGTGGGGAACAACTGAAGAGGAAGAGAGACACTAGCGAGAGACACGGTCAGTAGAGGTGGACATCAGCGCTGTGGCAGTGTGTGTGTGTGTGCGTGTGTGCGTGTGTGTGTGTGTGTGTGTGTGTGTGTGTGTGTGTGTGTGTGTGTGTGTGTGTGTGTGTGTGTGTGTGTGTGTGTGTGTGTGTGTGTGTGTTGGTGTTCGGCTGGTTTTACACAATGCAATTTGCGATGAGAAGAACTCAGGCTTTGTACTTTGCTTGTAAGCAATGCGGTCTATACTTTTTGCTGTTGGGTACAGATGTTGAAACACTGCCATTAAACTTCTGTCGTATATTAAGTCAATACATTAGATTAATTACAGTGCATTGAGGTTGCCAACTAGAGGGAGAGAAGGAGAGTGATAGAAACATGGTCCTCATCTGACTCCCAAAAATAGCCAGTAGAGAATAAATGGTGCAGTCAGACGACAAGAGTTCAACTCAAATGATTTATTGCCGAAGGGCTCAAAGGTGAATAAAAGGTTGTTTACATACAGGGATTTCATATTAAAACATGCTGTATACAAGATTGTTGAGGTTTACACATCAAACAAGTTCTGTACATATAACAATAGTCATGTTAACATCAATGAAATAGAGAATATACTGAGCATTTACACATGAGTAAAACCTGGTCTTTAAGATAGGAATCACTCTAACCAACAATGGGGTCTGTTGTGAAGGATCAGATTAAACCGAATATATATATTTATTTATGGATATATATTGAATAGTATTTGTATATCGTTTGATATCCCTTGTATATTCCTTGTACATATACACGGAATATTCCTTTATTCTACTACAGCCCATAATAGTTCATTCTCTTATTGGACAAAAGGACCAGGCGCCAGGGACCAGCCCCTGGCGTTCAAGTTCAAAGGTACCGACGAGACATGCCCTTACTAGCCCCGGCTCCGCGCAGGAATACGGCTACCGAAAGCAGAGTGGCACTATTTGTCCACCGTGCATATAAATATGGCGCAAGAAATGTAGAATTCCTCTTATCCCTTCGTCTTCTACCCAACTAAGTAACAGAACGTGAAGCCTCACCCCACGATACCGCGTGCGGTGTAGTATGGCCTGTTTGGCCTTAGAATAGCAGTGAGACCTCGTGCGAATTAATAGCTGAATTGCCAGAGTTTGGCACCGTATTTCTATTAAGTAATAATAGTCTATTATGTATGGTGCATCGTGCGGTTAGAGTTCTAAAGTGAGCAGCACCCCCATCGCTTCCTCGTGTTATCTAGAGTCTTAACCAGGTTGGGCAGACCACACGTGGTGCTTTCATCCGAGGAGTTCTAGGCGAGGACCGAGTGGACCTGTACATTGGATTACCTACCCGACGACTGCTGAGCCCTATGCGGCATGGAATATATATTTGCTTTGGTACTTTGATTTGTGGAGCGGATAATCGCCAACACCGGTGAGTGTTGGATCTACCCCGAAAGGAGTCAAGGTGAGACGGCGCTCAGACCAGACTGAGGTCGCCTCGCTTCTTCTTCACTGTGGAGCTACAGCTACAGCTACAGCCTACAAGAGAGCCAAGGTGTATTCATCTGTGGATCAAGATTCTACTGCACTGTCTTCTGTACGTGAAGTCTCTCTAGACATCGTTGACCAGACGGGATACTGCCGACGGCTCTCCTACCCCCCCTACCGGCCTACAACCGGGAGGACCCCTACAGTATATCCAGCTATAATCATTAAGTGACCATAGATATAATTCCTTAAGAGCCAGGTTGTATACTTGCTTCCTGCGTAACCAGAGATTGGACATTCAGTGTTGATTTGCCTACGAGTACTCATTTGCCTTACAAGAGCATTCAAATCATAAATGTAATGGTGAATATTATATGTACCTTTTGCTATATATTAAATATTTGATTATTACCTTTGTGTGGACCTGGTTTCATGGTGGGAAAGTGTTCATCATATTTAGATATCGTGTACTGTATGGCCAGTAGTTAAAGTACATAAAGCGGTAGTGGTTTAATGATACCATACTTATCAATACAGTCAGGGAATTGTACCCCTCAGTTACAGGGTCCATGATTTTACTCACATGTAATGGCAAACTCTGGTGGAGCAGGGATCGGCTGAGAGAGGACGCAGTCCCCATGGGGGGGGGGGCTGGCCTGTCTCTTTCCCAATGCGTTCTCCTTTATATAGTCAAAATGATGTCATAAGTTGACTTGGTTCATAGCCAATCAGTTACATTCTATATCTGGAGTTTTGTTCCAATTGGCTGTCTTCCGGGGTGCTGTCTGTCCCTGCACAATGGGGGTTGGTGTCTGTGGCCCCCTCCTTTTGGGCTGTGGTCTTCTCAGTTGGACAGAGGGGTATTCCAATAAACATTTACAAAGTATTTCCAGTGTATATGAATTACACTCTTCCAGTATTATCACAGTTTTACTCTTTTGTTTACATTTTGATACCAAACAGTGATTAAGAATAACTTGATACGTGTATTTTACCAGACTAAACCTTTGTAATTGAGACTTATTTTCTATACATGGTTTACAACAAGAGTGAAATAACACTATTACTTTCATAATCAGGTGACATTCTAAATGACATTCAAATATAATAAGTCAGTTACCTTTTAATATGATATTGTTTTGAATTAGTTTCAGTCTAACATTCTGTAAGCACATAACAAGTATGGGCTGGTCTGCCCTCTGTTTCAGACCAGCTCTCCTCTGCTAGTGGGGTGTGATCACCTACATTAGCATACAGTCAACTCGAGGTTCCCACTCTGAGCGTGGGAAGATCTAATCTTTCTCATATCATATATGTAATTAAGGCATTATTTGAAGTAGCCATTATAAACAGATATTTGCAGTTTTCAGTGATGATGTAACAGTGTGTTTTGTCTCTAATCTATAATTGTTTCATTTAGCCTTCTGCTTTTTGGTGCAACTGTCACCCCATGGAAAGGTGTTGTTTGTTCTATAGATTAGCCATTGCTTGAGTGGGGGGTTGAGTGACTGTTCCTTCTGTTATCAAGTTTGGGCTGGTCTGCTGATGCAACTGTCTCTAGAATGGTTCTCTATTTAGCACTGAATACTGAGACTTAGTTTGTTCCAAACGGCACACAAGGCTTTTGCATATATTTCCTATCATACACACATATTAGTTATGAAATACACAGTCAATGTTACCACACTAGTCCAGCGGAAACCTTCAGTATTCGTTATGGGATAAAGGGTGTGTGTAAATGTGTGTGCGTGTGCCTATCTGTGAGAATGTATACAGAATGTGTATGTTGTGTGTGTGTGTGTGTGTGTGTGTGTGTGTGTGTGTGTGTGTGTGTGTGTGTGTGTGTGTGTGACTGCGGTCTTCCTTTCTGTCCGTTGGAGATGGGTTTTTAATGGGAGCATGTGCTGTTAGTGAGACACGGAGAGGAGTGCTGTGTTGCTGTGGCAACTGGAGAGGGAACCAGGGGTGAGGTGCGAAACAGAGATGCAGAGAGAGAGAGAGAGAGAGAGAGAGAGAGAGAGAGAGAGAGAGAGAGAGAGAGAGAGAGAGAGAGAGAGAGAGAGGAGGAGGAGAGTGTGTGTATACTGTATGTGTGTATGTGTTTGTGTCTGTGTGTTTGTGTGCCGTATATATCATGTTATTGTGTACATGTGTGCTATGGACTTGCTTGTGTGTACATATTTGTGTGTGAGTGTGTTTGCCCGTATGCACGTGTAATATGCTTGAAGGCATGTGAGTGTAATTACCTTGTTCTTGTGTGTATGCCTCAGTGTGTGTTTGTGTGTGTTTGTGTGTACGTGTGTGCATTATGTACTTGCTTGCATCATGTATGTTATTGCTTGTGTTTAAATATTTTATTTGTGTGCGTGCATGCACAAATGTGGTATGTTCTTGCTTGTGTGTGTGTGTGTGTGTGTCTGCGTGCGCTTTTTTTGCTGCTTGTTTGTGTGTGTCATGGATTTGCTTGTGTATGTATGTGTGTGTATGTAAGTATGTATGTGCGCGCGCATGTGTGTGTGTGTTTGCTTGAGTGATACAGATGACTGTGAACACTACAGTGCTGGAGATACCACTCGCTCTTCATGGACTGTTGGTCATAGAGCCACAGGAGTCGTGACGGGGCTCAAGTCTCATTGATCAGCCTATTGACTGGAGAACTGTAATCAATGAATGATAAATATCACTGATGTTGTTAAAAGGACATTTAGCCAATTGAACCGGAATCCTATCGGTCTGTTGTGAGGAGAACAAGTGGTCATCACACATAAAAGTTACAGAAAGCACAGAAAGACTCACTTTAAACAAACAACTCACTGCAGCACCCACTTTACACACTTTAGAACACCTCAACACACTTTATATTTATTGGTAAAGAATTTGCACTACAACCCATACCTCATTACACCTTACTGTAAATTGTACCTAAATTGTACCTCATCCCATTTCTGCTTTGCACTATATAGTATATTGTATATTAGTATATTGTATAGTATATTGTATGGTAACTCAGTTACTTCTACTCTGCATTGAACATTGTACATACTGAACACTTGTGCCTACGTACGTGACTTCTATTTTATACTTGCTATACTTATTTTATTTTATTTTATACTTATCTATTTTTTGTCTAGCACAGTCTGGAGCGTTAACAGAAAGAAGCATTTTGTATAAAAGTATTCTGTACTTCTGTATGACAACTAATAAAGAAACTTGAGAACTTGAGAAACTTACCTCTGTGTTCTGGCTCAGGAGGTAGAGCGGTTGTCTGGTAAATCAGAAGGTTCCTGGTTTGATTCCGGCTCCTCCTGGCAGCATGTCCAAGTGTTCTTGAGCAAGACACTTAACCCCTAACTGCTCCCGATGAGCAGGTTGGCACCTTGTATGGTCGCCTCCGCCATTGGTGTGTGAATGGGTGAATATGAGGCATAAGTTGTAAAGCGCTTTGGATAAAAGTGCTATACAGTATAAATGCAGTCCATTCTGTGTCTTGAGAGCTCAGCCGCATCTCCCCATGATAAACTCATTTAGCAAAGGAAAGACCGCTTGTGAACTATAGACACCATTTCCTCAACAACTTTCCTTGATTTGGGCCTGCTACCCAGTATGTACATTTATTCACCTGTACATTGTATATTACTATTGAACTTTACTGTTAGATTTGCACTCTGGTTTTTGTTGTGCTGTATAATGACAATATATTTGAATCTAATCTAATCTACAATTGAAAATAGTAGAGGAAATAGTGTCTGTTGTTCACTAGAGGGGGTAGGGTAGAGTAAGGAATAAGGTAGAGTCCTCAAGACAAAGAACACATTGAGGATCACTCTGGTTGACTGCATGACAGAAGATGGTCTGGAAGTCTTGTTGTCTGAAAAGCCGCCACAGAATATCTCATGACGGGAGAAACATCCACCCTTCTTTTTCTCCATCTCTTTCGCAGTTTTTCTATGCTTGGCAGATTTAGCGATTCCTCAATGCAATAATCCTCCAAAAATGGCGACTGTAGCAGCCCATAGCAACCGTGTAACTTCCCCAAGCCCGGTGGCCAGTAACCATAGTGACATCGTCGTTAGAATGTTGAGTTCTCCAAACTGCTCCAGGGGGAAGCAGCAAATGACTGACTCACAGCTGACCCCTACATGTACTGTGTTCCTCATAGGGTGTTCTACCATTTACCTATCTCAAACTAAGCTTTTTGGAAAGCAACAGTTGTGATTGGAGGATCAAGAAAAAGGGGAGGAGTTTGAGTAAATTACACAATGTAATTATTACAGCCAATTTCCCCCAAATTTCCTGAATTTCCCCAAAGGGTACAATAAAGGAATATCATATCAATAGGCTGACTGGAGTGTTCTTAATACCATGGATAATTCTGGTATTTTCCATCATTTGGGTTCTAAATATTTTGGAATTGGTCCAGTATTGAGTGAGATCGCTTCAGCTGGCAGCTGCAAAATGGGCTGCAATGTAATTCTTGGGGGAAATTGTGCACATATTCAAAACAGAAGTATCGCTTCTTGCAGGAAGACTTTGATGGAAAGAAACATGAGTGAGAGTTGGAGAGGAAGAGTTTGTTGTGTGTTGTTGTGTTAGTACAGAAAGCGTAGCATTATCCAAAATATTTAATTTAATTTGATTTAAAACCTTTATTTAAACTCAAAAGGCAACTGAGGTTTCCCTCATTTACAGTCACGTCAAGTGTACATACAGAATCTTTTATTTTATTTTTTATAAATCACACAACATATACAATCATAACAGTAAGACAATAAGACAAGGCAAAAAGCAAGGATAACAAATCAATTAAAACACGTACAACTTGATTGACAAAGGTTGGAGATCAAGGGTTTAAACTCTGCAACAGAGGGGAGAATCTGGGAGATGAAGCATAGCGATATAAACATAGTCATAGCATCAAATTAGTATTTAGATAAACCACAGAAAAAATCACGTTATAAAAATAAGGCGTTTCTAAGAAAAAACGATTTGTTATGTCCATTTATGTAGCATAAATCAACATAGGCGCCGCCATTTTGTTGCTAATGTCACAGAGATGGTTTCGCCCGGAGGCGGAGCCTCCCACCTCAGAGAATTGCATGCTGTAGCAATATTATTAGGCTCCTCAAATATCGTTATTCATAAAACACATTTATGTAATATTTTACAGCATTGAGCAACCCCAACAGGGGGATGCTGTATATGTCTGCTCTGTCATCTTTGAGATGGCGAAACCTGCAGTTGGCACCCCCCCCCCCCCCCCCCCCACCCACCCACCTCCAGTGATGCCGTGGTGGTACCACTTGGTACCACGCCGTCCTAGCAGTTCGCTGAGCAGAAGTGCGCGCGCACAAAAACCTGGACAAGAGGCAGGGGAACTATGTGAGAATGCTATTCATCGACTACAGCTCGGCATTCAATACCATAGTCCCCTCCATACTCATAGCCAAGCTCAGGGACCTGGGCTTGAACTATGACCTCTGCCAGTGGGTCTTGGACTTCCTGACTGGCAGACCCCAGGTGGTGAGAGCAGGCAACTGCACCTCCTCATCCATCACCCTCAACATAGGGGCCCCCCAGGGCTGTGTTCTGAGTCCCCTCCTCTACTCCCTGTACACACACGACTGTGTGGCTCAGCGGAGTAGCAATACAATCATCAAATTTGCTGACGACACAGTGGTGGTGGGCCTGATCTCTGCCAACGACGAGAGGGCCTACCTGGAAGAGGTCAAGGTCCTGGCGGGATGGTGCCAGGAAAACAGCCTCTCCCTGAACGTCAGCAAAACAAAGGAGATGATTGTGGACTTCAGGAGGTCGGGGGTCAAGGACTACAGCCCCCTCAGCATTGACGGGGCACCGGTTGAGAGAGTCAACAGCTTTAAGTACCTCGGAGCCTACATATCCGAGGACTTGACATGGACCACACACATTGACAGTGTTGTGAAGAAGGCACGACAACGCCTCTACTTCCTCAGGCGCCTAAGGAAGTTCCAAGTCAGTCAGAAGATCCTTAAGAACTTCTACTCATGTACAATAGAGAGCATCTTGACCGGCAACATCACCTCCTGGTTTGGGAATAGCACTGCACAAGACCGAAGCAGACTACAAAGAGTGACACGTTCAGCCGAACGCACAATTGGAGGGGGGCTCCCCACCCTCCAGAACATTTACAACAAGCGTTGCAAGGGCAAGGCTAAGATAATCATTAAAGACTCCAGTCACCCGAACAACTGCCTCTTTGAACTGCTGCGGTCAGGCAAGCGATACCGGAGTCTCAAGGCGAGCACAGAAAGACTCAGAAGAAGCTTCTATCCCCAGGCCATCAGGCTGCTAAACGAACAATGAATGAACACTACACAACAACAACCACCAAACGCACATAGCACACACATCCACACGCACACACTCACTTTAAACAAACACACTGTAGCACCCACTCCACACACTTTATAGCACACACCCACTTTAAACAAACACACTGTAGCACCCACTCCCCACACTTTATATTTATTGATGAAGGATTGCACTACAACTCGTACACCTTACTGTAAATTGTACCTAAATTGTACCTCATCCCATTTATGCTTTGCACTAGATAGTACTGTACATTAGTACACTGCATAGTATTGTATATTATATGGTAACTCAGAACATTGTACATATGTCTATACCGAACACTGTGACCTCATTTTCTTCTTCTAAATTACATGCTATACTATGTTATTTGATACTATCTTGTCTAGCACAGTCTCTGGAGCGTAACAGTAAGAAGCATTTTGTATGAAAGTATTCTGTACTTCTGTATGACAACTATTAAAGAAACTTGAACTTGAACTTGAAACTTGAAATGCGTTCACAACTTTCACTCTACTGTCGCGCCGTGCGCCAAGTACCCGGCACTTATCACCTAGTCTTTGCATAGCATAACAAAGAAAGAGAAGTGCAAGACCAAAATACAAGCCCTGTGGGGGGTTTGCTTGAGCTGGTCTGTGCACATGCGAGGGAACATGTATGCGCGCGCGTGCGTGGGAGCGCGCGTGCACGTGGCGTCGTGGCGTCCAGGCAGTTCTGATATTACGACTGCACCCCTGCCCACCTCCAATGTACAGTCCCCCCCCCCCCCCCCCACCCACCCAACCCCACCCCACCTACCCAACCTCCTCCAATGTACAGTTTCTACGTCAAATGTATATACACTCTTTTCTGGACACTTTTTGTATCACAAACAGTACTGTATTTGCAAATCTGGTATGTCATAAATGTATAGATGTAGTACTGTCTATCTGTATGTCATGTGTGTCATATGATGAATTGAAAATGGGGGACCCTGATGTAAACAAGACGGAAGTCTTTCTCTGGTCTGCATCCCCTTAACAATTGTATGTATTGAGCTGTACTGTACTGTACCCATTCTGCAATCTGTTAATAAAGTTTTCAATCAATCAATCAATCAATCAATCAACAAACTAGGCTCATATTGTTTAACGCTTCATCTCCCCTTTAAGGACTGTTGGAGTTCATTCCATGAGCTAGAGCAGGGGTGGCCAACCAGTCAGAGACTAAGAGCCACAAAAAAATGACTGTGGTACCACAAAGAGCCACACCATATACCAGCGTTTCTCAACTTTTTTTTCAGTCACGGCACCCTTCATGTGTTTATAGGTCTCACCCTCTGGCCTCTGAAGTTGCTCATGTCTTTTTTATTTGGGCCTCACAGGGTTAAAAGTACCCTGTGAGACCCACTGTTGCAAAATTACAAAATCACTTTTAGCCATTTAAAAAAATAATGTTTATTTAAAAAAATTTAAAGGGGAACTATTTTACTATTTCTTTCACTATTTGGGCACTTTTACACAATTCCTGTGAGTCTATGGAACACCTAGGTTTTTTTTTTTTTTTTAAATGCATTGTTTTGTATTTCTAATCAAGTACTAAAAACCGCATTTTTCTACCTCAAGCCGTTTTGAGGCTGGGCTCCAACCACTGTGTGGCCTGGTGCCAACTGCCACATCAACTGCCACATTATTATGCAGCTGAGAAATCTCTGACATCACAGATATGCACATTTTCAGATGACTCAGTTCAGTGAGGGTGAATATTGTGAGAGGAGAATTGGAAGAATTCGCCAATATGAGAATTAGAGACATATATCCTATTAATATAAGTCCACATAGCTAAGAAACAATGGTAAACACTGAAAAAAGCCATTTATAAGATAGTTCCCCTTTAAGCACATGTATAGTCAATTGGTCCTGTTGTTCAGCCTCACAATGCTATTTGATAGTAAATGTGTTTATATGTCCCACCCTCTGGCCTCTGAAGTTGCTAATTTCTTTTTAATTTGGGCCTCACAGGGTTAACCTCTAAAGCCAGAGATATACAGTAAAAGTGTATATTTTCAGCATTATGTTTGTTTACCAATTATTTTAACTGTTATTAGTGAAATATAAGATTATAGAAATCTCAGGGCATTGAGTCGGAAACCGGCGCATATTGACAGGAGGAAGTGGCACAGCCAAAAGTGAGTGTAGTCTTTTGAAGGAAGAGACTCAGGGCTTTCAAATTTCGAAAAACTACCCTACCCAGCTCACACCAGCCCCTGTCAATCATCTGACTTCTGGATTTACTTTTTAATTTCTCTTATTTTTTGGGATTATCTCCCACAAACCTGAACGTTATTGCCATAAAACAGAACGCAGTTAGTTTCTCTACCTTTCTGTGAACGTCTTGCAAAAAACGGTGTTGCAATATGATGAAGAATGGTGGAGAAATTTACATTATAAAAAAGATGGCAGAATTCAGTACTGTATCTACAAAACCTTCTGTTTAATCATCTTCCCTTTATTCATTTGCTTAGATTTTTCAGGTCTGGTCAATTTTAGCATGGTGTTATTTACAGTCAAAGATATATATTTTTTTTAAATAGAATTGATATTCTCCTTTGGTTCATTACAATTTACTCAAGCCTAGTAACAGACACACTATTTCTGACACTGATCCATATATGTCCCTAGATTCAGATACCAAGAACATGCAAATGGACCATTTAAAAAAAAATTGTAAATGTTTATTCTACATCCTTATGGAATGAGTGACATAAAAAAAAAAAGAGTAAAAAAAAAAGTAAAAATAAAATAAAAAAAATATTTATTTTTTTATTTTTTTTGGATGGAAGAGCCGCACATTGACGGGCAAAGAGCCGCATGCGGCTCGCGAGCCGCGGGTTGGCCACCCCTGAGCTAGAGGCATCATAGTGAAATGCAGATGTACCCTGCTCCAAGCAGATTCGGGGGAACTTAAGCACCAGTCATTAGAACGGGTTCCATACGTTCCAAAATTCCATTCCAATAATGATGTAGTATAAGGAGGTAGCTTACCAATGAGGGCCTTAAAAATGAACCAGTGTTTGTTGCGCCTCTCCGTCAGAGAGGACCCAAGTCAAGTCAAGTCAAGTCAAGAGTTTTATTTGTCACGGCATACAAGTATACAATGAAATGCGGGTGGTCTTGCCCGCAACGATGTGCAATACAGTGGTACAACATATAATAGAATCCAATAAAAAACAACATTGTGCAATAAACAGGTAACAGGTAACCACCAACCTTCTCCTAAAGGACACAGTGATGAATGTCGTATCTATCATTAGTTATGAATCTGAGGGCAGAGTGATAGACAGAGTCCAAGGATTTAAGGGTTGATGCCTATAAATTACATCACCATAGTCCAAGACTGAAAAATAAATGCTTTGAAAACTCTCTTCCTACTAATCAAAGGAAAGATGGTTCTGTTTCTGTATAGGAAGCCAATTTTCACACCAAGATATTTATATTCAGTGACTCTCTCAATGCTAAGAACTTACGGTAGATACACCATCATACTCAATATTGCAGGCTAGACAATAACATACATTTAGTTTCACTAGCATTAAGAATCGATTTAAGTTTAATAAGAGCTTCCTGGAGGGTAATAAAGGAAGGTTTAAGCTCTCAGTGGCCTACTGTACAGAGTCAGCAATACAATACACAACAGTATCATCTGCATACAGATGGGCTTGACAACCATTCAGCAAAGACACAATATAATTCATATAAATAGTGAAGATATAAAACAATGGTTTGTGTTTGCACATATCTGAATTGTGCCAACAGAATGTTGCGTCACACTTGTCAGTTTTCATAGACTATCTTTGTTGGATAGGAACACGCTGAAGTTGTGACTAGTTGTGCTACAACTGGATGAACACACTCCTGTCTGCACACTGCAACTATTTTGACTGGAGAAGAAAGCACTTTTAGTGGACATACTTTGATTAAGCATTACATCACGCGCAGGAGTGGTTTGTGAAAAATAAACCATGCCTAGGGGTGGTCGTTAGACCACCCTAGGCATGGTTTATTTTTCACAAACCACGACTGCAAGTGGTGTAATGCTTTTATACAACTGCCACATTCATCCAACCTTATTGCTATACAATAAACACACATTAATTGAAGATTTATTGAAAAAACCATCCGCCAGAAAAAGTACTTCCCAAAAAAGAAAAAAGAGAAGTTGCCTCCATGTGGAAGCAGCTCGGAAGTGCATTCAACTGTTCTCAGTAGGACATCCTTAAGCATTACATCACGCGCAGGAGTGGTTTGTGAACAATAAACCATGCCTAGGGGTGGTCGTTAGACCCCCCTAGGCATGGTTTATTATTCACAAATCACGACTGCAAGTGGTGTAATGCTTTTATACAACTGCCACATTCATCCAACCTTATTGCTATACAATAAACACACATTAATCGAAGATTTATTGAAAAAACCATCAGCCAGAAAAAGTTGTCCCCACAACAACAAAAAAGAGAAATTGCCTCCAGGTGGAAGCAGCTCGGAAGTGCATCCAACCAACTAACACATCCAACTGTGTGTTATTGGAATCCAACTGCCTTTCAACTAAGACATCCAACCAACTAACACATCCAACTGTCTTTCAACTAAGACATCCAACCAACTAACACATCCAACTGTCTTTCAACTAAGACATCCAACCAACTAACACATCCAACTGCCTTTCAACTAAGACATCCAACCAACTAACACATCCAACTTTTCTTTAGTTTTTAATTATGAAGTTAGTGGTTGTTATTGGAATGATTGATTGGTTGATTGATTGAAAATTGTATTACCAGATGCAGAATGGGTACAATACAGTACGGCTCAATACACACAATTGTTAAGGGGATGCAGACCTACTTTCTATAGAACTTCATTCTTAGATGCTTCTATAGAAAGTAGGTAAAACAAATTAAAAGGTTTTCTTTGCCCTATAGGAAAAAAAAGTTTTCTTCGCCCTATTTTTTTATTTATTTTTTTAAACCTACTGTAGAGGGCCTAAACTTAACCAGTTGGAAACCAAGCGTACAGTAATAAAATTAGCAATCAATCAACTCAATAGGCCATGCTCACTTAGAACAGTGCAGCACCCAGCTCTCTCTCAGTCTGACTCTCCCCCGCGTTGCAGACAGGAGTGTGTGTGTGTGTGTGTGTGCGTGTGTGTGTGTGTGTGTGTGTGTTTGTGCGGGGGTGGGTGGGTACGCCAGCGTCGGACAGTGTGAGAGTGAACGCTGCAGTCAGGGGGAAGGAAGTAGAAATTTAAAATAAAATTGCAAATAATCAATCAATCAATCCGCGATTTTTCCAACTAACACATCCACTGTCTTTCAACTAAGGCATCCAACCAACTAACACATCCAACTGCCTTTCAACTAAGACATCGAACCAACTAACACATCCAACTGCCTTTCAACTAAGACATCCAACCAACTAACACATCCAACTTTTCTTTAGTTTTTAATTATGAAGTTAGTGGTTGTTATTGGAATGATTGATTGATTGATTGAAAATTGTATTACCAGATGCAGAATGGGTACAATACAGTACGGCTCAATACACACAATTGTTAAGGGGATGCAGACCTACTTTCTATAGAACTTCATTCTTAGATGCTTCTATTGAAAGTAGGTAAAAAAAAAATTAAAAAAAAATTGCAATTAATCAATCAATTCGCGCGATTTTTATTTTGTTCTACAATGACTCATGACCCATCAATTACATCATCCAACATTGTTTAAGCAACTAAGACATTGTGTGTGTGTGTGTGTGTGTGTGTGTGTGTGTGTGTGTGTGTGTGTGTGTGTGTGTGTGTGTGTGTGTGTGTGTGTGTGTGTGTGTGTGTGTGTGTGTGTGTGTGTGTGTGTGTGTGTATGTGTGTGTGTGTGTGTGTGTGTGTGGGTGTGTATGCGACCGAGTGAGTGTGTCTGGAAGCCAGACAGTGTGAGAGTGAGCTCTGGCAAGGAAGGGGAAGAAAGAAATAGCAAATTAATTAATCAATCAATCAATTCGCGCGATTTTTATTTTGTTCTACAATGACTCATAACCCATCAATTACATCATCCAACATTGTTTAAAGGACTAAGACATTCGCCGTGACAAAATCGCTTTATATTTAGTCGTTATGACGCTATCAACATATCCATTTGTTAAAGATTATTGTCCGCCATCTTGTTTTTTCCGAAAAATCCCCACGGCGGAGTGATTGTGATTCGGTTGTGGGCGGGTCCTGGCACCAGGAGCGTGGATTGTGACAGATACATACGTGTAAATTGACTGTTTCAGCCAATCAGAATCGAGAAATTTGCATGTTGTTGTATAACAAGGATTACATCGCAGCCCGTTTTGTGGCTGAAGCAATCTTGCTCAATACCCGACCAATTCCCCCGAATGTTTGTCATTTATTCCAAATCCAAAGGTATTACAAGTAGGCCTACATGGTGCCAGTACACTGTAAACAAATAATGATATTTTCAAGCAAGTTTTTGCATTGGCCTTTTTGTCATTGGATTAACTAATGATATGTGTTATGATATGTAATACACACACTATCTCCTATTTAGTCGATTCAACAAAAATAAACAATGCAAAAAGGTTAATTGAAAACACAAGTTGAGACAACTTGTGAATATGATTATTATGATTCCTTTTACACCATGTGCACCTTATCCCTCTGATCCACCCAGACGCTTCAACCATTCCCCCCCACCAGTCTAATGTTCCCAGTGTCTGATTTCATCCAATTAAATAATAAATATTATTGCATTATGCGACCACCGCTATGTGTCTCTGTGCGCAGACAGAGGCCTCTGTATTCACATGGTGCTGCGAGCGGCCAGGCTCCTGACTCATGCTGGCGTGAGAGAGAGAGAGAGAGAGAGAGAGAGAGAGAGAGAGAGAGAGAGAGAGAGAGAGAGAGAGAGAGAGAGAGAGAGAGAGAGAGAGAGAGAGAGAGAGAGAGAGAGAGAGAGAGAGAGAGAGAGAGAGAGAGAGAGAGAGAGAGAGAGAGAGAGAGAGAGAGAGAGAGAGAGAGAGAGAGAGAGAGAGAGAGAGAGAGCGAGAGAGAGAGAGAGAGAGAGAGAGAGAGAGAGAGAGAGAGAGAGAGAGAGCAGCTGAAGACAGAGAGGACAAACTGGCTCAGGACAGCGTCACAGGGACTCAGGGAGAGAATCATCAAGGTGACTGGGAGAGCTGCAGCACAGCCAACAGGTGGCAGACATACCCTGATGGATTAGTGTGTGTGTGTGTGTGTGTGTGTGTGTGTGTGTGTGTGTGTGTGTGTGTGTGTGTGTGTGTGTGTGTGTGTGTGTGTGTGTGTGTGTGTGTGTGTGTGTGTGTGTGTGTGTGTGTGTGTGTGTGTGTGAGCATGCATGAATAATGTGTAAAGGGTGCATTTATATAGCAGCTTTTATCCAAAGCGCTTTACAATTTTTGTTCCTCACATTCACCCATTCACTCACACATTCACACATCGACGGTGAAGGCAAGCATGCATGGAGCCAACCTGCTCACATCAGGAGCAGTTAAGGGTTATGTGGATTGCTCAAGTCAAGGACACTTCGACACATTGCCCGGGAAGAGCGGGAATCAAACCGGGAACCTCCAGACTATATGACATTTGTGTATTTTCTGGTGCTTGGGAGCATAACGTTAGGTTATGACTATAACCAAGTTCTGTTAGTATAGCGACGCTCGGCATCGCTCTCTGCACTATCTCGCATATGTGCACGCGCACTGAATAAAGACCACAAATGTACCTTTAATCCCAATATTCGTCTGACCACACCCCTATCAGCTTACCCATATCAGGGGTGGGGCCACCCACTCGCCTCCTTCCCAAGCTTTCGCCACAAGGCGAGGTCAAAGGCTGCAGCGGCGTCGGATGCCGAGCGTCGCTATACTAACAGAACTTGGTTATAGTCATAACCTAACGTTCTGTTCCGTATACGCTCTCGCTCGGCATCGCTCTCTGCACAAGGGAGGCCGAGCGAGAGCCAACGGCCGACAAATACACCCCGCTGACAGCCCCCCACAACCATCAGAACAGGGAGGGCCAAGCCCCCCCGGCCCACCCTAATGGAGGGCACCCCCCCTATTAGGGGCTTCACGGGAGGGCGACGGACCCGACCGTGCGAAGAGGCACTCAAGCAACTCAACGCACAGGGTGAGCAGACCGTGGCTTGACCCCACGACTACACACACGCACAACCCGCATGCCACCCGGGAACGAACGGAGGAACAACCTCGTTACTGCCCCCAGAATCACGGGGTCAAGGGCAAACCCAACCCCGTGGCAAGGCCGTAGCAGCGGAGCGCGAAGGAAGACCCAGACCCACCAAAAGGACTGGACTCCCTGGAACGGGGGCCCGGAGAAGTCCATGATGCCAGCATCAAGACCCCACCAGGTGGGCACGTAGTGCCCCGCCCCCCACATCGCCAGCGTATTCGGACAAAGGCCCCTCAGCCGAGCGGGCCCCGTCCCCCCAATAGTACACCGCCTGGCACACTGACCCTGCAACAGGCAGTCAGCATGGCCGTAAGCACACAAAAAAGGTTAACCAACGGAAGCAGGCAGCGCACCGGGGAAAAACCAGGCAACAGGCTATTAACCCTAGCCTGGAGACTGCGGACGAGACAGGCGCCAGAGGGGACAGCTGAACACAGCCGCCCCGGCGGAAGGAGCGTAAGCTGGCGGTGTTGCATGACCAAGCCTCCATTTAAAAAACCCCACCCAGAGGGGTCGAGGCAGAGAAGGCTGACACGATTGGCAGACGTCATGAACGTGCAGGGGCACCCTCAACCGGTGAACCCGGGAGTTGACACTGCTCCAACACACCAGGGAATCAACCACCTTGGTGTTACCCAATGCGGTGGTTGTTCCTATAACCCCTCAAGAAAAAACTCCAAAACACACCTGCGGGTATACACCGGCTATACCGCAGTACAAGTGTTTCAGTTTTCAAAAAAGGGTTAACCCAGGCGTACGGTTCGACGAAACATTACTTCGGACCGGGCCTGGCGGTACGGGAAGCACAGGGTCACCAGAGGAGGTCAAAAACCACCCCCACAGGCCCCTCTTCACCATGCGTGAGAGAGGAGCGAAAAAGAATGGAGAACCAGCCCCTAAGCACACCGTACTTGGTATTCCCAGGCGGTCTCCCAACCAAGTACTAACCAGGACCAACCTGTGTAGCGGCCGAGATCCGACGAGATCGAGCGTGTACAGAATGGCATGGCCGTAAGCCATTACGACAGTGCTGAGTAAAAACGTACCCAACCAGGGTCTCCATAGTGCTTAACCCTGTGACACCCGGACTGACCTGGCATTTTTCCCCCTGAAAAAAGCCCAAGTCCCTCAGGGTACCAGAACAGCAGATCTGCATCCCCGGCGGACAACGGGTTCAACTGATCCGGACCAGCGTGACCAGAACCAGTCCCGTGCCCTAACCACGCCGACATGCCTACTCCAGGAGAAAGGGCAGATATGCGTGTCGATCTTAACATGAAAAGAAGGCGCCACCCAGACGTTCGGGCGAACCGCGCCTGGTGGCCCACCCCAAGGGCGTGAGACCCCTCTACATATGTTCAGATCCATTCCGTCATCATCCCCCAGACATGAACGAGAATCCGTCGAAAAACCAACCCAGGTCGTGGGATTTGGTCGTCGGAAGAGGAAAAACCCCCATCTCAGTTGCTTTATAAAAACGCTGTTTCAACCACAAGCAACCAAGGCGTGCCAGTCAGTCGCCTGTTTACAGCGAGCTAGCACTATAAGTGCGTCGGGACACACCCCCATCAATGAACAGGCTATTTAGACCTGTCATTGACTCCCCAAGGCGCCCAGGGGAACGACAAGAGGGGTGTGACACTTCCTAACTCCAACACTTTTTGAATAGAAAAGAAGGAAGCATCAACAGTATGTATCCCAGTCTACACAGCCAGGGGTAAAAAAATTTCACATTTTTACATCCCACCACCCTCCCATAGGAAGGAGACGGGGATCCCCAGAGAGACTTCCCACGCGAGCTGTACAGATTGAAAAGAATATATTGCACCTTGAGCCATGTAAAAAATTGGTTTTAGGGCTCTCCGGGGAAGAGGCACTGAACCCATACACACTCAATAATCGAATCGAATCGAATACATATACAATAGAATAGGACACCTTCTAGAGGGTCCACTCACTTTGACAATCTGAGGAGGAAGGCTCTGTACTCTGATGGAGGCTCCCTCACATGGAAGAAGGAGTCCGAACTCACAGAAGGCCCGAAATAGGCGCTTGGTGAGGAGGAGCCCTGACCACCCCCCTGAAACAGATCCATCACATGGACCTGAACAGCACACGGAAGTCCTACCAACAGAGACACGCACGGTGTCGTACTCTATGGCGGGGGAATTCCTGCGGTGCACACGCCCAATATACCAGGCCGTGGGACCAGGAAACTCCCCCCCCCCCCCCCCCGTAACGTGCCGAACCGCCACGTGACGGGAACCTTGAAGGACAGGGGGTGTACCCCTGACCGACAGAAACAAGGAGGAGAGGAAAGGTTACCAGTTCACCCCTTTACGACCCCACACCCATGATACGATGTAATGACAAAAAGAGAATATGACACAGTCATAGTCAGCTCTATGAAGCGTTTGACAGCTCCACACAGCGCATGAGCTAACCTGCTATCTGATTTTTACTAAGGAAAAAAACACAGAATAGAGAGGGCTCTAAGAGCCCCGGTCCAACATACACATGTGCTTCTGTGGCCAGTCCAACCCAGTTGTAGGTCACATGACACACACAACCCATCATCACCTACAAAAAATGGCAAAAACACTCTACAGAGGAACGCCGTTTTTCATAATGAGAGAATACATAATTCTCGATTAGTATCGGCCACAGGCCTTGCTAAGCACACACGACAGCGACCAAACAATCTTTCCTTGTAGGAAAATAAAGTTTCTCCAGCAGTTTTAGCACAACCTCAGCAATCAAGCTAAGGGTTACATCGCATCCCTACCACACAAAAGACACAATTTAGTGCACAACATGTCTGATACACAGTAAATTTCGCAGAGTAAATTTTACTCAAACTGAGTCCATTTGAGCCCAAGTGAGTAAAATTTTACTCAGTTTGAGTAAAATGTACTCAGTTTGAGTAAAATGTACTCAGCGAAATTTACTGTGTAGGAGGATGAAAAAGTCCCCAGGGAACCGGGGGGAAACACAATCCTCCTATTTTACCCTTAATACGGCCAGTTAAAACAGGAAAACCTGTTAATATGCGAACACACTGTTCATTGTCATCACAGGCTGAGAAAAGAACATTCTTTTACTCACTTGTCACTAAGCATAGCTTCATAGGTTAGTTACCTTAGTTGTGAGTACACGGTACATATAAACACCATGATGTTTCTCACACAACAACCAGATCATTTTCACATCTGTAACAACAACCCGATTTGCACGGAGAAGCTAACTGCCAGTGACAAAACCAGTTCTCAAACTTGCGTCGTATCCTAAATGCATTGCAGCAACACACGTTTTGGGAAAACATCGTTATTCACAAAACATTTAGAAAAGTAAAACCAGAAGACGTGTTATAAGGTCTGGTCAAACCTTGTCCTACCCGGAATGTAGATCAGCGAAGTGCAGTCAAGATACCGTAGGAACACAGCCGCTCCTGTGTTGTTCGAACTGGGCAGCGTCGCCGCTCCAACCCGCACTAGTCCTCTTTGTTGACGCAATCCCCGTCCAGGCTCAGGGCAGGGTCGAGGAACATCCCCTGTCAAGGATGACATCGTAGTCAAGAGTGTAAAACATGTTATCATCAAAGCACGTTCAACAGAGTAGCATTAAGCTAACGGCCGCTCCAACCGTTCGGGCGCTACTGCCCCTGCTCGCGAGACGCCGAGCTAACGGCGCACGCGACCAGAAGCGAGCTCGCGGCGGCGCGCGAGGAGCTAAAGCTACCCCGCGCCAGGCCTTGGCCTATAGCAGCAAGCTAACGTTACCTAGTGATCACGACATGCTAGCGCCGCAGCTAACAGCTGACTGGCTAACAGTAGGCCCAACCTAAGTAGGCCATGCAGCGATCCCAGCAGGCTAACGCAGCAGCTAACAGCTGACTGGCTAACCGTAAGCTAAGCAGCTATCACCTGAACATGTATACAATGACATAACACTCACCCAGACAGGCCGCCGTTCTGAACCTCTCCTCACTTTTTAAGAGAAAAGAGAAACAAGATGTCAACACTGCTTTACAACGGTGATTTTACCAACACCCGACGGAATCAGCACAATACCAAACTGGCCTGTGTAGCTGACTTGAACATGGATCT
Source organism: Notolepis coatsorum (assembly GCF_963971535.1). NCBI lineage: Eukaryota > Metazoa > Chordata > Actinopteri > Aulopiformes > Paralepididae > Notolepis > Notolepis coatsorum. The sequence continues at coordinate 218,628,800 of NC_140165.1, read as the reverse complement.
GCCGCTATTGCACATCCATGCACATATCTCCTCGTGAAGGAATACTCTCATTTGGATATGAAAGAAGGGGCTTAAACACGGGACAGAGAGATATCCACTCGTCCAGAACACACAGGGATCACCAGTGTTAATGGTCGCGGCCCACTAGTTAAAACTACAATGGTCTTCAGACCAAGGCCTTCTGTCGCCTAGGTGGCTGAACAAAGGACCCTAGCCTGGGGCCGGTTTCCATAAACATTGTCAAGTAGCCCCCATAGCACTAACAGACAAGTGAAGCCCGCCAGCAACAGTACTCACCCAACCTGAAACCCACCGCTTCTCACAACAGCGGCACGTCCGACAGTTCAGTTGTGGCCTGACAGGTTTCACCCCAACAAACACAGCAAGGAACTGCAGTTGAGAAGCATGCAGCGGCGTGCTCCCAATACGAAAACCGGTGGAGGGTTTTTAGAATGATCATCATCTTCCAGACACTCCAGTACGAAGACAATATCGCCGTATTTTCTCGAAAATAGTGAGAGAGAAAATAAAGATATGATGTCAACGTATCCTTGTTTCCCAAAGCTGCTCCTAATCCTTTCTTCCATCATGGTGTCAAGTGTGGGGATCTACCGAGGCACTTCTTCCTTGTGGTGAAAGCGAGAAGGAGGCGAGTGGGTGGCCCCACCCCTGCTTATATGGGTAAGCAGATAGGGGTGTGGTCAGACGAATATTGGGATTAAAGGTACATTTGTGGTCTTTATTCAGTGCGCGTGCACATATGCGAGATAGTGCAGAAAGCGATGCCGAGCGAGAGCGTATACGGAACAGAACTAAAGGTTGTGTTGAAGCGGTATGTGGTCCAGTTATACCGGCTCTGATTACATCCTCTTGAAGTTGAGAGGTGTAAAATCTGAAAGTACATTATCTTTCGATTTTTGCCATGCAAAATGCCAAATCCTTTTCTTCAAAGTAACTAGTGATGGGTTCAGAGATAAATGTAGTGGAGTAAAAAGTACAATATTATCTCCTTTGAAATGTAGTCGAGTAAAAGTGTGTGTACGTTGAAGTACCTCAGAGTTGTACTCGAGTACAGTACTTGAGTACGAATATTGAGTTACTTTCCACCAGTGTATGTAGGTCTGTGTGACAGTAAGAAGACAAGCCCTGAAACGCCTCCCAGCCGCGTCTATTCTTTCCCCAATACATTTCCAGTTCCGTGTTCGCGTTCTGCGATCTGATTGGCCACTGCCGTTTCTGGTGCGATCTGATTGGCCACTGACGTTTCTGGTCATGTGACATGTGCGCCCAATCACGTGACGTGCCAATTTCCGGCTCTAACAGCCTGCAAACTACCTAACGCCTAGTTTATCACTGGTTAAGCTTAGGTGACTCTTTCGAAGTTGGTTACGGTTAGAGTTTGGAATCAGGGCTGGCGTTCTATCGCCCTGCTCTAAGACAAACTCTAACCTTAACCAACTTCGAAAGAGTGCCTAAGCTTAACCGGCGAAAGAACTTGCCGTCACACGATTGGCGCGACCAGAAACGTCAGTGGCCAATCAGAGCGCAGAAGGCGAACGCGGAACTGAAAATGTATTGGGGAAAGAATTCAGGCCTCCCAGCCCTCCACTCCTCTGGTGTTGTTCCACCCTATCGCAGCTTCAGCCTGATGGAGAGAATTCACAGCGCGACAGGGGGAGGAGTGGACCACTTAATGGAGCGCTTAACCAGGACCCTATCACTGTCTCCTTGGTTGTCCTGGTTTTATCTCTCAGAATAGATGGCAGGGGCATCCGCAGCCCACTCCGCTCCACAAAGAAAAAATAAGAGGACAGCGATGTCACAGGGGCCATGTACAGTATCACCGTGATCGGTGATCTGCATGTAATCTTTTGCATCTGTAATGCATTTTTTATATAATTCTTTAAATGTATGAGTTATGCATTGATTTAGTTATCAGAGTAAACAAACTATAGTTAGTTATATGTCTTTTATGCACAAGGAGATCATACCATGGATGCGTTCATTATTGTTTCAGCGGACACAGTGAATAAACAAGGATAAGGATTCAGACGCTGTGAAATTAAATTATTTCACTCTGTTTAACTCATTTTCAGTTCTTATTTATAAAAGAGACAAATAATATGGGGGGGAACAATAATATAATAGTATTCATTCAATATGTTAAGAAAGATAATATGAGTAAAGGTAGCACCGGTTAGTTTACTTCCTGTTTGGGAAGAGAACGTCCAACTCTCCAACTCTCTGCGTAGGAGTGTGAGGATCCTTGTCATGTCCAGCGACTCTCACTTTCCCCTCTTCAAGATCACCAGCTCATGTCTGCAGACCCCGCCAGCCAGCCAGCCTATGAGAGAGAGCCTTTGGGGAATAATTGATTTCTGCCTTGCTCCTTTTCTTTCTGTCGGCTTCTCCATGGCAACTGGAGCAGCAGTCAATAGAGATTTGGTGTTTGACCTGTTTGGTCGGACAGACACAGCGATGGTTTGCATCCCTGTCCTGCCTCTGCTTCATGATGACACAGACTGACCTGTGTGTGCGTAGGTAGAGTAGTAGTGGAGAGAGAGAGAGAGAGAGAGAGAGAGAGCGAGCGAGAGCGAGAGATGCTGGAGAGAAAGAGAGAGAAGTCGTGGTGGAGAGACACACACACACTCACAGGGAGAAGGGGTTACCAGGCAGATTGATGGAATCAGACATCTACATCTATTGATTTTTCAATGTACGTTTTAGACCAAGAAGCCTTTAGTCAGGAAGAACAATTATAGTTTAGAGAATATATGCCACTGTGAAAGAATGTCATTTAATCACACTATCTTTCTCCCCTGTCTCTCTCTCTCCTTCCCCATCTCTCTTTCTCACCCTTTCTTGCCCTTTTCCCCTTTTTCTCTCCTCCTTTCTCTCTCTCCCCCCTCCCTCCCTCTTTCCCACCACCACCCCCTTCCCCCTCTCTCTCTCTCTCTCTCTCTCTCTCTCTCTCTCTCTCTCTCTCTCTCTCTCTCTCTCTCTCTCTCTCTCTCTCTCTCTCTCTCTCTGAGTTTAATCTGGTTTTACAGTAGGAGGGAACAGAAACCCAGGACCCCATGGGGACCTGGATGAAAACACATCGCTCTAGTTCACAGCTTCACCTTATAGCTTTTCACATTCCTCTGCATCTTTCTCAATCGTACGCGTTCCTGTATGACTTCCTGTTGCTGGTTGGTCTGGGAGTGATTCAGCTCTAGGCTCTGCGGCTTTATTCATCACTGAAAAGGCTTGTTTGTGGCCCCCTGATAGATTCTGGCTCCGCACAATAGAGCCATGAGTCATGGAGGTGTACAGCACGACTCCTTTAAGACACCTACCACGGGAGCTCGTATGGGATTGTTCAGCCGTTTTGCTTCACAGGGAAAAGGAGAATAATTGAGGACTGTACTACTTGCTTCACGTAGGCAGTAATATAGAAAGCACAGAAAGCTTTAAAAAGCAAGTAAATAGGTTACTTTTGGGTACAGGCACAATGCTTGATATAACATTTTATTATTTTACAATATTTTGGTATAATGCTAATGTAATGAGGTGGGTTGGATGGGTGTGAATTATGTTATGTATATTGTTTCGTATGTTTGTTATAGTTTTTAATTTTTTTATCCACTTTTTCTCCCATTTTCAATTTTTCTCCCATCCCAATTTCGTATCATCCAATTCTACCCTCCCCTATCTCGAACGCTGTTTCATGCCTCCCACAAGCCGGCTGTAATGTGGACGAAGCCATACATTGCACGAGTCCCCTCCGGTACTCGAGGTAGCAGCCATCGCATCTTTTCACCTGCGCAGCGCGATCTTTCAGCGTCAGGGGTCTGCGCTTTGGAGGGACGCCGCCCCTGTCGCTTCCTGATTCTACTGCGCAGGCGCACCAACCGACCTGTAGGAGTCGCTGTCCACAACGTCCGATCCCCACCAATCAGTTTTCCCACCCTCTAATACTGCCAATTGTATTAGTACGGACGACCAGCAAAACTGAAAACAATGTGGAGAGCTGGGCTTGAACCCAGCGTCTCCAGCATTGGTGGTGAGTGCCTTGCCCACTGCACCACCTAGCCGCTGTTGTTTTTATTTTTAATTATTATGGTTTGTCACAAATAGGGAGTCCACACGTGATACCAAGTTAACAAAGAATTAATTTAATCCTATCTAAACAAACAATAATCGAATTAAACAACAAATGTCTATATCAGAATTGACAAAGGATCCCAAAGTTGGTTCACTTGGTTACTGATACAACCTGTCCTGGTAGATGGGGAAAGCAGACAGAGGGGTTAGACAGGGGAAACATATATACTGTGAGCGTAATTTTTTTTCGTAGCCGCAGTTTGCGGAGACGCTCTCTGATTGGCCACTGACGTTTCTGGTCATGTGACATGTGCGCCCAATAGTGTGACGCCCGTTTCTTTCACTGGTTAAGCTTAGGCACTCTTTCGAAGTTGGTTAAGGTTAGAGTTTGTCTTAGGGCGTGTTCACACCTGAAAGTCCGCGGATAGTCCGGACTTTCTGGTGGACCAAATGTGAAAATTATACATTGTTTGATTTTGGTCTGCGTTCACACTACCCTTTTTGGTGTGGATCTAATTTGTAAACAAAGGACATACAGTCGCCAAGTCGTTCATCTATTGGACTATAGCACTCACAAACGTAAACAGTTGCCGACAGCGCAATGAGAGAGATACCAATGTCATTACGAGCACGGCGCAAGTCGACTAGAGAGTAGAGAGAGAGAGAGAGAGAGAGAGAGAGAGAGAGAGAGAGAGAGAGAGAGAGAGAGAGAGAGAGAGAGAGAGAGACTGTCCGCACGCCTGTCATTCATTTGAGTTGGGTCGCGCGCAAGCTGTCACTTGGCGCTATCAAGTTGGGTCGCGTGCCAGCCGCCACTAGGCGCCTGTCACTCATTTGCTCTAGATTAGGTACTATATAAAGTTAGATCGCGTTCACACCAACAGCAAACGCACCATGGTCCACTTTGAAACGAACCGAGTCCCAACTTTTCAAGAGGACGTAAATGCCCAAAACCCCCACCACCTCCTAAATAGACAGTCTCCTCCCCACCGCATGTATATATTCCCTCCCCACCGTATGTATATTTCTCTCCCACCCACCCCCTCCTAATGTACAGTCCCCTCCCCATCATATGTATATACTCTGTCAGGATCTAGGGGTAACATTACTGTATATTTGAATACCGTTTATGTCACAAATGTATCAGTACTAAATACCTATATGTCCCTATGCCATAAATGTCATGTATGTTGTGTATGTCATAAATGTCTATATGAATTGAAAATGGGGGACCCTGATGGAAACAAGACAAACATCTTTCTCAGGTCTGCATCCCCTTAACAATTGTATGTATTGAGTCGTACTGTATTGTACCCATTCTGCAATCTGTTAAATAAAGTTTTCATTCATTCATTCATTCATTCACCATGGTTCGGTTGTTTGTTCCTCAAAATAGTTCGGTTTGTGTTCACACCTGTACAAACTAAACGGACTATTGATCTAAAGGGACCATGGTCCACTTAAAGTGGACCAAACAGGTGTGAACGCGCCCTTAGAGCAGGGCGATAGAACACCAGCCCTGATTCCAAACTCTAACCTTAACCAACTTCGAAAGAGTCGCCTAAGCTTAACCAGTGATAAACTAGGCGTTAGGTAGTTTGCATGCAGTTCGAGGCGGAAATGGGCAAAGACACAGCTCGTCACGCGATTGGGCGCACATGTCACATAACCAGAAACGTCAGTGGCCAATCAGAGAGCGTCTCCGCAAAATAACGCATACTGTGAGTGTGCAGGCAGCTCTCTGCACTGCACAGGTGAGGGTAATAATTGGGTTAACGACCTACCCAGTGTACCCACTCTACCATGCTCTCTAGTCAGAAGACTCCCCATTGCAGGTAAAGTGGGGGTCGTCACACCCTCCCCCTAAAGAAAAGGGTTCTACCCTATTAACAAAACATAGATGGTATTTTACCAGCAAGCTAATTCCATCCACAACAAAGTAGCAATAATATTTTTAATCAAGGGTTATTCTAACTTCAAATCACAAATTGCAACCTGTTTAATCCTTTCAGCCATTCCCCTCACCATCCTGCCTCCCCTCTCTGCAACATAGGGCCCTAGGAAGCAATTTAAGAGAGCAGGAGACAGTAGGGATTGGGGAACAGACCAGACAGGCAAAACAAGGTGCATATTAGATGAGTACATACAAATACAAAATACAAATGTCTACAATCCAAAACATTCGCCAAAAAGGGATATTTTCCTACAGAGCTAAATGGCGTTTCCAACCAAACTATCAAGGATACCCCGAATAGGGAATTCTACATTATCCACTTAGTTTAAGAGTTTAGGCCTCTTCGTGTATGATCAAAATTAGTCCTATGCTTATACAGCAGTCAATGACTTAAGGCCAACAGGTAAAGGGATAATACACCACACAATGAAACACCATCAAATCAAACAAAGCAACACAATTTCAGGCACACATCATCTCCACCACCCCTGCTGACCGGTCACCCTTTCCCCTCACCCTCCTGCCTCCGCAACATAGGATCCTAAGAAGCAAATTAAGAGAGCAAGAGACAGAAGGGATTGGGGAACAAACGAGATGAGAAAAACAGAGAATGTTAAAAGATGATGTACTTCAAAACCAATGGAGTCAAACCTATAATTTAAATCTGCCATTTAAATGGTCAACCATGCACAGACCCATGTCATCAGGCGCTGAAAAGTGGCGGGCACAATAACATAATTTAGCTCAGTCACCTGCTGCACAATAGTGTAAGGGCCTGTGAACCTGTCTCTACCCACGTTTGTAGCCGCCTAAAGGTCACCACAAGACAAACCCCCCTATTGGGAACCTGCCTTCTATGCCTAACCGGGGATTTAATGGTTCCCAAAATACACAGACTGTATTATTAAGGTATCAACCCTCCAAAGCTCCAACATGAGAAATAACAAACTGTAACCAAACAAATGAACAAATCTCTTTACTACAAGAAATCTGCACAAAAACAAATTGCTACCTTCCCCAAATCCCAAACACCCCAAGAACAAAGATCAAACCACATGTGCTTACTCCCTAACACTGGCATACAAATAATTAGGCCACAAACAAATTCTAGCCAACAGGCTACAAATACTAGCTCAGGTCACAGACACTAGTCCAATTAAGCAGCCTAATTACTTATCAAATTAGCCCTTCTGTACTCAGACAGAGCCCAAACAAATTGTCCCAACAGGAACTTTACCACAAATGCCAGTCAAATTCCAAACTACAAATTGCCAGCAAAATTACTAAGCACAGATACAAACTATTAACCACACTAGGCCAAATTACAAACAAAGTCAATATCTAATTACTGCAAAAGGTCCTACAAAAAATACGAGCCCCCATATATGACGAACCAGAGGTTTGTCACAAATAGGGAGTCCACACGTGATACCAAGTTAACACATAGTCTGCCATAAACAGCGTAAGTCGTTATTGCCCGCCATGCGTTGAACGCCAACAACGGCGTAAATCGTTTTTGGGATCAATATTAAATTTTTTCACCATGGCATTCATAATTCATCCAGCCTCCCTCCGGACTGCAGCGGCACCCTGTCAATCGATAATCTATCATATGCGTCAGGGCCTATAACTAGCGTTTTTGGAATTACAGCAGAAAAGCTTAAGAAAACATACTTATATTCTCGAAGGTATTAACACAACAATGTATGAATGAAAAAATATAACGTTCCCACATCCAGAACGATAGATAATCGATGTTGAATGGGCCATAGTAATGTCAATATAGCTATAATATTTAAAAAGTTATAGCCCTGCAAAGAAGGTAAACATCTCCATAGGGTTACAGTGCTGGCAGACTGGGTATAATGATGGGCACAATGCCCGGCGCCCAATGTGTTAACAAAGAATTTATTTAATCCTATCTAAACAAACAATAATCGAATTAAACAACAAATGTGTATATCAGAATTGACAAAGGATCCCAAAGTTGGTTCACTTGGTGGCTGATACAACCTGTCCTGGTAGATGGGGAAAGCAGACAGAGGGGTTAGACAGGGGAAACATATATACTGTGAGTGTGCAGGCAGCTCTCTGCACTGCACAGGTGAGGGTAATTGGTTTAATGCAGACGAGGCTGTAAAGACTCGAGACGACGGAGCCCCGCTGTCACACGATTGGCGCAGATGTCACATGACCAGAAACGTCAGTGGCCAATCAGATTGCGCAAACCGAACGTGGAAGTGCAACTCTGTTAGGGAAAATATTCACGCAACCCATACGCTACACTGCCTCAGGTTGTTGAGACAACCAGGCATGCTGTGAAGACCCGCCCTACTCTGCCTCTGATTCGCAGACTGTGGGTAGGGGAATGTGATTGGACCAAAGCAGAGTCACACAGCCATTGCAGGTAAAGTGGGGGTCGTCACATTATGTTGTTTCTTCTATTTATTGTTTGTTTTGTGTGGACCCCAGGAAGCGGAAGAGTAGCTGTTGCCATTTGTTTCTAGTCCGAGTCCTGGACTGATTTTCAGGATTCGTGACCCGACTTGGACTTGAGCAATGAGACTCTGACTTGGACTCGAGCATTTATTGCATTCGGACTTGGAAGGTGCAGACGAGGACTCTGACTTGTTAATTGATAAATACAGTTATTTATAAACTTTTTTTTTTTAAATGTAATAGGCCCTAATCATTTGGCATAAGATATTGATGGCTAGTGCATTTGTTTAGCTATTGTGTCAAAAAGTAAATAAACTCCTTTTGAAATGGTGACCGCTGTGTCATTTATGTTTAATGTAGACCTTTTCTTATTTGTATGTCAGCTCTTTGACTGCCAGAGTGGAGTGGACTCAACCTTGATGACTTGGACTTGGACTCGGACTAGGGTAATGGGGACTCGACTCGACTCTGGCTCTTCTTTGGTGACTTGGACTCGGACTTGGACTCGAACACTGGGGACTCGAGACAACTCGGACTCGAGATTTAGTGATTCAACACTGGCTGTGAATGAATGAATGAATGAATGAATGAAATAAATTTTATTTCCGTGTCATGTCCAACGACCCATCCCCTATGGGATTATAAGACACCAAAAACAACAATTGAACATAATAGTTTCCCATGGTTTCTAAGCTACACCATGCACATCATCAGAGGCCAAAATACATCACATATATGTTATTTTCATGCGTTTATGCCAAGCTTTCTCTAAATATTCAGCAAGTGCAAAAACCCTGTGATCAAAAATCCATTTTAGTCTATCTGCATCACTAAACCACATTAACTCAAGGTTTTTACACCTGTCTGTCAAATAACCTTTTACGCAACTCATAGTATAGTGGACAATAAAACATAAAATGAAACTCATTCTCAATATCGATACCACAGTAAATACAGATCGGCTCCTCTTCTGTGACCCCCTGGTAACGTCCGGTCTCGAGGTACTGACCTCTGACAAGTCCAAGATCTCCAGTAAAGGGGTTATAGCATGCGGGTTAAGTGATCATTACATGATATTCTGTACCCGCAAAAAGCTAAAACTAAAGGCTGGCTGTCACAAAACAGTCACATCTAGAGACCTCAAAACCTACTCTAGCGAGGCCTTTAACCTTGAACTGGAGAGTCTGGACTGGTCAGATGAACTCAATGGTACACTGGTTGAAGAAACTTGGCTTGGCTTCAAAACCAAATTTTCATCAATACTAAACAAAATGGCCCCCCTAAGAACCACCAGGGTAAAAAATCGCGCTGAGCCATGGATGCACACTGAAATACTGACCGCTATGAAAGCCAGAGACAAAAAATGCTCTGAGTTTCGTAAAAGTCAGTCAAAGCTTACCAAAAGCACGAGCAGTGAACTCCAAGACCACGTGACTGAACTCAAACTAGAAAGAAACAGACTAAGAAATGACGTAAACTCCATGATCAAAACTGCTAAAAAAAATGTCATCAATGACAAAACCGAGGAAAACAAAAATAAACCACGTGAACTTTGGAAATTACTCAACAATCAACTAGGCTGCAGTAAAAAACTCAAAACCAGGTTCTCAAACATAAACATAAAGACGGACAACACGCTCATCACAGACAAGCTGGATGTAGCCAATTACTTAAACACTTTCTTCACAAACATAGCCACAACACTGGTAAACAAACTACCCTCCCACTCAGGGCAGTATGGGGTAGAACACATAGTAGCATACTACATGAACCTAGGCGTCCACAAAGACGACTTCAAACTGGAAATAGTAACTACAGATGAGGTACTCAAAAAACTGAGCGCCCTCCAACCAAACAAGGCCACTGGCCATGACAACATCCCCTCCAAATTCCTCAGAGACTCAGCAGCAGCCATCACCCCAGTCATCACACACATAATAAACCTCTCCATAAAACAGGGACACGTCCCCAAGGACTTCAAAATTGCGAGAGTAACACCCCTGCACAAAAAGGGCAGCAAATTAGACCCGGGTAACTACCGCCCTGTTTCTATCCTTACATCCATCTCGAAAGTCATGGAAAAAATAGTATACGAACAGATCGAAAAGTACCTCGCGGAAAAAAATCTAATCTACGAATTCCAATCTGGCTTCAGAACATCCCACTCCACTGACACATGCCTTCTCTACTTGAACGACCACATCAAACAAGAGGTGGACGCGGGCAAATACTGCGGCATGGTCATGCTGGACCTACAAAAGGCCTTCGACACTGTCAATCACACCATTCTGATTGACAAGCTAAAAGCAATTGGTTTTGATAGTTTATCAGTGAGCTGGATACAATCCTACCTGGAGGGGAGGGAACAGATGGTGGAAGTAAACGGTACCCTATCCCCCCCCCTCACAGTGAGCTGTGGTGTTCCACAAGGAAGCATACTAGGACCGCTACTATTCCTAATTTATGCAAATGACATGTCGTCAGCTTGTGACTGCAACTTGTTCCTGTTTGCGGACGACTCAGCCCTGCTGGTCTCTGACAAGAACAAGTTACAGGTTGAAAAAGCCCTCAGCTCGGAACTAGGCAAAATCTGCATATGGCTCGCCGACAACAAACTATCATTACACATGGGCAAAACAGAGTCCATTGTCTTCGGTTCAAATAACAAACTCAGCAAGACCGACGGCTTCTCGGTTACAGTGGGTGACAATATTATCACAAGGAAAGATGAAATTACCTACCTGGGTTCCATCCTAGAGGCTAATCTTTCCTGTGACAAAATGGCATCCAATGTAATAAAAAAAGTCAACCAACGAACGCGATTCTTGTACCGGATCTCCTCTCTGGTAAACAAGAATACCCTGAAGACTCTAGCAGGAGCACTCATTCAAGGGTACTACGACTATGCTTGCACCTCATGGTACCAAAGCACCTCAAAGGCACTAAAAAACAAATTACAAACATCTCAAAACAAGCTAGTCAGACTACTACTTGACCTGACTCCTAGAACCCACCTCACCCCTGCCCACTTTGACAACCTAGGATGGCTTAGAGTAGACGACAGAGTACAGCAACTTGCAATGGGCCTGGTCTACAAGATACACTACGCGACCAAGGTACCCATGTACATGTCAAAATACTTCCCAAAGGTCAGTGAATACCACGATCACAACACCAGAGGGAGCTCCACAAATCATGTAAAACCCAGATTCGGCTCAAACAAGGGACTAAACACGTTTCGCAATTATGCCACATCAATGTGGAACGCCCTGCCTAAAGCTGTAAAGGAATGTGAATCACTACCCACCTTCAAAAACACTCTCAAAAAACACCTACGTGAGACTGCAATTCGAAACTGGCCCCTACAAATGTCCTAACCTAGTTGTACAGTAAATGACCAAGTAAGGCTTTGTCAATATTCCAATGTACAGTGTAAAATGTGTGTGTGTCCCCTACCCAACCCCCCCCCCCCCCCCACCTCCAATGTACAGCCCTCACCCAACCCACCCAACCCCACCCCACCAACCTCCTCCAATGTACAGTTTCTACGCCAAATGTATATACACTCCTTTTCTGGACACTTTTGTATCACAAACAGTACTGTATTTGCAAATCTGATATGTCATAAATGTATAGATGTAGCAGTACTGTCTATCTGTGTCATGTATGTCATATATGTTATGATGAATTGAAAATGGGGGACCCTGATGTAAACAAGACGAAAGTCTTTCTCTGGTCTGCATCCCCTTAACAATTGTATGTATTGAGATGTACTGTACTGTACCCATTCTGCAATCTGTTAATAAACTTTTCAATCAATCAATCAATCAGGTGCAGGGGCAAAGTCCCAGAGCGGAGCTGGGCACATAATGACCTTTGTCTCTGTGTGACTCGGCCGCAAGCAGGAGGCTGAAAGGCAAGCGCCGTAGATCAACACAGCAGCAGTGGCCCAAATCACGGCATAGCATGATGACCCCAGGTGTATTATTTCTATTATACTGTTCTGTTAATAACAAATGCTTATCTTATTTTGCTTTTGTAGGACGCTCAGTGTGGCAGTAAACAAAAGCTGTTGCTAGGTTACGAGTCTACCATCAGGAGATCATTTTGAATGTTGCTCAGCCGATAACAATCTGAGGTGTGAATTAACTCCACTCCTATGCAGGGCTGCCTCTAACGCCTGGACACCATACAGCCTGCCAGACAGCTCTGCCCCAAGGACCTTATTACTGTGACAAAGACTGACCTCCAAGACCAAAGCAATTTGAAAGAAAAGGCGGTAATAACTTTGAATTGCATATAGGCTACATAGTATCATAAATAACCACATATTAAAGGAACACGCCAACATTTTGGGAAATTAGCTTATCGTCTTCTCCATGAAGAGACAAGACGATAGATACCAGTTTCCTCTCTGTGTGTTCAGTAGAAAGTTATCTGGCTGCACGTTAGCCTAGCTTAGCACAAATGAATGGAAGCTAATTTCCCAAAATGTTGGCGTGTTCCTTTAAGCTTGACTCAACATTTCCGAGTTACGCAGTGATATAATTATCATAAAGTAAATAGATGATCTTTTCCATGTAAGGAAAGCATACTTCTATGCCTGCGCATCGCCGTGCGTGGACACTGAATAAACAAGGGGACACAGTGAATAAACAAGGGCACACAGTAGGCTGCACATAATATGCCATTGAATTAAACAAACTCTTTTCCGGCTCTTATTTGTGAAGTAGGCAAAAGAAAAACACAGGGTAAAAATGTATATACGATTATCTTTTCAATACGCTAAGTAACATGAGAATAAGCAGAATAAGTTAGTTTACTCCCTCTTTGGCCGATGATATTTGACAGTGGAATGTCGTCTGACTCAGCACAGGAGTATGCTATAATTAAGTGTTATAATTAAGCTTACTTAATTATTAAGTTTAAGCTTATAATCTGCCTGTACGTCTCTGGGCCTCTGTCTCTGGGCCTCTGTCTCTGGGCCTCTGTCTCTGGGCCTCTGTCTCTGGGCCTCTGTCTCTGGGCATCTGTCTCTGGGCTTCTGTCTCTGGGCCTCTGTCTCTGGGCCTCTGTCTCTGGGCCTCTGTCTCTGGGCTTCTGTCTCTGGGCCTCTGTCTCTGGGCCTCTGTCTCTGGGCTTCTGTCTCTGGGCCTCTGTCTCTGGGCCTCTGTCTCTGGGCCTCTGTCTCTGGGCCTCTGTCTCTGGGCTTCTGTCTCTGGGCTTCTGTCTCTGGGCCTCTGTCTCTGGGCCTCTGTCTCTGGGCCTCTGTCTCTGGGCCTCTGTCTCTGGGCCTCTGTCTCTGGGCCTCTGCGCGAGGAGGACTGTGATGCCTTTGTGTCCTCACGTCCATTTGAAGGCAAGATGAAGGGCCAGAAGCCTCATTGAGGTGGAGTGGCAACAGTACAGTAGGCTAAACGAGAGCAGATGGTTCCCCCTCAGTCAGAAGTGATTACTGAACAGCGGATCTTTGAAGGAGTGGGTTTTCTGAACCTTGCCAATGTGCGTTCAAGGAGGTTTTCTGATATCACCTTGTGGACTATTTTGTTCACTGCCCCCCTTCTCCCTCGCATTCACATGTTTTCTCCCTAAATGTTTTCACTAATTACATCCTGCTAATAGTGACTTTGTCAGTCAGTCACTCCTTACCTATAAGAGCATCATGACAAGCAACACGAGAGCTTCGTCCACCTACTCAACAAAGGACCTAGGAGCCTTGTTATAAAACTGTGTGGTCTGAGTAACCTTGTGCCAACCTGGCCACCTACAGTATAGTCCCTCAGTCAGAAATGTTGTCAGGTGCCATCTTGTTTCGTAGTATTTCACCAATAGTTAAACTTAACCTCAATCTGCACCGTCCATCTTTGATTAAATGTAACCTCAATCTGCACCGTCCATCTTTGATTAAATGTAACCTCAATCTGCACAGTCCATCTTTGACTAAATGTAACCTCAATCTGCACCGTCCATCTTTGACTAAACTTAACCTCAATCTGCACAGTCCATGTTTGACACAATTTAACCTGAATCTGCAGTGTCCATCGTTTTGTTTTTTGTTTTTGCCTTTTAACTTTTTCTCCCATCCACACTTTTGTCATTATGCTAATCCCCTTCTGGTTGTTGTGCTGCCCTACTGTGGGCCTGGGGAGGGTGCAGACCACCACATGCCTCCTCCAATACTTGTGGAGCCGCCAGATGCTTATTTAAAATAAATAAGAAATAAATATAACTTTTTCATCGTAAAAATGTATGAAATTTCCCATATGGGCCCACGGTGGAGCCGTGCTGTTAGGAAGGGAACGGGATGTCTGTGGCGGTCAGCCGGTAACCGTCTCTTAGGGACATTCACTCTGCTGCCACAGATAGAGGCTCAGCCGCATCCAATTAAAGCCAGAGCTCAAAGCTCATCGCCAGCCTTTGGTGTTGCAGGCTCTTTGATATCCCCAGCTTGTTAGGCAGAAGAGAGATAGAAACCATGAGGAATATGGTAATATATATGTATATATGTGCCCACACTCTCCTTTCGCAGCAGAGGGAACTCTTCTCATTACAGTATTTACAACGTTGTTGTGAGCAACCGCACAGTGAATGCTGTTGTTTTGTCAGCTAAGATATTGTCCATATGGTTGGGGGGCTGGGTTCTCTCAAAAAATTTAATTCGGCTTAGAGAATACTTTGGAATAAAACATGATGTTAATGCTGAGATGTTTCTGGGTTGTTGCATGAACACAAGAGTACAAAGGACACACAAATCTCTTCCACGTCGAAAGAGAAAACAGTTGCTACTGTATGGGCAAAATTACAGTTGCTATGTGTTGATTTCAACAAAACAAATTATGATTTATTACTGGATCTTGTAAACATGTTACAGTGGAACAGTAATATCATGCTTTACCTACTCTACCGCTGCACGGACATTGTCTAGGCATTTTATTTTTTAATGTAGTAGCCAACGGTTACAGGCAGCCATGTTGGAAGAAAGAGAACTATGCAAACATTTTGTGGAAGGCCTCTATTGTAAAGATGGCAACAATACTGGCAACATGTTGAGGCAATGGACAGTCCTGCCTATAACAGGAGAGTAGGAAGGAAACAAAATGCCAAATACATTTACCTCCGCATTTAACCCATTTAACCCATCTAGTATACAGTAAACCTATTTAACCCACTTAGTATACAGTACACCCATTTAACCCATTTAGTAATCAGTAAACCCATTTAACCCACCTAGTATACAGTAAACCCATTTAACCCACCTAGTATACAGTAAACCCATTTTAAGGAACACACCAACATTATGGGAAATGTGGGAAATTTCCTCTCTGTGGGTCAGTAGAAAGCTATCCGACTGCAAGCACAAATGAATGAAAGCGGATACGGATTAGCTAGCCTAGCTGTTAGCCAAAAACACCTCTCCCGGAGTCTTAAGATAGACTAGTGGTCCATCATTTTTCTTCCATTAATTTGTGCTAAACTACGCTGGCTTGCAGTCAGATAGCAACAGAAGGCGACCGCCGGTTGTGTGATAAAGGGTTAACCTTCTGTCGTGTGGCAGTGAAATGGTTAACCCCTCTGGTATACAGCTTGTACACACAATTGTAAGTCGTTTTGGATAGAAGTGTCAGCTATGTGACTGAATTAATGTAGAATGTAAAATGCCACCAAAGCGACTTCACAATTTTGTACAACAAAGCCAGCAGATTGATCCACTCCCAGCCTGACATTCAGCAGTGAGACGTATTGTTTGTCTAAAAACAGTGCAAAATTCAAGTGCTTCTCTTAGAGCATAGGTGTCAAACTCACGGCCCGCGGGCCAAATCCGGCCCGCCACGTCATTTGATGTGGCCCCCCAAGAGCCCAGGTAAAATAAAAAATAAAAAAGAAGAGATTTTTTTTTTTACATTAATATTGGGTTAAAAAATAGCAGTGTTAAAATAATTGTGGGTTAATGCGTTAATAAAGCTTTAACTTTGACAGCCTTAGTTATTACACATTCTTACACATACATGTATGTTGAACATCTGAGGTAACAAAGGAAAAAAGCCAAAAGCACTTACTCCTCAGACATTCTTTGACAATTTTACAGCCCAAAATACAAAAAAGATCCAGGCGGAATAGGTAACAAAGGGTTGAAGAAATATTGTCTGAACTGTCAGATGCAAACTGGCTGTGTGACATAACCGAGCATCTCGCTCAATTGAATAAGAAGCTGTAGGGACGCAAACAAGTCCCACCCAAAACTTGACCAATATAGTTGTGAACTGAGACAACCCTTATTTTGTTATTTTTGAGTACAGTTACAGTTGTGTGTTCATGCAGACACATAATAGCAATTTCATTACGAATTGAAAATGGGGGACCCTGATGTAAACAAGTCGAAAGTCTTTCTCTGGTCTGCATCCCCTTAACAATTGTGTGTATTGAGCTGTACTGTACTGTACCCATTCTGCAATCTGTTAATTAAAGTTAATTAAACTATCTTCCATTAGTTGGATGTATGGCCTCTGCAAGGTTGTGTGCAGCCATTTGTTTTTGTAACATCTGCTACATCTGTCCCACGTGTTCTTTGCAGCTCACAGTTGTTAGTTCTGCCCCTCTTGACTGTGACAAAAAGGTTTTGAACAAACTTAATGTCATAGCTTGTATTTGATGATATTCTTCTTTGTTATTTACTTGAATGGTTTGATCATTGATTGGTGGAGTAATATGGGGTTCTGATAAACTAAAATTATTTGTTAAAATAACATAAGCTAACATATATTTTTACATTTATGCAAATTAATATGCAATATGTATAACTTGAATAAGTAATAAATACAGAAACACCATGTTTAACAATATGTAAATGTGTAGCTACATTTATTTTACATTACATTAACATTTATACGGTCTTTGGCCCTTTGAGGGCAACCATAATGCTGATGTGGCCCTCTGTGAAAATGAGTTTGACACCCCTGTCTTAGTGTATAATAAGCGGAGACAATTAGAATTGTCCTCAGAGAGGATCGCTTCCCGTCCTCACATTCATTTGCATTATCTGATGGGTGTTGTAGCTGATTAGGGGCGACAGTGGCTCAGGAGGTAGAATCCTCTGGTAATCAGAAGAGTCCCGGTTTGATTCCGGCCACATGATCTTGAGCAAGGCACTTAACCCTTAACTGCTCCTGATGAGCAGGTTGGCATCTTGCATGGTTGCCTCCACCGTTTATGTGTGAATGTGAGGCATATGTTGTAAATGCATTCCATTTACCATTTAGCATCCATTAGAATGGCATAGGTGTATGTCCAAAATCCATGTTGTTCCTCATAGCTCCAGATAGTTGGCCACAAACCAATGCAAAGTCAATGGGGTCAAGCTCCTGTTTGTACAAGCTGCACTGAAGCTCACTGAAATCTACTTTGTGTGCACTGTGGAGTACATTTCAGTGAGCATCAGTGAGCTTGTACAGACAGGAGCTTGACCCCATTGACTTTGCATTAGCTTGTGGCTAACTAGCTAGCACTAGTATGAGGAATATCATGGATTGTGCTGAGAAAGGACTCTACCAATCAACAGTTATCTGTAGGAAATAGTTTGAATAATGCATAATTATTTGGACCCTCCGACCCTGCAACCCTTTCTGTGTGGATCCCTCATGAATGAATGAATGAATGAATGAATGAATGAATGAATGAATGAAAACTTTATTTAACAGATTGCAGAATGGGTACAATACAGTACAGCTCAATACACACAATTGTTAAGGGGATGCAGACCTGAGAAATACGTTTGTCTTGTTTCCATCAGGGTCCCCCATTTTCAATTCATATAGACATTTATGACATACACAACATACATGACATTTATGGCATAGGGACATATAGGTATTTAGTACTGATACATTTGTGACTTAAACGGTATTCAAATATACAGTACTGTTACCCCTAGATCCTGACAGAGTATATACATATTATGGGGAGGGGACTGTACATTAGGAGGGGGTGGGTGGGTGGGTGGGAGAGAAATATACATACGGCGGGGAGGGAATATATACATGCGGTGGGGAGGAGACTGTCTATTAGGAGGTGGTGAGGGTTTTGGGCATTTACGGTGGCCAGTTTCGAATTGCAGCCTCCCGTAGGTGCTCTTTAAGAGCGGTTTTGAATGTGGGTAGGGATTCACATTCCTTTACAGCTTTGGGTAGGGCGTTCCACATTGATGTGGCATAATTGCGAAACGTGTTTAGTCCCTTGTTTGAGCCGAATCTGGGTTTAACATGATTTGTTGAGCTTCCTCTGGTGTAGTGGTTGTGGTATTCACTGACCTTTGGGAAGTATTTTGACATGTACATGGGTACCTTAGTCGTATAGTGTATCTTGTAGACCAGGCCCATTGCAAGTTGCTGTACTCTGTCGTCTACTCTAAGCCATCCTAGGTTGTCAAAGTGGGCAGGGGTGAGGTGGGTTCTGGGGGTAAGGTCAAGTAGTAGTCTGACCAGTTTGTTTTGTGATGTTTGTAATTTTGTTTTAAGCGCCTTTGAGGTGCTTTGGTACCATGAGGTGCACGCATAGTCGTAGTACCCTTGAATGAGTGCTCCTGCCAGAGTCTTCAGGGTATTCTTGTTTACCAGAGAGGAGATCCGGTACAAGAATCTAGTTCGTTGGTTGACTTTTTTTTATTACATTGGATGCCATTTTGGCACAGGAAAGATTTGCCTCTAGGATGGAACCCAGGTAGGTAATTTCGTCTTTCCTTGTGACAATATTGTCACCCACTGCAACTGAGAAGCCGTCGGTCTTGCTGAGTTTGTTATTTGAACCGAAGAGAATGGACTCTGTAACTGAGGGGTACAATTCCCTGACTGTATTGATAAGTATGGTATCATTAAACCACTACCGCTTGATGTACTTTAACTTCTGGCCATACAGTACACGATATCTAAGTATGATGAACACTTTCCCACATATGAAATCAGGTCCACACAAATATAACAGTCGAAGGTTTAATATAGCAAAAGGTATATACAACATTCACTTAATTACATTTATGATTTGAATGCACTTGTAAGGCAAATTAGTATTCGTAGGCAAATCAACACTGAATGTCCAATCTCTGGTTACGCAGGAAGCAAGTATACAACCTGGTTCTTTAGGGAACTATAGCGATGGTACTTAAGGATTATAGCGGGATACTAAAGGGGTCCTGCTGGTTGTAAGTCAGTAGGGGGGGGGGGGGGGGTTTGGAGAGCCGTCAGCTGCATCCCATCTGGCCAACGATTCCTGGGGAGAATTCAGGTACAGAACACAGTGCCCGCAGGATCTTGATCCACAGATGAATACACTTGGGCCCTCTTGTAGACGGTAGCTGTAGGCTGTAGGTCCACAACGAAGGAGAAGCGAGGCGGCCTCGGTCTGGGTTGAGCGCCGTCTCACCTGGGCTCCTCTCGGGGGTAATTCCAACACTCACCGGCGTTGGCTGTTATCCGCTCCACAAATCAAAGCACCCAAAGCAAATAGATATTCCATGCCATATAGGCTCAGCAGTCGTCCGGGTAGGTAATCCAATGTGCAGGTCCACTCGTCCTCGCCCAGAACTCCTCGGATGAAAGCACCACGCGTGGTCTGCCCAGCCTGGTTAAGACTCTAGATAACGCGAGGAAACGATGGGGGTGCTGCTCACTTTAGAACTCTAACCGAACAATGCACCATACATAATAGACTATTATTAACTTAATAGAAATACGTCCCACTCGACGGTACAGTGCCAAACTATGACAATTCAGCTATGAATTTACACGAGGTCTCAATGCCTATTCTGGGGCCAAATAGGCCATACTGCACCACACGTGGGTCGTGGGTGAGGCTTCACGTCTGTTACTAGGTTGGAGGGTAAAGGACTAATGGACTAAAAGAAAGTTCTACTTTACTTGCGCCATATTTATATGCACGGTGAACAAATAGTACCATTCGTATTTCGGTAGCCGTATTCCTACGCGGAACCGGGGCTAGTTGGGACATGTTCGTCGGCACTATTGAACTTGACTCAAGGGGCTTGTCTGCTGGCGCCAGGTTCTTGTCCAATGAGAGAATTAACTATTATGGGCTGTAGTAGACTAAAGGGATATTCAGTGTATATGTACAAAGAATATACAAGGGATATCAAACGATATACAAATACTATTAAATATATATCCATAAATAAATATATATATTCGGTTTAATCTGATCCTTCACAACAGACTCTGTTTTGCCCATGTGTAATGATAGTTTATTATCAGCGAGCCATATGCAGATTTTGCCTAGTTCCGAGCTGAGGATTTTTTCAACCTGCAACTTGTTCTTGTCAGAGACCAGCAGGGCTGAGTCGTCCGCAAACAGGAACAAGTTGCAGTCACAGGCTGACGACATGTCATTTGCATAAATTAGGAAGAGTAGCGGTCCTAGTATGCTTCCTTGTGGAACACCACAGCTCACTGTGAGGGGGGGGGGGATAGAGTACCGTTTACCTCTACCATCTGTTCTCTCCCCTCCAGGTAGGATTGCATCCAGCTCACTGATAAACTATCAAAACCAATTGCTTTTAGCTTGTCAATCAGAATGGAGTGATTGACAGTGTCAAAGGCCTTTTGTAGGTCCAGCATGACCATGCCGCAGTATTTGCCCGCGTCCACCTCTTGTTTGATGTGGTCGTTCAAATAGAGGAGGCATGTGTCAGTGGAGTGGGACGTTCTGAAGCCAGATTGGAATTCGTAGATTCGATTTTTTTCCGCCAGGTACTTTTCGACCTGTTCGTAGACTATTTTCTCCATGACTTTCGAGATGGAGGTAAGAATAGAAACAGGGCGGTAGTTGCCTGGGTCTAATTTATTGTGACGTATCATAATAACTGTTTCAATAAAGAATACAACACTGTGGACCAGGGGCGTTTTTAGGGTTAGAAAACATTGGGGGCTTTAGCCGGGGGGGGGGGTAAACACAGAAATACGCAATTTTAGAGTAATTAGAGATGAATACTGAAGAACTAGAATCATTAGAGGTTCTCAAAGTGAGGTCCATGTCCATGAGAGGGATCTGGGCAGTCCCCATAGAAAATTCAAAGTTAACAGGACCAAATCATCAGTTTTTTATTTATTTATTTAACCTTTATTTAGCCAGATAAAACATTGATCTGGTCCAAGAGGCCCCAACAGGAGTACAAATATACATATATACACATATATATATATACATATATATATATAATATACATATACTGTACATACATACATACATACATACATACATACATACATACATACATACATACATACATACATACATACATACATACATACATACATACATACATACATACATACACACATATACACCAATAACAAAATAAAAACACAGTTAAGAATCATACACATAAGCAAATAAACAAACAAACAAAAAAACATATGCACAGCCTATGTACAAAAGAAATAAACAGTTAATCTCTGGTCTTTACAGTTTTATTCAATTGCATAAACACTCAAATCAAAAGTATTACACAATTATCAAAACCTTACACTCAAGGAGCAAAACATAGGCCCAGATTTGCACCCATATAAGCACAATGTCAGCCTCACACTTTTTGCAAAACAATACACACAGTGATTTGCAAAACACTAAACACACTTGCATTACACAGAATGTCAAATTACCACACATATTAAACACACCATTGCTTAATTGTAGATACACCAATCAGGTTTAAGCTCTATAAAAATGCAGCAGGTGAGTTCACCTGTCTTCAACCAAAATGGAAGGAGAGTGAAGTACTGTACACAGAGAACGTGAAAATATACAATACATTCACCAAACACTACACAATGATGCAGACTGATGAAAATATACATTTTCTCCCATTTTCCCAAATCAGTCAACATGCCAACATGGAGAATCACAACAAAAAATTATCTTGCCAGATCCAGCTAGGCAAAGAGATAATGTCTAGTATTTTCTGTACTCTATTTAAATTTTTTCAAAATAGTTTTTGTTTTACTGTAATTTTAACCTGTACTGGATACAGTATTTTATGTTTGTCTGATATTTGCTGAGCTTACAGTGTTATGCACATAGTAGCATGAAAACTGGGACATGTTTTGTTGTGATTCTCCATGTTGAAATGTTGACTGATTTGGTTATATGGAGAGTATATTTATATTTTCATCAGTCTGCATCATTGATTTGGGTATATGGAGAGAAAATGTTTTTTTTCCATCAGTCTGCATCATTGATTTGGGTATATGTAGATAAATAAATTATATTTTCATCAGTCTACACTCTACAGCAGGGGTCAGCAACCTTTTTGACATGGAGCGCCTGTTTGAAATATAGTTGTAACTAGTGTGCCTCAACAATATTCCATGCATCGTACATTTTTTTTCTCATAATCAGGTATTTTTAATGATAATTTTTTACATTATTACATCATTGTTATTGTTATTATTAACAATATTATTATGATGGTTGTATCAACCCTAAATCTGAGTTGGGAGGGGGGGGGATGCAATGCAGACAAACAGCTGCATACAGTGCGACCATTTCACTCACATTTGCCCATTCATTTTTGGACACATCACACACCATCGGTGTGTGTACTGTACGTGTGCTGTCATAGCTCCACCTACAGGCCTAATGGAGAACACCAGGAGAACACCAGGATGTGAATGGAGGGTGAATGTGAGGTATATGTGTAAATACGTTTTAATTGATCACAAGACTACACTGTAAAAAAATAAATAATAATAAGTTACCAGAACTTAAAAATATTGAGTTCAGTTACTGTGCATTAAGGTTTTCAGTTTTCAATCCATAATAAGTTAACAGAAAAATAAGTACACAACCACATTATTTCAACCTAATAAAACTATGTTTATTGTCATTGTTTTAAGAACACAAGTTGACTTGGTAATACTCACATTTTGAGTAAAAACAATTGCTTTTAACATGTGCAATGTTCAATGAAATAGAAAAATAAATAATAAAATTTGTTGATTAATCACACTGGTCACAATGGTGACCGTAATAATGTTTTTGTTATAAGGCTCTGCAAATGTTACTGAATGATGTAGCAATGTATTTCCAGCTAAATTGAAATAATAAACAAATAAAGGGTCTCAATTAAATATGTGGTAGTAAAAAGATCCTGTGGGAGGATCTCAACAAGATAAATGCGACAACAGTGCAAAATATTTCACTATAACATTTATAAAAAAAAAATATATATATATATACTTTTTTTTTTTTTTTTTTGCTGCCCCCTAGGGGTGCCTATGAAAATGCCCCCGCGTGCCTATGCAGGCACGCATGCCTAGGGTTGCCTACCCCTGCTCTACAGCATTGGTATTGTGTAGTGTTTGGTGAATTTATTGTATATTTGCACATTCTCTGCGTACTTCACTTACAGTACTCTAATCACTGAGAAGTAGAATTGCTAAATGTGTTTTAGGTTAAGCACAGCAGTCTGTGTAACTGGTTCAAACAGAATTAAGTCGTATGAAACGTGTGTTTCATATGGTAACAAAATGTAGTTTTTATAAATTAGTGTATGGTTTTGACAAGTGTTTAATTTAGCAAAGGATCTGAGGTGTTCTGATAATTGTGTGTGTGGTTGTGCTAATTGTGTGTTCTATATCATGCTAGCTTCCGCTCAGCGTCATATTGCACATATCTCGCTCCAGTGTATATGCACTGAATACAATTTCAAAATGTACCTTTACATACCAACATCCGTCTGACCACACCCCCATCTGCTACCTACATAAGCAGGGGTGGGGCCACACACTCATCTCCTTCTCAAATTTCACCCCAATAAGAAGTGAGCTGTATACCAATCACTTGAAACGGGAAAGAAAGTATTTAGCTGAAGAGAGGAAAACAGAAGACAAGGAGATACGTTGACATTATATCTTTATTTTCTCTCTCACTATTTTCGAGAAAATACGGCGATATTGTCTTCGTCACTGGAGTGTCTGGAAGATGATGATCATTCTGACCTCCACCGGCTTTTTCGTATTAGGGGATTGCGCCGCTGATATACTCCCCACCTGCAGTCCTCCTTGCTGCGGCTGGATAGGTATTGAACCTCCGGTCATACAGCTGGACTGTGGGAGGCACCGGCTGTTGTGAGAAACTGGTTGCTTCCGAGCTGGGTGAGTAATGTTTTGCTTGCGAGCACTAGTTGTCTGTTAATGCTATGGGGGTTAGCTGACAATTTTACGAAGGCCGGCCCCAGATTGGGGTCCTCTGCTCGGCTTCTTAAGCGGCGGACGGAGGATCTTGGTCTGACGCCCATGATGGTCAACCTAGTGGGCCGCGACCGAGACCTGGTTGAACCCGGGATTCTCTGGACAAGCGGATGCTTCTCTGTCCTGTGCAGGCCCCATCTTTCACATGAATGTGGAAGTACACCCTAAAGCATGAGGAAAAGTGGGCATGGATCTTCTTTATCGGTAGTTCCATGCTCAAGTCGGCTGCAGCCCGGATGGGAATTGAGCCGACTCCGCTGCATGTCTGGTAAATCACAGTTGAAAACTGTGTTTGACATTTCTTTTTCTCTGCTCTCTTAGGATGAGGGGGGACTCAGGCGGCGGCCTGTCTGAAGTGTGGCTTATTATGTCGTTGTGTACAGTTCAGGTGATAGCTGCTTAGCTGGCGTGCTAGTTTGTGGCCTACTGTTGTTAGCCAGTCAGCTGTTATCTGCGGCGCTAGCTCGTTGTGTTCACTAGGCTAGGAAACGTTAGCTTGTTGCTATCAGTCGGGCGGCTGTTAGCTTAATGCTACACTGTTGAACGTTACTGTGACTATAACATGCCTTAAACACTCTGACTACGACGTCATCTTTGACAGAGGATGTTAGTCGACCCTACACCTGGGTGCCATGCCAGCGAGGACTTCGTCAACATGGAGAACGGCGGCTGGGTGGCGTAGCGGACATTATCCTCGTCACCAACGCAGGAGATGCCGGGTTCGACTTGGTGTCCCGTTAACCAGTGTTGCAGTTCTCTCGGCCTGCGCTCAGGGTGAAGGTAGGAGTCCTGACCGGACTTTAAACACTTCTTCTTTTCTTCCCTTCTAAATGTTTTGTAATAACGATGTTTCCAAAACGTGTGTTGCTGCAATACATTGAGGATACGACGCGTGTTGTGTGTGAATTGTCTTGTCACTGGTATAGCTTCTCTCTCAATAGAAAATCGGCGTTGTTTTTTACATGTGTAAAAATGAACTGGTTAGTTGTGATGAGAACATGTGTGTTCATGTAACGTTTGTAACGTGGGTGAACTCACAACTAAGAGGGTTAATTAACCTGTGACGCTATGCTTAGTGACATGTGATTGAGGAATGAATCTTTTTCTCAGCCTGTGATGACAATGAACAGCATGTTCACATATTAACAGGGGTACCTGTTCAACCTGGTCGTATCAAGGGTAAGGTAGGAGGGGTGACCCCCCTGGTTTCCCTGGGGCTTCCCCCCCTCCTCTCAGACATGTTTGTTACAATATATTGTGTCACTGTGTTTGTGGGGATACGATGTAACCCTCAGCTTAAGTTGCTGGGGTTGTGCTTCCGCTTGAGAAACTATTCTTTTCCTAAAGAAAAGGTTGTTTGGTCACTTATCATGTGTGCTTAGCAAGGCCTGTGGCCAATACGTAATCAAGGACTTATGTCTCTCTCGTTATGAAAAACGGCGTTCCTCTGTAGTAAGAGTGTACTTTTGCCATTTTTTGTTGTGATGAAGGGTTGTGTGTGTCGTTGGATCTACAACTGGGTTAGGTTTGGCCCACAGAAGCACATGTGTAAGTCTGGTACCGGGGCTCTTAAAGGGGCCCTCTCTGTTCTGTGTTTTTTCCTTAGTAAAACTCAGATAGCAGGTTAGCACATGAGCTATGTGAAGCTGTTAGATGCTTCATGTAGCATGCTATGACTGGGTCATGCTCTACTTTGTCATTACATCGTATCAGGGATGAGGGGTCGTAAAGGGGTGAACTGGTAAACCTTTCCTCCCCTTTTCTGATTGGTCAGGGGTTAAAACCCCCTATCCTTCAGGGTTCCTGTCACGTTGCTGTTCGGCACGTTACAGGGTAGGGGGGGGGTTCCTGGTCCCACGCCCTGAATTTTTTTGCGTGTGCACCGCGGAAATTCCCCCGCCATAGAGTACGTCACTGAGCGCGTTTCTATTGGTAAGACTTCCGTGAGTTGTTCAGGTTCCATGTTGTGGATCTGTTTCAGGGAGTTGTTGGAGCTCCTCCTCACGAAGCTCCTCCTCAGGGAGAAGTGCCTTCTGTGAGTTCGGACCCTCTGTCCCAGTGAGGGAGCCTCCTCAGAGTTTCAGAGCCTCCTCCTCAGATTGTCAAGGTGAGTAGAACTTCAAAAAGGAGTTCTGCTCTATTGTATGTGTATTCGATTCAATTCGATTATTGAGTGTGTATTGGTTCAGTGCCTCCTCCTCGGAGAGCCCTAACCCAAGTGTTACATAGCTCAATGTTGCAATATTTCTTTTCAATCTATACAGCTTGCGTGGGAAGTCTCTCTGAGGATTCCCGTCTCCTCCCTGTGGTGAAGGTGGCGGGATGTAAAAATGAAAAAAAATTACCCTCAGCTGCGTCACGTGGGATTCATGTCAGTCTGTGTTTCTTTCTTTTTTAATAAAAAGGGGAAAGAGCATGAAGCACGACGGCTCCTTGTCGTTCTCCCAGGCGACTTGGAGGAACAATGTCTGGTCTCTTGTTAGACTAGAAAAAGAAAGCAATACGCTTGGACCAGCACTCACAGATTTTGGTATATTTAATGGCAGCCTGAAACAAACATGTTTCGGAACAATTATGTTAAAATTAAATATACCAAAATCTGTGAGTGCTGGTCCAAGCGTATTGCTTTCTTTTTCTATTATACTCGACGGGATTTCAGCACCCAGTGTTATAATTTGTGAGCGCAGTCTATCTTGACTTTTCTCTTGTTAGACTATCCATTGATGTGTTTGGGTCTCGACGCGTACATAGTGCTGGCTCGGGGTGTTTCTGATAAGAATCACGCATGAGGCTGGTACGCCTTGGTTGCTCGTTATTAAAACGGTGTTTTTATAGGGCAACTGGGATGGAGGTTTTCTTTTCCGAGCGCCTGTTACTAGGTCTCGACTAATTCTCGTTCATATCTGGGGGATGTTAATGGATAGATCAAAACATAGGTAGAGGGGTCTCACGCCCTCGGGGTGGGCCACTGAGCGCGGTACGAATGGGACCGCCTGGGTGGCGCCCTCTTTTCATGTTTTAGATCGACACGCGTACCTACCCCCTCTCTTGGAGTGGGGATGTCGGCGTGATTAGGGCACGGGACTGGTTCTGGTCACGCTGGTCCAGGTCAGTTAACCCGTTGTCCGCCGGGGACGCAGATCTGCTGTTCTGGTACCCTGAGGGACTTGTGCTTTTTTCGGGGGGAAAAATGCCTGGGTCGGCCCGGGTGTCACAGGGTTGGGCGTTATGGAGACCCTTTGTTGGGTACATGTTGTACCCTGTGCTCCTTTTTCCTTTCGCCCCTCTCTTACGCATGGCGAAGAGGGGGCTGTTGGGGTGGTCTTATGGACCTCCTCTGGCATCCCTGTGTGCTTCCCGGTCCGCCGGGCCCGGTCCGAAGTTGTGTTTCGTCGACCCGTAGGCCTGGGATAACCCCGTTTTGAAAACTGAAACACTTGTACTGCGGTGTATACGCGCAGGTGTGTTTTTGGAGTTTTTTCTTGAGGGGTTATAGGAACAACCACCGCATGTGGTACCAAGAGGGTGGTTGATTCCCTGGTGTGTTGGAGCGGAGTCAACTCCCGGGTTACCCGGTTGAGTGTGCCCCTGCACGTTCATGACGTCTGCCAATCGTGTCAGCCTTCTCTGCCTCGGCCCCTCTGGGTCTGGGTTTTTTGGTGGAGGCTTTGTCATGGTGCGCAACAATGCCAGCATACGCCCCTTCCGCCGGGGGTGCTGTTTTCAGTTGACCCCTTTGACGCCTGTCTCGTCCGCAGTGCTCCAGGCTCGGGTCAAATGCCTGCTGCCTGGATTGAGGGATCGACCCCTTCTGGAGGTCGTCTCCCCGGTGCGCTGCCTGCTCCCGCTGTAGTGTAGCCTCTTGAGTGCTTCGAGTTACAGCCATGCTGACTGCCTGAGCGTGCCAGGGTCAGTGTGCCAGGCAGCGTGCTAGTGGGGGGAAGGGCCCGCTCTTGGATGGGCCCTGTCCGAATACGCTGGCGATGTGGGGGGCGGTGTCACTAGTGACCGCCTGGTGAGGTCTTGATGCTGTGGCGTCGTTGACCTCTCCGGGCCCCCTTTTTCCAGGGGGATCCAGTCCCTTCTGGGTCTGGGTCTTCCTTCGCGCTCTGCTGCTACGGCCTTGCCACAGGGTTGAGTTTGCTCTTGACCCCGTTATTTTGGGGGCGGTAACAAGGTTTGTTCCTTCCGTTCGTTCTCTGGTGGCATGCGGGTTGTGCGTGTGCGTAGTCATGGGGTCAAGCCACGGTCTGCTCACCCTGTGCGTTGAGTTGCTCGAGTTCCTCTTCGCACGGTCGGATCCGTCTCCCTCCCGTCCTCCAATAGGGAGGGTATCCTCCATTAGGGAGGGTCGGGGGGGCTCGGTCCTCCCCGGTCTGATGGTTGTGGGGGGCCTCAGCGGGGTACATTTGTCGAGCTTTTAGCTCCCGCTCAGCTCCTGTTGTGCAATATGACGCTGAGTGGAAGCTAGCATGATATAGAACGATAGGTTATGAATATAACCGTAGTTCTATGAATGCTAGTGACGCTCAGCGTCTAGACGCCACTGCGGCCCTTGATCTTTCCTTGTGGTGACATTTTTTGGGAAGGAGATGAGTGTGTGGCCCCACCCCTGCTTATGTAGGTAGCAGATGGGGGTGTGGTCAGACGGATGTTGGTATGTAAAGGTACATTTTGAAATTTTATTCAGTGCATATACACTGGAGCGAGATATGTGCAATATGACGCTGAGCGTCACTAGCATTCATAGAACTACGGTTATATTCATAACCTATCGTTTTGAAACACCGGGCCCCATTTTCAAAATCATGCTTAAGCAATCGAAAAAAAACTGTATTGTGTGTTTTATTATATACATATGTTTCAGTCTTCTCATAAAAAAAAAATCGATTTTTGGGTCTTTTCCTGCCTTTGGTCCGCTTTGCATTCACATCTCAAATGAACCGCAGCAGGGTTCACTTGCAAGAGTGAATGAGCTTTCACACCACCCCAAACCAACCGGACTATCCGAGGAAATTAACCAGGGTTCGATTAAAGCTTATTATAGTTTATCACAGTATCATGTATATATATATATTTTTTTCATACAGTCAACATATTCTTAAATAATAGCGCTGCCCGAGGCTGGGCATGATACAGTCAACATATAGCAAGAGAGAGCGAGAGAGAGCTCCCGTTCTACAGTCAATATACAGTGTTATCGCTGCACAGACCCGGCAATGCCCCTGACCCTCCACCAGAGCAAGGCCAGAGAGAGAGAGAAAGAGAGAGAGAGAGACACATTGGAAAGAAACAACCCAAAACCAGAGCAAATTGAAATGCTATTTGGCCCTAAACAGAGAGTACACAGTAGCAGAATACCTGAGCACTGTGACTGACCCAATACTAAGAAGATCCTTGACTAGGTACAGACTCAGCGAGCACAGCCTAGCCATCGAGAAAGACATATACTTCCCACAAATTGCAAACACCCAAAGAGACTTTGAAAACATGGACAATAACTCAAAACTCCCATACCTACTGGGAGAAATACAAGAATGTGAAATAAAGCCCATTTGAATTGAAGAGAGAGAGATAGATAGAGCATGTCTGTGTGTGTTAGAAAGAGAGATAGAGAGAGAGCATGTCTGTTTGTGTGTGTGTGATAGAGAGAGAGCATGTATATGTGTGTTAGAAAGAGAGAGAAATATAGAGAGAGAGCATGTCATTTTGTGTGTTAGAGAGAGAGATATAGAGCATGTCTGTGTGTGTTAGAAAGAGAGAGAGAGAGAGAGCATGTGTGTTTGTGTGTGTGTGTTAGAGAGAGAGCATGTATATGTGTGTTAGAAAGAGAGAGAAATATAGAGAGAGAGCATGTCATTTTGTGTGTTAGAGAGAGATATAGAGCATGTCTGTGTGTGTTAGAAAGAGAGAGAGAGAGCATGTGTGTTTGTGTGTTAGAGAGAGAGAGCATGTCTGGCTCAACATAACGTTAGCCAACATAACGTTAGCCTTAGCCACGATAGCTAGCCGGCCCGAGAGAGAGAGAGATATATCCACGGCGGGAATAGAATAGAGTGCATTAAAAACTCACCAAACGTCCAAGAGGATGGAGACAACCGCGTGGAGTTGACGAAGTTCATCTGCCGAATGACTGTCCTCTTCATCTTGGCATAACAATGCTGCACGCGCTGTCTCTAGGTTAGCTAACACTAGTTAGCCTTTAGCTAAGCTAGCTACTAGCCGACATGGCTATCCCGACTGTCTGAACCACACGTTAGCACTCGATATTATAACGTAGCTAAAGCTAACTAGCTGTCCCTGCATGTGTGTTAGAAAGAGAGAGAAATATAGAGAGAGAGCATGTCATTTTGTGTGTTAGAGAGAGATATAGAGCATGTCTGTGTGTGTTAGAAAGAGAGAGAGAGAGAGAGAGAGAGAGAGAGAGAGAGAGAGAGAGAGAGCATGTGTGTTTGTGTGTTAGAGAGAGAGAGCATGTCTGGCTCAACATAGCGTTAGCCAACATAACGTTAGCCTTAGCCACGATAGCTAGCCGGCCCGAGAGAGAGAGAGATATATCCACGGCGGGAATAGAATAGAGTGCATTAAAAACTCACCAAACGTCCAAGAGGATGGAGACAACCGCATGGAGTTGACGAAGTTCATCTGCCGAATGACTGTCCTCTTCATCTTGGCATAACAATGCTGCACGCGCTGTCTCTAGGTTAGCTAACACTAGTTAGCCTTTAGCTAAGCTAGCTACTAGCCGACATGGCTATCCCGACTGTCTGAACCACACGTTAGCACTTGATATTATAACGTAGCTAAAGCTAACTAGCTGTCCCTGCCTTTAGCTAAGCTGACATGGCTAGCCTGACTGAACTGTCTAACATGCAAGAACTTTCATCTTCAGTCCATCTGACCGTCCTCTTCGTCTTGGCTGGCATAAGCATAATAACCTCCAATGCTGCATGCGCGAAATAGTCAAACGCAGCTGACGCACGCCGGCCGAGTGCCGACTGTACACATGTAAGTTGTAACCCCTCCCTTCGTTGAAACCAATAGTATGTCTGCTGCAGAGCCCCAGAGCTCCAATAGTGAGTATGTCTGCTGCAGAGCCGCAGAGGAACAAGTCAGACACATTCTACAAACGTGTCTAATGTGAAATATATAAGCATATAAGCAAAACTAGATTTTAGGTCTGTGATGAAAAGGGGCCTCGCGGGAAGGGGGGCATCGCAAAAAATACAATAAAAAATAAAAAGTAATAATAAATAAAATAAATAAATAAAAAAAAATTATTTAATTTTTTTTACATTTTTTTGTGCGAGGCCCCCCTTCCCGCGAGGCCCTGTGCGACCGCACTGCTCGCACACCCCCTGAGGCGGCCCTGGCTCCAGGTGCTGCTGCGTTAAAGTGCACATCTTCAATACCTATTTGTACTATTTAAAAGCACAGTGTTGTGAAGGGCCAGATTAAACTGAGAATATCCCTTTATTGTTTGATAATACTTTGTATATTATTTATATATACACGGTATATCCCTTTAAGCCTGCGTGTAAATCATAGTAACATTCACTTTCCCTATGAATAATGCCCCCTGATGACGGCGCCAGGCAGTCTCGCACTCAGACAGGTGCAATGGGCGAGTTTGGGGCATGTCAGAACATGCCTTTGGCAGTGTATTGATTCAGGACCAAAGTGGTTAGGTTTGGAACTAGATTGCCACCTAAGTATATATGCTGGCGCAGGTGTGCCCAGCAGTAGTTCATTCAGTTCATCTAAAGCAGCAGTGTGACAAGTTCGGTAACATTGAAGTAAGCAACCGTGCGTTTAGAACATGTGCGAATAGAATAGTAAAAGTGTCAGAGTTTAGTGAAGTAAAGTCAAGTTCGACCTAGTTTAATGTGAAGTATAGTGCACAGGAGAACCAGCGTCGGCGATTGCAGAACCATTACTGGTTGGATTATATTGGTTTGGGACGTGACCACCGGAGAAGAGCATCGTTGATTTCCACTATCGTTTGGGATTCAACCTCGTGAGGATTACAACTCGGGCCTGCCTCGTGGACTGGGCTGGCTAGCTGTCATCAATGCTGTCGGGCATTTTGGATTACAATTATTGCTTTTGCTGCTGATCAAGGGAGTTTACAAGAACCGACTCCTGTACCTGGAGTCTCTTTATTCCTCATTGAATCAGACTGAGTATCCGAGCATTCCTCTACCCTCCAGGCCTTACACCCCCGGAGGGAACCCATTGTCTCCAGTTGGTACCAGTGTTGCCCTATATAATTGCTACTATACAACAGGTGGCGTCAACTTAGACCCATCGTAGGATTCCTGCTATTCTTAGTGACTTATGCTCTTGACTGACTTTACGTATATTCTTCGCCATACAAGCGCGACCCTAATTCTCATTCTGTAACCTAACGTTGCCTAATAATAATAAATTACCCCCCAATACTATTTCTGTGTCAATCCCGTGTTCTTGTGGGTGTTCACCATCTATATTTGATGTACTGTCTGGCCAGTAATTAAAGTACATAACTAGCAGTGGTTTAATCTATCACAATCTTTAATACAGTCAGGGTTTTGTAACCCCTCAGTTACACACAGTGCAGGACACACTCAAAGGTTATCGCACCTCAGAGATGGCAGTGGACATGTATGACAGGACAAAGGCCATATGTAATGGCCTTTGGATTGAGGAACATACTACCAGCCAAAGGAGGAAGCAGAAAAGGATGGACGAGTATGTAGTTGAGTCATCTTGTGGCACAAGCTCAGACCTCAGCTCAGGAGATCAGCTGAGACAGAGACTGTCGACAGAATGCTGCAAGAGCTTGAGAGCAGGTTCTCATGAGTTGGATAACAACTTATGAGAGGCATACAGGCATGTTATCCAGCCTCAGACCAGTTTCTCTCAGTGGAATTGCTGCAACCCCTCGCCACACATTACAATATCCAACTATTGCCAGAGGAGATCACAGTTGCAAAGTGTTTCCTGGTCAGGACAGGCAGAGATGCAGTCCCTACTATCCAAAGTGTCTTTTCCCTCCTGGATGATAATAATAATAATAATAATAATAATAATAATAATAATAATAATAATAATAATAATAATAATAATAATAATAATAATAATAATAATAATGCATTTGATTTATAAGGCGCCTTTCTAAAAAAATCCACAAATCGGTGAATGAAAAAATTATAGGATCAAATGAAAACTACTAAAAATGGATGTTTAAAAGTACTAAAAACCAACAACAAATACCAAACACTAACAAACATTCAGCACAGACAATGGGGATGCTGACACATAAAAAAAAATTAAAAATGTAAAAAGAAATAAATTAATAAAAATGTAAATTTTTTTTAATTTTTTTTTGTTTTGTTTAAGTTCCGGGGCTAGGAGAAAAACATCCGGGGCTAAAGCCCCGGAAGCCCAGGGCTAACAACGCCACTGCTGTGGACCGCTCTAGTCTCAATTGAAAAATAATGTTAGGATGACCAGAGACAATCGTCTTCCTTTGACAAGAGTCCTGCAGTCAGGACATCTGTCCCTTCTGTGTTTCCTCCTGCATGGACACAGGCTCACCGCTACCCCCCTGCGACACCCCACATGGTACAGTAGATCCTACAGCATGTCCAGGTTGTGCATCGATGAAGCAGAATGAGGAGGCTCCAGTCAAGTCCTCTTTCTGTAGACTGGAACTGAAATGAATGAAGCCCATTTGAACACTGAGGGACAAACATGATTTTGGTTAGACTTCTATCAGAGATGATTGCCGGATAAAATATTTTGCGGGGGAGATAACTGCTGAGATGATCTCATTGTTCCAGAAAAGCAAGCACATGTAAATGATTTAGATTAGACTGGAACTCGGAGGACAGGGCGGGAGTCTTCCCACAGCACCATCACCACCACCACCCAAACGCCCCAAAAACACAGCTCCCCTGAAAATGTATTTTAGTCCATGACTTAATAATCACCAGCCCTATAGGGAGGTGTAGCGGTTACGTCACTGTTGTTTCCGACGCGGTCCACCTCGCTTGAAATTGCAATGTATTTCCAATGGAACCATTTCTAAATCGTCTCGTTTAAAACAAATAAAGCATGAACATTGGCATGGTGTACTTTTCTGTGTGTATTCATCCACAATCTATAGCTCAACATGAAACAATTCGCAATATGTATGAAGCACATTCTCAGGGGCTCATACAGAACAAAGCATTTTACTGTGAAGTACATGTACGTTTATATGTGACAATTAAAAACAAACTTAACTTGAACTTGAACTTAATCGTAAAATAATTACGTATAATTTTATTTCAACCAAAAATGCTTACAATAATGTTAGTGATAGAAGGGAACTCATTTCGTGCAAAAATGGAAAGCTTGCCAATGTTCATGAGGCAGAATTATTACAATAGCCGATAATACATTTTCCCAATGATAAATCCCTATACTGGTGGACCGCGCAGGAAACTAAAGTGACGTCAGACTACAACCTATTGGCAGAGAGCTCAGTATGACACCCACAACCATACCGTTCTCACATACTGTCTGTCATCACTGGATGAAAATATAATAGCATAGAACATTCTAGAACGTCCTTCGCAAGATCTTCCTTCCTATAGGCCAACTCTCTTCGTTCACTGTTTCTCTTTTGCTCCTCTACCTCCTGATTTGGCCTCATTTGTCTTCATACAAATCTAGGGTTGTTTTTCACAAACCAATTCCGATGTCCTTTTTGTCCATATTGTTGGATCCTCTGTAATCAGCCAATCTCATCTCGTCATCTCCTTCGTGACTCTCCCCATCTGCGTTGTGTTTGTTTTCAATACTTCACATTGGCTGTCGTTAGCCAAAACCTTCCCTGTCAGCCGGAGCTAGCGATGTCGTGGCACTCCATTCTGCCCCCCCCCCCCTATGAGGCGCCGTTTGGGACAAAAGCCTGACTAATACAAGACACCGCCTATCCAAAGCCTGACTTATACAGGACACCGCCTATCCAGTTATCCTGCGCGACCCAGTTGGTCCGCGAGAGAGGGCCAGTTGGTGCGCCGATTGGGACAAAAGCCTGTAGAATACGAGACACCGAGGTCCAGTTGGTCCGCGCGCGCCGACATGTTTTTTCGAATACAGACACCGAGGTCCAGTTGGTCCGCGCGCGCCGACATGTTTTTTCGAATACAGACACCGAGGTCCAGTTGGTCTGCGCGCGTCGACATGTTTTGATCCGCACGCGTCATCCACCAGATATTTACATTATATACACATTGAAAAACATAGATTCCTTCAATATGACTCAAAATGTCTTCCTCTAAATGCTGGCCTAATTGCTCTATATCCTTCTACCCACGTGAAATACAAAAATGTTCTGCCCTCTGGGAATGAAGATTGTTCTTCATCTTACTTCATCTGTAAATTGTATAAACATTTTTGACTGACACACAATTAGAGAGACGGGAAATGGCATCGGATTGCTGTTGCCACACACAAGGGCGGGCGTTCTTGTTTGCAAAAGGAAACAGCTGATTTAATTTGCATTATGATATGACATGATCACAACACACTGGCTGATTAAAAAGTGTTAGTACAGTGATGCCCGATACCCTGCTCCTTTTCTCCTTTGATGCAGCACTTGTCCAGTGAACCCCCCACACCACCACTTGAAGCCATCGCCACTAAGCTATCATTCTCATTCACCATGACACCCTTAGAAATGATGATGCTGCGGACTGTATTTCCTTTGAAGAGGACTGCTCTGGGCCAATGGCTTTTCTCATTTACATATCACACATCGCCTGGCCTTTTGATCGTGAGGGGGGGGGGGGGGGGTGGGGGTGGGTGAGGGGGTTGAGTGTGAAGGGTCTTCATGCATTATGATGAATGAATATGAGCTGGACCTCAGACCCTGTGGTGAACACGAACAGAGAACAGGATCGATCTTCACGGGCCTCTTCTTCGTCATACAGGTCAGCTGTGATATACAGTATGGAGGGCGTACAGAGAGGGCTTAACCATACGTCTCGTCATGGTCATAAGGATCTTGGGCCTGTATGTATCGAGTGCTGATCGGGGCCCAGATTGTCTCATAAGCCACAGCGAGGGTGTGTACGAGTAGGTGTCGTATATTTCTAATCAATATCTAAGGTTATTTACCTTACATCTGGAAAGGAAGAAGGATCATAATTGATGGTCTCCTCATCTGACTTCAAATATAGCCATTAGAGAAATAAGCTTGTGCAGCCAGACAACAGCGCTATAGTTTAAAACTCATGATTTATTTTGCCTCTGGGCTCAGAGTGAATTCAGAAGGTTGTTTTACATACAAGGATTATTTCATAGTACATCAAACATGTTTGTACATAGGCTTAATAAGGTTTGCACATCAAACCTAGTATGCACATAAAACAGTAGTCATGTTAACATCAATGAAATAGAGAATCTTACTGAGCATTACACATGAGTAAACCTGGTTTCAGATATTAAAGATTACACTAAACTTAAACAACAATGGTGTTTCCCATTTACTCACATGCAATCAGCAGTCTGTGGGTGGGCGGTCGTGAGAGAGACGCAGACCCTAGGGGGTCTGGCCTGTCTCTCTAACACTGCATTCTCTATTTTATACCCTGATATCCACCAATAATAGCAATCTAGTAGTACGTTTTGGTCCAATCAGGTTTGTCTTCTGGGAGGTGGTCCGCCCCCCTCCCTGTCCCTCCTCAGGGTCTTCTTCCAGTATATCAACAGCGGGGGGGGGTCTTCAGGTGGCCCCCCTCCTTTTGGGCTGTGGCATTCTTCCACAGAGGCATCTCCTATTTAAACATTTTACCAAGTATCTCTAGTGTATTATGAATTACACTCTTCCAGTATTATCACAGTTTTACTCTTTTGCTTACATTTTGATACTAAACAGTTGATTAATAGATAACTTGATATGTATTTTACCAGACTAAGCTTTGGTAATTAAGCCTTATTTTCTATGCTTTACACCAGGAGTGAAATGACACTATTATCTTCATAATTAGTTTGACATTTCTAAATGGCATTCAAATACCTTTTATCTAATATGGTTTAATTAATATGATCTTGTTTATGACCATTTCCATGAACCTTTAGCAAAAGCAAGTTAGGTCTGTGTTTCTCTGCCTGTAATCTGTTAGGCTATCTGCTGCTGAACTCTGCTCCCAGCTGAGTGTGACTACATTTACATACAGTACTCAGTCACACGAGTGGGGGTTTGAAATGACTGTTTTCTGTAACACCAGTATCACCTCCTTACTTAGCACTGTAAATCCACTCTGCTGTTAAAAGGTACACCTGGCTTTTGCATTATGGTTTTCTCTAATTATTCACACATATTAGTTATGAAATACACAGTCAAGGATACCACATTCCTCCCTTTGGCAATTAATATTGTCATAAACCAGTATATTGACTTGATTTCATACATACTAACCATAATTTTGAATTTTTCTCAATTTCAATTTTTTCTTTGGTACATATCATCAATGAGATTTTAATCCTCAGGGCTCATAGCCAGAGGCCTACTTTTTCTTTTTAATCAAAAACGTTGAATATGCTAAAAACAATAAAAATAATAAATAACTCTTTTAGATGATCTGGTTGAGAGAAAACACACATTAGCATCACAATATTCACTTTTCATTCATATTTTCTTCCTGCTAATTCTTTCTTAAAAATAGTTCAATCACATTTTGCATAATTCATCAATTGGCTTTCTCATCTATCCTCCCCCCTTATGACCATCCCTGGTCATACAATCTCACCACCTTGGTCTCCACAGCTCCATGGGCAGGGAAAGCAGACCGAACACCCAAGGATAAAAAATGTTTTACTACCTAACCTAGCGCCTATCTTCCCTAATCTATGTGTATGTCCTTACCTTATCCCTGCATTGTGTTAATCTATCCGCACTTTGTCTGTGCTTCCTACCAAATCAAATGTGCACAAAACAAAGACCATCAGTATCTGTTCAGTCATCTTCCGTGTTCCCTACAGCCCAACCAAATATCACAATTCCTCAGAGGATCTCGTCCACACATTTTCTGCTCATCCCTCAGACCGGCTCCGCCCCCCTCCTTAGTGCCTAGCAGCTAACAGCTGCAGCCATGTTTCAGGCCAGGTTACATGCCTCCGGTCCAGTCATCTTTTATCCCATGACAACCTGTCGTCAGACTCCAGATGGTTCTTTTAGCCTGGACATTTTTCCAAACCACATCTGTTCACATAAATTCAACCTGGCCCCCCCCTTCCGGGGGTTTTGTAGAGACGGGGGCAAATGTATACAAGAATTCTCTCACCATATTCTGGTAATTAACCACCCTTGGACTGAAGAGAAACAGGAAACAAACTGAAATTTCACTTTACCGTGCCGCATACTTCTAATGTAATGTATTGATCATGTGTCCCCTGGGTTGTTCTGCATTCCCTCCCATACTGAGCTGTGAAGAGACAAAGCACAATGCAAATCCTGATCACATCCATTTAACATACTTGCAAGAGAAGCCATTTTGACAATCCACACAAATGTGACTAAACTACTTAGCTCTTTCAGACATCCTGTTCCGATGTTCCACAGCTACCAGTTCTCTCCCACCAGACCATGAAAAAATAGATTAAACACAAAAAAAGGAAATTAAACAAAGCCTTATCTCTCAATAAACACACACCACTCTGTTGTGGCATCCCCACTTGTGAAATATCTCATGCACACAGAGAAAACATTAAAGGAATGAAAAGAACAAATTCAAAATCGCCTGCACTCATCCTCATCACTTCTGCTGCAGCTCTCACACACACACATTCCACACATCACTCAAATGGAACAAGCAGTCATGCCATTGTGACCCAACACCTCCGATTCCAGCACAGTCTTCTATACTGGTCCCTTTCATCACTGTCATACAACACATTCAGTCCTGAAAATTAAAGTTTTTAGAAAGAAAAGAAATAAAAAGAAATCAAACATTTTAATTCAATACCTCATTCACACGTATACTGATTTCTCAGCAGCGACTTCAACTTCTAAGATATTCAAAAGAAATAAAACCAAATGAAAGAAATAAAATCAAAATTACCACCGCTTTTAAAATAGGAAACAAATGATATGAAACAAATGATAAGCAACAATAATTCCCAGTTCTATTTGTGGTATAACCCAAGTGGTTTGATATCCTTCTTATTCTGATAGACAAGATAACAGCCTTACTACTCATTAACGTCGCTATTGTTTATTTTACCTAGATATGACTTATACTAAAAGTGGTCTGCTGGCTTACCCAGCTGACATTTGATCCTGACACAAGACCTAACATCCTGTCTATTGTTAGGCTTCCACCAGATAACAGAATCGTTTTACGACCTGCCGGTTTACATATTACCTAATGCTTTGTTTATTTACGACCTGCTATCAACAGCCTCAATCACTCACTGAAATCAAAAGACACCCAGACACACCCAGACACCCCACTCAATCATCCACAGATTTACTTTAGTGAAACATTCACAAAGAAAAAACCTTCACGCTTGTTTCACTCATGCATCAAAACTCAAGTCATTCAACATACATCACTCAACCACAACACAACATAACTCATTAATCATCATTCAATTGTTAGTTGCCCTTCCTTTCCTGCTCTCAACTTCAGGCTAACACAATCTACACTCAATTTCTGCACTACAGTCTCCTTACTGTATTCTTACCCACTTCCAGAGGGAGTCTAGGAACCCCCTCTCAACGATAGAATCTCAAAGCATTCCTAGTACCCTGAGAGTCTAACGCTATTCCTTCTAATCAAATAGTTAGCCATTCAACGTCATAACTGCATCTGAACTGGCTATCTTATTGATCTTCTCACTCACTCACTCAGCTGCTTTCTGTATTAGCCCCCCTTTCTCCACTTCCTGCCATTTTCTATCTCCCTCACGCTGCCTTTGATCATGTATTGTCACCATACAACCCCTTTCCAGTTGTAAAAATAACTCAATCTGTTATCTCACTTTGACTGTTCTCTCCTATCTTCACCTCTGACCTGTCTTCCCGTTGTCTGTAACAGTGATCATAAACAACAGGTTGATTTGATTTGATTTGATAGTTTATTTGGTAGGGACAACACACGTCAATGAACATCAAGTACAGAATACAAAATGTAGCAAAGTAAACAAACACTTTCTGAAAATATTTTATTAAAAGTCTTCAGAGGGGCTTATGTCTCGAACTCGAACCAAAAAACCATCTCAAGACTCTATAAGGGATTACAACAGACGAAAGGTAATTCATTGTATGTAAAACAGAAGTGGGAAAGGGAGGGAAACCTAAATATAACAGAAGAGGAATGGGAGGATTTATGTTAAATACAATGGAAAACATCAAGTTCACCAGTATGGAGAGAATTTTGTTGGAAATCCCTGATTAGGTTCTTTAGTACTCCAGCTCAAGGGAGCCACCATACCAAATCTTCCAACTGCTGGAGACAGTGTGGCCTCTCAGAGGCAAATCATTACCACATATTCTGGTCATGTCCCTTGCTGAAGCCTTTCTGGAGGGAGGTCCATACAATCTTTGAAAAAGTATTCCAGGGGGACATCCCATTTAAATTGGAAAGCCTATACTTCGGCGCCAGGCCATTAGAAAATGGGGATAGATATATATTTCAGATATTAAGTGCGGCCAGCAGGAAAGCCATCACTAGAAAGTGGTTAAGAACAGAAATTCCTACAGTGGATGATTGGATTGATATTATTTATGATATTTTTAAGATGGAAAGAATTACTTTTTCTTTTAGGTTGCAACAGGATAAGTTTAGGAAGAAATGGGAAAGATGGATAATGTACATTACACCGTTACGACCTTCATTTGTTTAAGGTGTATAGAAATGATAATTCGGGATACTTGTTAAGTGAAACTTGTGTAAATGGAGGAGAGTATCAGGAAGATGCACCCCAACATATTATTTGGTTATTTGTTTACTTTATGGTAAATGCAGATATATTGGAGAGGTACCATAACATATAATTTTGTCTTGTTGCGTTTTGTTATTTATTATTTTTTGTTATCGTTTTTGTTTGTCTAGAAAAAAAAAGTATAGGATGTTATTGACTGTATGGGTCCTCACGCACGTAATGATACTTCTGCACTGCAACTTTTAAGTTAAGTAATAATTATTAACAATTGATGCAATTTGTACAGCAGAAGGCGAAATCAAGATATTGTTTGTATGGACCATGGTGAAAATCAATAAAAAGATAATTTCAAAAAAAAGAATACAAAATGTAGACATGCAGGGTTGTAGCAAGAGCTAATTTACACCCGTAGTCCCTAAACAGGAGACATAAAAACTCTTTCAATAAATAAATAGCCTGCTTAAGGTAAAAGCATTGTGACAATCAATGATAAAAACAACAATAAAACAAGTTACATTACTAAATTAGATTAAAAATGATCACAGTTCTGGTTTGCCTTGAGATGCAGTTTAAGATGGGTCTTGAACATGGAGTATGTGGGGCACTCTCTAATTGCAACTGGTAGGTTATTCCAGTAGTTACCACCTTTAACAGAGAACACAGTTTTTGCAAAGGTAGTATACCGAAAAGGCACCTTACAGTCCCCTCTACTGATGGCCTGGTGGTAATGCCAGTGTCTCCTTTTTGTTGGATGAACTCATTCAATGGGGGAGGGGCAAGTCCATGCAGAACCTTGTACATGAAGCAAGTATATTTAAAAACTTGGACATTCGCGAAACTTAGCATGTTATGTTTTTCTAAGATATTACAGTGATGAAATGAATTTGGTTTCCTATCAAATACTTGTATGGCTTTTTTGTAGAGTAATTCTATTGGTGTAAGAGTAGTGACATATGAAAGAGACCAGTTAATAAAACAGTACTCAATGTGTGATAGAATCATTGAATGCATGAACATCCTTGCAGCATTAACTGGTAGGCAGGGCCTGATCTGCCTGAAGTTTTCTATGTTAAACTTGACTGTGTTTGTTACTTTCTTTACGTGACTTTTGAAGGTCAATGTAGAGTCCAATGTGACCCCAAGATACTTGAACTCCTTTACAATGTCCAGCACCGCCTCTCCCAGAAACACATTAGAGTGAGTGACCTCTACTGGTGACT
This sequence comes from Notolepis coatsorum, assembly GCF_963971535.1. Classification (NCBI taxonomy): domain Eukaryota; kingdom Metazoa; phylum Chordata; class Actinopteri; order Aulopiformes; family Paralepididae; genus Notolepis; species Notolepis coatsorum. The sequence goes on along the minus strand of NC_140165.1, from coordinate 218,585,928 downwards.
TTGTGAACATCATACACACTGTTTTCTTGGTGTTTAGTGAAAGACATGATTTTGTTAGCCAGTTTTGAACATGGGTCATTGCAGATGTCAGAGTTGCAGAGGCGTCTTGTATTGATTTTGCAGATGTAAAGATTACACAGTCGTCAGCATACATTTGGACATTGGTGTTATGGCATGCATCGGGTAGGTCATTGATAAATAATGAGAACAGTATTGGCCCAAGACTTGAACCCTGTGGAAGGCCTGTATAACAGTCAAGGTAGGGAGATTTGACACCATCAACACAAACACATTGCTTTCTACTGGATAGATATGATTTCATCCACAATAGAGCTCTTTCAGAGAAATTAAAATGTCTGAGTTTGGACAATAGAACCTGGTGGTTGACAGTATCAAATGCCCGCTTCAGATCAATGAAGACGGCACCAACACAGTAATGTGTGTCCAGTGAGTATTTCACTTTTTCTAAGAACATACAGTTAGCTGATTCTGTTGAATGATGGGCGCGGAACCCGAATTGCATGGGGTGCAATAGGGTACAGCTTTTATTTAGATGTTCATTCAATAGCTTTACTACCCACTTCTCAGCTACTTTAAATATGACCGGGAGAATACTGATTGGCCGGTAGTTAGCAATGTCATTTTTTTGACCAGATTTAAAGATTGGGGCAACCGTGGCCACCTTCAATGCTGAAGGAACAGTTGATTCCCTGAAGGACAGATTGACCAGATGTGTGATTGGGGGGACCAAAGATTCTATATGGGTTTTCAAGAAATTGGTATCAAGCCCATAGGCGTCCTTAGCTTTGGAACTGTTTAGTGTACCAATGATATTGGTCACCTCCAGCTCTGTTATTTCCTCAAAATTAAAAATAGGTTGTGCATGATTAATAGTGCTATGGATGGCATCAGATGGGGTAAAACACTGTGTTATCTCCTGGACAGAATCCAAAAAGAAACAGTTGAATTGGGTGGCTAGAGTTAGTGGGGTTTTTCACTAATTCATTATTAATTTTGAGTTCTAATTTTTTGTCATTATGTTTGTTTTGTCTACCAATTAGTTTATTAATATGTTGCCAAATTGTCTTTCCATTCCCTTTAGCATCTTTGATCATGTCCATAAAATAATTTGCTTTGGCCATTCGCATAGTATATATTACTTGATTCCTCATTGAAGTGAATTTCTGTCTGTCTGTCTGCCTGTCAGCCAGGCCAGAATTCAGAAATGTTTTGAGCAGAAGGTCTCTTACTTTCATCTGTCTCCTACATTCATCATTCAACCAGGGCAACGTGTCCTTATTTCTTCTCTTTTGACTCCTCATCTTGGTGAAGGAGGACACAACTTCATTAATTGTTGCCAGGAATGACTCGCAGCCACTCTCTATGTCCTTATTTAGGAGAATTTTACTCCAATCCTGCTCTTTAAGAGCTGCCACAAGATGGTGCTGTTGATTCTTTGGAACCATGTTCTGATATACAGTAGGTCCAGATTTGAATTAATTAGAGAATCGTTGTTTTGTTAGCTTTCTTGAAAAAAAAATTGCATTGTGATCTGATATACCGGTCAAAAGATTATAGGTCTTAGTTATTCTTTCGGGTCGATTGGTAAACAATAGATCTATTCTAGTTTTTGAGGTAGGAGTTATCCTAGTAGGCTTTTCTATAAATTGAGTAAAACCCAAGTAATCTGTAATCTGTTTAAGATTTTTCCTTTCCTTATTTACATCCCAGTTAATGTTAAGGTCACCTACAACAATTATTTCTTTCTTAGAATCACAGTGATTGAGGGCGACCTTCAACTTATTATAGAAGTCTACCTTTGTTGAGGGTTTCCTATAAATACAAATGACACAGAAGGATATTTCAGGGGAGAGTGAAATGTTCACACCAATACATTCCAAATCTACTTCTCTTGGCCATTCAATTAGAGTACATTTCAAGGAGCTTTTAACATACAGCAGAACCCCTCCATGTCTGTCTTGGTCTCTGTCTTTCCTAAACACATTATAGCCAGGCATAGTTATTGCTGCCTGTGGAGAGGAATGGGTTAACCAAGTTTCTGTCAGACCTAAGAAGTCAATATTAGAATTGCAGAGTAGATGCTCTAGTTGTTCACGTTTAGGTATCATACTCTGAAAATGTAGGTGTCCCCCAAATAGCCCTTTTGTTTTACATTGTGGGTTCCAGACTATTTTGGATGCATTCAGTGTTTTTAAAAATTTAGTTTTTCTGTGTCTTTTCACAACTGGATTCCTTTGTCTAGTTGGCATGGTTTGTTTGTCCATTTTATGACCAACAAGGCTGCGACTGTTCCCATGGGACACAATAATTACAGGGGAGGAAGGGTGTTGGTCCAGCTGAGCATCCAACACAGAGAAGGTGTCATATCAGGCCATGACGCTGGAGATGTGACATGCAAAGTTTTTGGCCAGAGCTGCAATCCCATTGTGATTAGGGTGGAGATTGTCATGTTTGTAAAGTTTAGACTCAGTCCAGAATGAGTCAAAGTGGCTGATAAAGCCGTGTCCACAAGCTGAGCTGAAATGTCGCAGCCACTGATCGGCACTGTATAGCCGACTAAAATGTTCTGAGCTCCGTCTAAGGGTGGGGATTAGACCGGAAAATGTACAGGTTTCCCCAAGGCTCTCTATCAGCACTGCCAGCGTTTCGTAATCTTTGGTGAGTTTGATGTGCCCGTATGTCTCGCGATGGTCTGCTGATTGTTTACACCTGAGGCTGACGTCATTCACTCCCACATGCACGATGACTGTATGAGCAGATGGGTAGCGCTCCACAATTGATGGGATATGTTGGATTAGATCAAGAACTTTTGCACCAGAAAAGGAGTACGAGATGCCCTTGGGAATCGGGACGTTTCTCACTATGGAATCCCCCACGAGGATATATTCGGGAGGAGAAAATAAAGAGGGCTTGCCAATATTTGCGGTAGCCTGGGGAGGTGAATGGCTAGCATCAGCTATGCTAGCTGTAGCAGCGTTATCAGCGTGCGAGGAATCGAGGGAGGCTGTGGGGGCCAGCAGGGAGCATTTTCGTGTACGCTTACCGGAGGGAGAGCGAGACGTAGACCGTGACCTGGAAACGTTCCTGCCGGCAGAGGTGTGTTTCCTACGTGAGGTGGCCCTGTCTCCCTTCACCGTCTTGGACCAGGCAGCTATTCCAGCGGCACTATGTGGCCGAATTGGAGAGATCTCGGGGCAGTGAGACGGTGGCGTTTTATCGTGGAGTTGAAGATGTTCCTCATCACGTCTCAGGGGATCAGGAAACTGTGGGGTCAGCCTCCTTTTTTTGTCTGCAATCCCTTTGTCTCCACCGAGGCCCAGGAGGATGCGGTGTGGGGCTTGCTATTTGCGGCTAGCGTTGGCCCAGGGTAGGCAGCCAGCGAAGCGGCGCCGCCACGCCGGAGGGTCCGATCTGGGGAAGCTGCTCCTTGGTTAACACCATGCTCGTCAGAAGAAGGTGATCCTGAGGCGTCTAAGTGTTCTGACAATGGAGCATAACGATTAGAGAGCATCGGGGAGTCCATGGGGTCGAAGAGAGGAAGGGATACTTTTCTTTTCCTCCTCACAACTGTTGCCCAGGAGGAGCGAGCAGGCGAGGGGACAGCGGCCGATGGCTCCAGACTATCCAGCCGGGACAGGAGCTCAGTTTGACGACTAAGAAGTTCCACAATGAGGTGTTCTATGGATTTAATTTCGGCCCGCACTTCTATAATGTCCGAAGTCGCGGCCATACTTCCGCGTCAGCGTCGCCAAGCCAACAAGCCAGGTATGTAAACAACCTCCGAAATGTCTGGATGTTGCTTGTGTGTGGCCAAGTTTTGCAGAGAGTGGTAAAAACAGGATAAAACAGGGTACAATCGGATAAAACACTTGATAAAAACAGGCTAAAAGCACTTAAAAAACGTGAGTATCAGACGTGACCGCAGCCCAATGCAGTAAACATTTCCCGGGAGCTCTTTGAAATGCGACTGACCTCGTGAATCAACTCAACGTCTGTGGCATATAATATTTTCCGGGGGAAGGTGTTACCATCCCCCGTAGTTTCCCGTGACCTGGCATACTGACTCCCCTCTAGCCTAAACCCCTCTTGGCATAAAAGCCCTATCTACTCCCTCCGTGAATACAGGCCCCCTGTAAATCATCAAAGGGTTATACACACATTTCATCCCCCAGAGGCAAGCCGCCCTCAGGGTTGAATTGATCACACATTCCTACAGCCCCCGGGGAAGACTAAACCCTCCCCCAGAGCCGAATTAACATACATTACAGTCAACAGCCAAACACAGCAAAACCATGGAATGAAAGCAATCCCACAGTCATAAAAAACATACATCCAATTATTGTAAACAGTGTCATTTAATCATTTAAAAAAACATATAAACAAGCCCCCACCATTAAATTATCCTATTATGATTCAAGGACTTGCAACCAATCTTAATATAGAACATTAGCCTATGTAAACCAATAGTGTATTAAAGATTTAACAATCTAAAACAAGCATAAACACAACATCACTTATCTATACTAAAACATTATTCAACACAATTATGCCATCTAAACAGATTTAACATTTGCAATTTAACACAACAATATTCATGTAATCAATGTACAAACATAAGCATTTTATCAAAAGCCACTCATTAGAAATAAAACATTGTTAGTGGTTAGTTCCAACATGCCAAGATTCAAAGAGTTGTAAACAGGATTTCCTGGGAATGTTAACTCTGTACATATGTGATATGTACTAATTAATGTACTAGATGTACTAATTAAATATAATGCAAGCAATATGTCCTTTTCAGTGTAGAGCGCTTTCCTATAGTTCCTCTCAAACCTCACTTGGTCAAGAATATACACTTGTGTAAAATAACATTGCCTATTTTACAGGTCCAATGTATATATATGTGCCCCTATTGTCCTCTAGACTAATCATCACACATGTACCACTTCCCCCTTCTGCTACACAAAACTTGTAGCAACACAAACAAAACCACTCCCAGATCATCATTACAACACAAAGCAAAAATATAAACACTCACCATTTGCATTAACCAGAGTTGCACACATTTCTCGTCCTCCGCCATTAGACAACAGAACAAGACGATAAAAAACTACAACTAAAATGGCCGCCACGGCGCTTCCTGTCAAAAATCCGGAAGTTCAAAATGGCCGCTACGGCACTTCCTGTCAAACCGAGAAGTCCAAAATGGCCGATACGGCGCTTCCTGTCAATTACGGAAGTCGTTCTCTGCTAGCCCGCCGCTGGTGGTCACAAGTTGCATAATGCTATACAGACTCTACCCAAAACATCGTCAACTGTCTCCAGTATAACGCAACCCTACGTCACACGTAGTACAAAATATAATAACGTATGTTCATACAACATGAAAAGAATCATCCGTACCCTGCACATCAGCATTGTTAGCACAGTTAGCTCAATAGCCCCGTTAGTTTAGCTTAGCATAGGTAGCTTAGCTTAGCTTAGCTCTAATAGCCAGCTCCCCATTTCCCAAGGGTGCACCGCGGTGCTCTCGACCAGGGCCATACAACATTACAACCGAAGCGTCCTACTTTTGCAAATAACTCTCAATCAACGTCATTATTAAACAATCGCTCTACCCACCAATATCGCCTATCCTACCGCCACCACACCGCTTCTAATCATAACATTGCACGAGCCCTTACCACGGCGTTACACCCCAAACGCTCATACCAGCTAAACAGCTAGCCAGCCTGATGTGATGGTTCAACACTCCCGAGATCCGCGCGTTATGTGATGTTCCTATATGCGTTCAAGATCCGCACTTTCATCCAGTTCAACGCTAACCGGTCGGATAAAAATTACACGCGCATCCCCCCACGATAACTATATAACAGTACCTTTGTAAAATCATACATACACGCATTCATTCATAAGTACTAAACCCATTTACCCCCAGCTAACATGCTTACACACAAACTCCCATTCATAAGTGCTCACTTTTTTCATCCAAACGTTCAACAACAACAACATAATTTCCTCCTCATAATCATCTCAGCCGGCCGGCTTTAACTTCTACATGCAACACGAGCCGTACAAATTCAGCGGTCATAAACACCTCAGGCAAGACGGCCCTTTTGAAGGATAACTACACGAAAAAGTGTGAAACATAGGGGAATTCGGACGTGAACCCAAACGTCATATTTCCATTCCTTTTACCATCGTTTGTAAGCTGTATATTGCTCGTATGCAGCCCACAACGTCCTGACAATTATATTCCCATTCCCCCTTGGTTACCCCTACCCCTGTTTGAGCAAATGCAAACCAGGGTCAAACCACTACTACACGCACCTCTTCTCGGTGACTCGTGTAATATTAAACCGCTTACCCGATTCTAAATATTAGACATTTCCGTCGCTGTCTCATACGCTCGGCGGCACTAGATTATCCCAATAATTGTAATTCCCTCGGCACCACTCTATTTCGTCTTGTTGCTACTGACCATTGTCCAACAGAAGGCATGTAACCACATACTATTGCACCATTTCCTCCACATCTCTCAGCCCGCCTGAGCCCGGCAGGAGAGAGAATTAGCTGGACATGGTCAAATTAAGTTCCTTCCATTAATACAACCATCACTAGGTGCGAGCCCGTCCGCCTCCTTCTCCAGGAGTTCGGACAGCCATACTCATCTATATGTTTTCGCCACCATTCTTGCTCCAAACGCAAGCTTGATTTCGAACCCATTTACATCTAAATGTACTCTTTATAGCCCCGTATTGATTCGCGACACGTTCAACGGCCGCAATTATCAAACAGTACTATAATCATTTCACACAATATTGGGTTGTATTTAATCAAGTATCTGTCTCTCCTCTCTTTCATCAGCGCTCCCAACACCTTCTTGAAAGCACGTTCCTGGTCACTTTAATATCTACTCTCCCCTCTAGAAGCACGTTCCTGGTCTCTTAAACTTCTGTGCGTCCATAGAGAAACACGGACCTGGTCTCTTAAACTTCTGTGCTCCTGTTTAGCAGCATGGTTGAGCTTAACTTCTGTGCTTCTGTCTAGGATCGCGGTTGAGCTTAACTTAAACATCTGCGCTCCTCTTAGATTCTGTCCCTTCCGCCAAAACCAGAGTCAATCCTATGACTTTGACTTCCTAGCCTTGGCCGATACAGACTTAAACAATCTGGGAGCGCGGCTTTTTTCTTTAACGTAATAGAACTCATCTCTGCTCTACCGCCCCACCCCCCTGCACGCAAAAACAACATCCACGCCCGGGCCCCAACTGGTGGCTACTGGCTACACGACCAAACACACAACCCCGTTCTCCCCTTCCAGACAGCAAAAAACCCTGCACTGTAACACCTTAACCCCCGGTCCTTTCTACTGCTTGCTCTCAATATGGGAACAATGCAAAATGGGTCTTACAACGGCACCAATCTGTCGTATATTTCTAATCAATATCTAAGGTTATTTACAGTACAATGAGGTTGCTTATCTGGAAAGGAAGAAGGATCATAATGATAGAAATGGTCTTCTCTACTGCTAGAGAAATAAACTGTGCAGCCCAGACAGAAGGAACTATAGTTTAAAACTCATGCTTTATTTTGCCTCGGGGCTCAGAGTGAATTCAGAAGGTAGTTGTTTTACATACAAGGATTATTTCATAGTACATCAAACATGTTTGTACATAGGCTTAATACGGTTTGCACATCAAACCCAGTCTGTGCATAAAACAGTAGTCATGTTTATCAAATGAAATAGAGAATCTTACTGAGCATTACACATGAGTAAACCTGGTTTCAGATGGATATCTGTATACATGTTACTCTAAACTAAACAACAATGGTGTTTCCCATGTATTTACTCACATGCAATCAGCAGTCTGTGGGTGGGCGGTCGTGAGAGAGACGCAGACCCTAGGGGGTCTGGCCTGTCTCTCTAACACTGCGTTCTCTATTTTATACCCTGATATCCACCAATAATAGCAATCTAGTAGTACGTTTTGGTCCAATCAGGTTTGTCTTCTGGGAGGCGGTCCGCCCCCCTCCCTGTCCCTCCTCGGGGTCTTCTTCCAGTATATCAACAGCGGGGGGGTCTTCAGGTGGCCCCCCTCCTTTTGGGCTGTGGCATTCTTCCACAGAGGCATCTCCTATTTAAACATTTGACCAAGTATCTCTAGTGTATTATGAATTACACTCTTCCAGTATTATCACAGTTTTACTCTTTTGCTTACATTTTGATACTAAACAGTTGATTAATAGATAACTTGATATGTATTTTACCAGACTAAGCTTTGGTAATTAAGCCTTATTTTCTATATATATGGTTTACACCAGGAGTGAAATGACACTATTATCTTCATAATTAGTTTGACATTTCTAAATGGCATTCAAATACATTGGATCTAATATGGTTTAATTAATATGATCTTGTTTATGACCATTTCCATGAACCTTTAGCAAAAGCAAGTTAGGTCTGTGTTTCTCTGCCTGTAATCTGTTAGGCTATCTGCTGCTGAACTCTGCTCCCAGCTGAGTGTGACTACATTTACATACAGTACTCAGTCACACGAGTGGGGGTTTGAAATGACTGTTTTCTGTAACACCAGTATCACCTCCTTACTTAGCACTGTAAATCCACTCTGCTGTTAAAAGGTACACCTGGCTTTTGCATTATGGTTTTCTCTAATTATTCACACATATTAGTTATGAAATACACAGTCAAGGATACCACATAGGTCACGTCATGTACACCTCTGTACTTCTATTCATAGGCGTGTCATAAATATGTGAGCCCTGGTTCTTAATAATCACCACCTATAGCGTTTCAAAGTGGGTTACGTGAGGATAAGAGAGAGAGAAAAAGAGAGTAAGAAGTAACAATAATAATAATGCCACCTTGGACTGCTGGGCCCTGTTTCTTGTACCTGGATAACTGAGTTAGCCGGATAACTTTAACTGGATAACTGAGTTAGCCGGACTTTCCGGTTCCATGTACGTGGATTTTCCAAATCACCATGACAACAGATCCAAAAGTTTGAGCCTGGTCGAAAGCAGAGTTCAAGTTCAAGTTAGCCGGATCACGCAGAGCCACGCCCCCGCAAAGAAAGTGACAGCCCGTTTCCTGAAACTATTCCCACAGTCTACGATCTGCATTATACCATTCTGAATTACGTTTTTGTGCTCCATTCTTCCAGAGGGGGCTTTTGAAATGTAAAATAGACCCAAAATGCTGATACTAAATTCACTTTGTCCTAAATAATGCACGTTATATATACCGTGGCGACGGTGGCGCTCGCTCGTGCGATGTACACATTATGTGGTTATTTTAATTGTAACTGGGATTAAGATGTCTGATGAGATGCGCTGTTTGACGGATTTGAGAAATTGAATGAGCCGTTGACGTCACATTAATGAATGAGGATAAAGAGATAAACTTCATTCAAAACAAAGGATATTCTAAACACGGGTCTCTCGTTCATTAATGTATAAACAATGAATGTATCCCATCTGGCACAGTGGTGCAGCGGTAGTGCTCAAGCCTGCCAACCCAGCGACCGGGGTTCAAAACCCGGTGTTTCCAATATGATTTTTTTGAATATAATATTAATGATTATACGCCAAAGTAGCCTGGTTTTAAGTTAAAATATTATAAATCTACATGCATTGAGGATGTCATTCTTTATATAGCTCTCAACGTGCACCAAATTGAATTATTCCTATATTGCAAAAAGAAGGAGACGACTAGGGTCTCGAACCCCGGTCGTCTGTGTGAAAGTCAAAAGAACAACCCGTTAGACCACATTGGAGATAAGTTAAAGATTGACTATACATCAATCAATGGGTAAGAGAGCCGTATCGTAATTCTGTATAACAGTTAACTAATTATTTTCGCTAGCAAGATCTCATTTGATTATTCAATCCAGCAGGCAAGTTTAAAGAAATATAATCTGATTGATTGAGGTAATGAGGGACTTAAAATTAGCCTATAGATAACGCATTTAACTTGTCGGCGAGGCGATTGAGCCGTATTGCAATCTGTCAATAAAGTCTTAAATCAATTAATCAATCAATGCCGTTAGAGAATCAGGATCTCTGCCATCGATACGTGCTGGCTTTTCACCTAAAGCGGCCGCGCGCATTTAGCCTGAGTCGCAAGTCTGGCTTGAGTTAACGAGACTGAATCCACCTTCGTGGAACAGGAAAATCCCGGCTTCAAACATCGGGTTAACTGAAGCTGGATAATGACATCTTGATCGACTTAGTTGAACCACGTACAAGAAACAGGGCCCTGTTCTCCAAATACACTAGTCTTGAATGATGAAAGGCTAGATCGTTTTGTGGCTACAACTCTGCTTCTGTGTCCTAAAGTTATCTTTTGAGTTGAAAACGAGCTCTTAACCCTTTCACTACCACACTACCGAAGGTTAACCCTTTCACTACCACACTACAGACGGTTAACCTGTTTATTTATTCATTTATTTATTAATACATTTATTTTTATAGATTGAAATTTAGCAGCAATGTTGTCCTTTAAAGGACCATACCGGTCTAATTTCTAATCTCATCTTTACCCTAGATCAGGGGTGGGCAACTTTGTATATGGTGAGGGCCACAAAATGTCCACAATCAATCTAGGGGGCCGCATTGTTTATCGGCAGTCCCGCCAGTAGTACCCCATCACTCAAATAGCCCTAATAGTCACAAGGTATATAAACAATTATAATTTGTTGTAACTTTGTTTTTATTCCATTTCAAATGCATTTAGTAATGCAATTTCAACTTTATGAATTTAAAAAAACAGCTGAATTTAAAAGTATTGCTGTGTAACCCCAAATATATACAAAAATGATCAATTATAATTAAGGCTTCTAATAAAATAAATGTATGAACTTAAAGCCCACTGCTCAACAAACACAAAGCAGCATTCCTGCTGCATTTCACAGTAAATCAAAAGTGCAATAATAAATGATTTTGTTAAATGTATAAACTTTTATCCTGCTACTAAACAAAACATTATAACACTGAAATGCATGTTATGGATATGAAGCACTCAGGAATGTTTTGTTTAGTAGCAGGATAAAAGTGTATACATTTAACAAAATCATTTATTATTGCACTTTTGATTTACTGTTGTAGTGAAATGCAGCAGGAATGCTGCTTTGTCTTTGTGTTATTAGTGTTATCTGAACACTACAAAAGTAAACAAGTAAAGTGCAAGTAAAGTAAACATGCCTCCCATTGACCCTTTATCAAACTGGCATGACATTCACCCTCGCCCCACAGTGGGTCAATAATGGTTATAATAATAATAATAATAATAATAATAATAATAATAATAATAATAATAATAATAATAATAATAATAATAATAATAATAATAATAATAATAATAATGGTCCCCTCTCTACACCTCTCCATCATCTCCCCCCCCCCTCTCTACACCTCTTCATCATCTCTTCCCCCCTCTCTACACCTCTTCATCATCTCCTTCCCCCCCCCCCTCTACACCTCTTCATCATCTCCTCCCCCCCTGTCTTTAATGAGACACTTGTGGTCTCTCTTGTTGGCGCACAATAGCAGGAATGTCAACTTCAATGTTTGTGCATGCAATCTGCATCAGATGAAATAATGTTTCATCCGACAGCCTGTTTCTCTCCTTTGACTTGATGTGCTTCATGTTTGAGAAATTGCTCTCGCATATGTATGTGCTCCCAAACATACTGCCCATAGAGAGGGCAAAGTCCCTGAGGAGTGGGAAGCGGGGCTCAGGTAGCAGTTTCCAAAATGAAATTCCCCTCTCATTTCTCTTTGCTTGAAAAAAAGGATCTGACTGTAGCTCGCACAGTTCAAGCTGCAACGGTGGGGGCTGCTCTGACACCGTAGCGGTGAGGGGGCCGGCAAACAGCGCTATCCGTGACTGCATGCCGTTGAAATCTTCAAACCGATCATTGAATTGCATTTCCAGTGTTTCAATGTCGCTCCTGTACTTTCCGACGGCTCAGCCATCGGATTTCTGTGTGTAGCTGCAAGTCGCCATAATCAGTGTCCATCTCTTCCAAAAAGGAGACAAACTTTCTATGGTTTAGTGACCTGTTGCCTCCACGAATTAGATTGGTAACCTTGGTAACCAAATCCATAACATGGCTGTATAGTCAAGCTTCTTGGCACAGAGAGCCTCCTATATCAGATAAAAAAAAAAGAAAAACGATTTAACGACTCTCGCATATAATTTGACTACACTCGATTCGCATTGGTCATTATTAGTGACCCACAATAGATGGAAATTATGTTAGCGAACTTACCTGATGTATAATGCAGTGCAGCATTGGACACTCAACGCCACTCTGCCTTAGAAGCCCAGCGAATCCTGTGCGTTTTCCTTTCATTGCCGGTGCTCCATCGGTAACAACAGCCGACAGTTTATCAAAACCCCCATATTGCTGCACGGCACTTTCAACAGCGTTTCATATGTCCACACTAGGGCTGACCCCTATTAATCAAATAGTCGACTAATCGATCGAAAGGAGCCATAGTCGACTGCCAACTCTTCTTAGTCGAATACAATACAAAAAATAAATAATTAAAAAAAAATTAAAAATTAAAAAATTAAAAAATATTCTAATTTTTTTTTATTTTTTTATATATTGGCCTGGGGCCGCATGAAACGTCGGTGAGGGCCGCATGCGGCCCGCGGGCCGCCAGTTGCCCCTCCCTGCCCTAGATTGACCCTGCATAGGCTATCCTGGCCGTAGGTGTATAATGTGTTTTTCCTGATATTAGCTTACCTTACTAAACGCCATGCATTCACACTGCCATTTATATTGTCAATATTGTGGAAAATACTCCATGAGACTTGAAAGTTGTTTGAAAGTTGCTAGGCATAAGGTAATTCATCATTGTGAAAATCATGGCGCTGTTTTACTTTTGTTAACACCCTACTACAAGCCCTGCACGTCAAACCTCCGCATTCAGTTGGGTGCACTTGTTATTAACTCTCGCTTGTAGTAACATAAGGGTGAATGACCTATGCCTAGCAACCTTTTCAAGTTTCATGGAGCATATTTGTGTGAAAGGTAGGCTGGAATTACTAACTACTAGTGGGTAGTAAACCCTGGTATTACCCTGGTTATTATTGTGTTATAACCCTGTTATAATCCTGGTGTTATTACCATGGTATTATCCTGTTATTACCCTGTTTTAACCCCGGGTCTACTCTATGGACCATTGTGCTCAGCCCCTATGTGGGGCACAATCAAGTAAAAGCACAATCCATGCTACTTTGCTCATTGGCTTAAATTCATTAACCTCTTAACAGTCCTGCAAATTTTGCATAAAACGCCGGTCGATTGCATACCCAAAGTAATTTGAAAGCTATTCTTGAACCACTTATAGCACATGCATGAGTCTGGCCTCTTTTGAAAAGAACATTATGCGGGAACAACAGGAAGAATCACTCTGAGTGCTACTGTAATAGAGTTACAGAGGTTTGAACACACTGAAATAAAAGTTATTTTTGCAAACAGATGCCTGCAAAAGAGTTCTAGCTGAGAGGTATTAGCTGGAAAACACAATGGGTCCATAGCCTAAAGTCTTATCTAGTACAGGTCCAAAGTTGACAACAATACCACAGAAAATTTGTGTTTTACACATGTTTTTCTAATGGTATGTATAGGTATGTTTATCCAAAATGGTAATTGGCACCAATGCATTGGCTCTTTTGCCAGAGAAAACAACATATATATCCTTGGAAATATCTCTCATATAAGATATCGTCATTTCCAGAATTTCATTGGCTACAAAATTGGTCAATAATCTTCACCGTCAGAGGTGATTGGTCTGGTCACCGGGAGGCAAAACCGTAAATGGTCCCTTTTTCAAAACTGACGCTTGTTGGCTGTTTGGTCTTATAACCCAAAATTGGAAGCACGAAATAGGCCGGGTAGTGTGTCAATCAAACAGTGGCCATTTTAGCTTTCAACCGATGTGTTCGACAATAACATGTTGTGTGACGTGCGACACAGGTGGGCCGTCGTAACGTTAAGAGTTAAGAACTGTAGTACCCAGGTAAGATGACTGCCATACTGTATGTATCCAGGTAAGATGATTGCCATATATCCAGGTAAGATGATATAGAAAAGGGTAAACAACAGCAAATAATTTACATTGAAGGAACTTTATTTATAAATCAGACAGACTTTGTAACAACGACAACAAAGACCGATAGCGTGATCAGGTAGACAAGCAGTCATTTGGTGCCTTGATAACAACCTCCAGAGATTTCGGGCACAACCCTCTCCCCAACACCCTCATACACATCTCAGGAGAACCCATAACCATCACTGACTCATTCAGGTTTCTTCACACCTTCATACTCACTACAGCCATCACAGACTAACCCTGACAGATGTACCTGCACTTACAACTCTTGTAAATATTGACTGTGAATGTTTGTTGTGTGGCAATCTGTATCTGATGTGATATATGCCTATGTTTGATATCACTGACACGGTTTAATTGAGCTTGCCCAGAAAGCAAATTCCACTGACGGCCATGTGGTCTTTACATATGATTGATTGATTGATTGAGTGATTTTTTTTAAAGAATGCTCATCATTGCCTCGCATAAACGTTGTGTCTGGGGTGCATGAACAACCTCTGTGGCCTTGTCCAGACTAAAAAGATTTTGATCTGTTTCGTTTTCGTTTTGTTTTAAGGTTTCCGTAAAAACGAAAACGTCTCAAGAGAATAAGTGCATGCCACAAATTTACAAAATAAATGTCTTTCCTGTTTCTTTTATTTTGAAAACCCCTGACCGGAAGTGTTATAGTGTCTGTTGCTGGCAGCTTAACTTGTGTCGGCTGGTTCTGTGCTTTTCGAGCTAACGTAACGTCATTAGTTTCCAAAGGAGAGGAGAGAAAGACCGCGGCTCACATGCAGCTCAAACTACCTGTTGGAATAAATTAATTGATTGATGTTTAACTTGTCCCTGTGTGTGTCCAGTCATTTAGACTAGCAAACGTTGTATTTAACGTTACCTCAGGATACCACTGTCTATTGTATTTAGTTGGTTAGCTATTTAGCTAATGTGGATAGCATTTTGAATAGCATCAATGCTAGCTGGCTGGCTACAGATAGAGAGAGCACAGCGTGTGTGTGAGCATGTGTGTGCACCTCGTCGGGATTGTGTGTAAGCACAGCAGAGCCCCGCTCCGCTTCAGACAGATAGAGAGAGCACAGCATATGTAAAGCTGTAAAAGCCCGATCAAGCTCAATAGCTGTACATGCCATTGTTGTGATGTTTTCACACGCGGGGTAAGGGAGAGGTGGGCTACGCGTCATCGGTTCAGGAGAAGACACGTATCGCTTGTAAAGATGGTGATGCAATGGGGGGCGTCTTCAGGCGTCTTCAGAATTGCGCACTCTGGGAGCTGGTATCAGAAAGTATCGTCTTCAGGCTGCCAGAACGCAGTTCCGTGTGGCAGAACGGTGCAAACGACCAAAATCGTTTTAGTCTGGACATGGCCTGTGCCAGGCTCTTGTGGGAGATCAGTAGCAGCGTCGATATTTCAATCACCCAAAAAGTTGTCTTTGTTTATCTTGCAAACATTGTGCAAGCAGCAACAATGTCAGGCATTATAGACGTCCACATCACTGTACTTGGCAAGGCACCTCCAATGACCCTTCAAACATCCACATCACTGCGCTTGGCAAGGCACCTCCAATGACCCTTCAAACATCCACATCACTGCGCTTGGCAAGGCACCTCCAATGACCCTTCAAACATCCACATCACTGCGCTTGGCAAGGCACCTCCAATGACCCTTCAAACATCCACATCACTGCGCTTGGCAAGGCACCTCCAATGACCCTTCAAACATCCACAACACTGCGCTTGGCAAGGCACCTCCAATGACCCTTCAAACATCCACATCACTGCGCTTTAGCAAGGCACCTCCAATGACCCTTCAAACATCCACATCACTGCGCTTGGCAAGGCACCTCCAATGACCCTTCAAACGTCCACATGCATTTTCGACCACCATTCGAGCAGAGCTTAAGCAGTAGTCAGAGGATGGTGATGAGTGAACCCTTTCATTACAGTTACATTTAGTAATTTAGCTGACACTTTTATTCAAAGTGGATTACAAATTGTGAACAACAAGTCAGCAAGAGGGGTACATCTCTGGCAGCTAAGGGGCAGTGGCATTGTTTGTCAAATAGTGTCAAACTTGACTTTATTTCATATTGTTGAGGTGTGCTTTTAGTTGATGGCATATAATTGGGTGGGTTTCAGCTGTCCTGACTGTGGTGGGGAGTTTGTTCCACCATTGTGGAGCAAGGACCAAGAATAGTCTGCTTATCTTTGATGACCCCCCAGGAGTAGTTAGAAGATGCAGAGTGTAGGGGTCTTGAGGGTGTGTAGTTAGAAGATGCAGAGTGTAGGGGTCTTGAGGGTGTGTAGTTAGAAGATGCAGAGTGTAGGGGTCTTGAGGGTGTGTAGTTAGAAGATGCAGAGTGTAGGGGTCTTGAGGATGTGTAGTTAGAAGATGCAGAGTGTAGCGGTCTTGAGGGTGTGTAGTTAGAAGATGCATAGTGTAGGGGTCTTGAGGGTGTGTAGTTAGAAGATGCATAGCCTAGGGGTCTTGAGGGTGTTTAGTTAGAAGATGCAGAGCCTAGGGGTCTTGAGGGTGTGTAGTTAGAAGATGCAGAGCCTAGGGGTCTTGAGGGTGTGTAGTTAGAAGATGCAGAGCCTAGGGGTCTTGAGGGTGTGTAGTTAGAAGATGCAGAGCCTAGGGGTCTTGAGGGGGTGTAGTTAGAAATCATTGACCGGAGGTAGGAGGGAGCCGCTCCACAGTATGCCAGGTCAAGGACCTTGAAGCGAACCTTGACCTTGAAGCGGCCCATTCATGAGCCACTCCTTCAGTGGGTAACTTGCCTCTCTGACAAGATGGATGGGTACCTCCACACCTTCTACAGTCATGGATTTCTGTGCAGAAAAATACAATACAGATAGATTTGTTCTAGGTTAGATTGTTACCTACTATAATGAGGTTCTGGTGGACTTTCGTGTGGTGGACCTACTGTACATACCTAGCCATTCACAAGATATGTGACTAGCCGTAGACAGTCGGGAGGCATCTTCATTATTATTATTTTTTTTATATATATTATGAAAGTACAGATTCATACCTTCAAAATAAGCCATCACTTGAACATTTTGGTGGGATACTTTTCAAGCTACTTCCTATGAATCATGGTGATATCACAAAACGTATTCGGAGAAAATGGCATTGAAAGTTTTACACTTACAGTGTTAAACAACTACAACCCTACCCAGAATGCATTGTAATCCATGGGGCCCCCTCTCTCTCTGGGGACAATTAACACCTGGCCGCATTCTAGTGCAGGCTATTTTGTTATGACAATGACTGTCTTGTGGCACTGCAAACACACACCCATAGAAGGAAAAGTCATGATCGTTTATTTCAAATTTAGTGTGGTAGTGAAAGGTTAACCTTCTGTAGTGTGGTAGTGAAAAGTTAACCTTCTGTGTGCGTGGTAGTGAAAGGTTAATCTTCTGTAGTGTGGTAGTGAAAAGTTAACCTTCTGTAGTGTGGTAGTGAAAGGTTAACCTTCTGTAGTGTGGTAGTGAAAGGTTAACCTTCTGTAGTGTGGTAGTGAAAGGGTTAACATTATGTAGTGTGGTAGTGAAAAGTTAACCTTTTGTAGTGTGGTAGTGAAAGGTTAACCTTCTGTAGTGTGGTAGTGAAAGTGTTAACCGTATGTAGTGTGGTAGTGAAAGGTTAACCTTCTGTAGTGTGGTAGTGAAAGGGTTAACCTTCTGTAGTGTGGTAGTGAAAGGTTAACCTTCTGTAGTGTGGTAGTGAAAGGTTAACCTTATGTAGTGTGGTAGTGAAAGTGTTAACCGTATATGCCTATATGGACCTAGTATTTATATAATGTATTATATACACTTGTCCTAATATACTAACCTACACTGTAGCACTCAACACTTTGATGAACATTGTTACTCAGCTGATAGAGTTGTGCCCTTCCTGATGACTTGTCGTACAGACCTTGTAAGTCTAAAAGTGGATAATACACACGGACTCTGCCATTCAGCATGCATCTGAACCATGCATCTGAACCATGCCCAATATTATGATATTGCGAACAGCTCGCTGCTCGCACACACACTATCCCTCCCCCTCTCTTGCTCTGAATGAAACAGAATGCATTGGTATCACTCCGGAATCACGTTTCACAATCACAGTGATCAAGTAAATAAAACATCCAACTTGCGTAACGACTCAGCAAAAATATCATATCAGCAGAGCATTGTCAAAACACTGTTTATATCCATCAATAGCCATCTACTAGTACTTAACACATTAACTGCCACGCTTCTATCCATCAATGTATGATCACTGCCACCAGTCTAAGCCTATGGAGATGTTCACCTTCTTTGCAGGGCTATAACTTTTTAAATTGTATTGCTAAATTGACATTACTATGGCCCATTCAACATCGATTATCTATCGTTCAGGATGTAGGAACGTTATACTTTTTCATTCATATATTCATACGAAAATACCGTCTAGAATATAAGTATCTTTTTATCGTTTTCTGCAGTAATTCCTAGAACGCTAGTTATATATTCGTACTGGCATCGCGTCCCGCTCTTAAGCCATACCGAGATATACCTCATCTCATGTACCTAGTGTACTCCATCAACGAATAAAACGAATACACCCAGCACCTGCCAGGCCCCGCCCTACTGCCGTACTATATAGTACTAGGCGTGGCCACCACTCACTCTTCCTCTATTTTCGTTTCCATCATAGCGGATGCATGAGACACCCTATGCAACTAGTTGATATGAAAGGTTTAGAGAAATTAGGTTCAGTGCTTACCGAAGATTTGCCTACCCCTGAAATCTTCGTGGCATGTTCTGGCGGTGCTCGTATGGGTTCTGCGACTCTGCAGCGGGATGCATTTCGATGCATTTCAGCGTCGAGTTCTGTAGTCTCCTTGTCTTGTTGACAGCAGACAGAGAGACAGCGTGTGAGGTGTAGCTATCGAGCTACCTCGCACAAGGTAGGACTTGCACCACTAGGCATTATCGCTGGTGTTAGTAAATGCTGCTTGTTGTGAGTTGTATATTGTGCCAGGGGCAGGGTGTTTGGGTAAACGTCCCTCTGAGGTAGACGTTTCCCAGGCTGTCCTGGAGCGCGCTGCTAATACTAAATGCTATAAATACTGGGTCACTGTTCTACTGTTCCCCGCTGTGGGATGTCACTAGACTATAAGTGTTGTCAGCAGGGGGGCTCAAAACCTTTTTGAGGCACACAGTGCGGGCTTCCCCGACCTCGCCTTCACCAGGCCAGGTATCATGTTGGTGGCTCCCACTCCTGAAAGATTGGCAGTGGTCTCGCAGGCGTGCGTGATTTGGGTGGTAGTAATATCACTTCAGGGCTACGGTGTATAGGAACCCATGGGGGCCTCACACCTTGCATGTCCGGCTGCAGAACAACTCCTCAGCATGTTCTGGAGGGGTGTTCAGTGGGGGAGCTTTTGTCACCTTGATCTGATGTCAGCTTCCCCCGTATCAAACCGGCCCTTTCTGTCGGGGTCTCCCCTTGGGTGCGATTGCCTCGTGGGTAGTGTCAGGGTCAGATGTCCCGACACGGAACGCTCTGCTCGCACGGGTCCAGGGTTGACTACGCACAGCAGGTGGGACCGGGCCGCCTATCTACAGTTCCTAGCGGACCTGCGCCACATGGCGGCGGGTGCGTTGGGAGGGTCATCACATATGGCTACAGCAGTACCATATGTCGAGGTGGATGGAGAGAACGCTGAGGCGGGGACTTGTATTTACACAACCCCACCCGTTTTCGGGTTTGGTACAGACCCTATTGTCAGGGTCACCAGCAGTGACAGCTCTGGTCAACGAGATCCAATCTCTGTGGACGAAGCAAGCCATCGTCGTGGCGTTTTCCTCCCGGTGTTCTCTGGTGCCTGAGAAATCGGGAGGGGGGGTGTCAGACCCATGCTGGACCTGTCCCATGGGAAGGTTCAGCATTTTTTGGATCATCTCCTACCTGTTGAACACTGTCAGGTGGGGGTCTGGTTCTCCTCCATAGACCTGTAGGATGCGTATTCGCATCCCCGATCTTCCATCCTAGGGCTTACCTACCAGGGGCGTTTTTAGGGTTAGAAAACACTGAATACTGAAGAACTCGAATCATTAGAGGTTCTCAAAGTGAGGTCCATGTCCATGAGAGGGATCTGGGCAGTTCCCATAGAAAATTCAAAGTTAACAGGACCAAATCATCAGTTTCTTATTTATTTATTTAACCTTTATTTTGCCAGATAAAACATTGATCTGGTCCAAGAGGCCCCAACAGGAGTACAAATATACATATATACACATATATATACATATATATATAATATATATACATATACTGTACATACATACACACATATACACCAATAACAAAATAAAAACAGTTAA
The DNA here is from genome assembly GCF_963971535.1 of Notolepis coatsorum. NCBI lineage: Eukaryota > Metazoa > Chordata > Actinopteri > Aulopiformes > Paralepididae > Notolepis > Notolepis coatsorum. The sequence goes on along the minus strand of NC_140165.1, from coordinate 218,565,400 downwards.
GAATCATACACATAAGCAAATAAACAAACAAACAAACAAACATTATGCACAGCCTATGTACAAAAGAAATAAACAGTTCATCTCTAGTCTTTACAGTTTTCTTCAATTGCATAAACACTCAAATCAAAAGTATTACACAATTATCAAAACCTTACACTCAAGGAGCAAAACGTAGGCCCAGATTTGCACCCCTATAAGCACAATGTCAGCCTCACACTTTTTGCAAAACAATACACACAGTGATTTGCAAAACACTAAACACACTTCCATTACATTAGACACAGAATGTCAAATTACCACACATATGAGCCAATTGGTTAAACACAGCCATCAGATGCACAAACACACCATTGCTTAATTGTAGATCAGGTTTAAGCACTATAAAAATGCAGCAGGTGAGTTCACCTGTCTTCAACCAAAATGGAAAGAGAGTGAAGTACTGTACACAGAGAACGTGAAAATATACAATACATTCACCAAACACTACACAAGACAACCAATGATGCAGACTGATGAAAATATACATTTTCTCCCATTTTCCCAAATCCGTCAACATGTCAACATGGAGAATCACAACAAAAAATGATCTTGCCAGATCCATAGGCAAAGAGATAATGTCTAGTATTTTCTGTACTCTATTTACATTTTTTCAAAATTGTTTTTGTTTGACTGTAATTTTAACCTGTACTGGATACAGTATCTTATGTTTGTCTGATATTTGCTGAGCTTACAGTGTTATGCACATAGTAGCATGAAAACTGGGACATGTTTTGTTGTGATTCTCCATGTTGAAATGTTGACTGATTTGGTTATATGGAGAGAACATTTATATTTTCATCAGTCTGCATCATTGATTTGGGTTTATGGAGAGAAAATGTTTTTTTTAGCAGTCTGCATCATTGATTTGGGTATATGTAGATAAATAAATTATATTTTCATCAGTCTACTCTACAGCATTGGTCTTGTGTAGTGTTTGGTGAATTTATTGTATATTTGCACATTCTCTGCATACTTCACTTACAGTACTCTAATCACTGAGAAGTAGAATTGCTAAATGTGTTTTAGGTTAAGCACAGCAGTGTGTGTAACTGGTTCAAACAGAATTGAGTCATATGAAACGTGTGTTTCATATGATAACAAAATGTAGTTTTTATAAATTAGTGTATGGTTTTGACAAGTGTTTAATTTAGCAAAGGATCTGAGGTGTTCTGATAATTGTGTGTGTGGTTGTGCTAATTGTGTGTTTTGAAACACCGGGCCCTGTTTTCAAAATCATGCTTAAGCAATCGAAAAAAAACAATTGTGTGTTTCATTATAATTATGTTTCAGTCTTCTCATAAAAGAAATATTCGATTTTTGGGTCTTTTCCTGCCTTTGGTCCGCTTTGCATTCACATCTCAAATGAACTGTAGCAGGGTTCACTTGCAAGAGTGAATGAGCTTTCACACCACCCCAAACCAACCGGACTATCCGAGGAAATGAACCAGGGTTCGATTAAAGCTTATTATAGTTTATCACAGTATCATGAGCATGTCTTTGTCAGTGGACACTGGACATGGGTATGGATGACTCCAGGTGCTGCTGTGTTAAAGTGCACATCTTCAAGTCCACAAATCGGTGAATGAAAGAATGATAGGATCAAATGAAAACTACTTACTAAAAATGGATTAAAAGTACTAAAAACCAACAAAAAATACCAAACACTAACAAACATTCAGCACAGATAATGGGGATGCTGACATAAAAAAAAAAAAAAAAAAATGTAAACATTTTTTTTTTTTTTTTTTTTTAAGGTCCGGGGCTAGGAGAAAAACATCCGGGGCTAAAGCCCCGGAAGCCCAGGGCTAACGACGCCACTGTTACCTACGCTTCCTTTGCAGGGTTAGTGTATGAGTACCAGAGGCTGCCGTTCGGCTTTTCTCTGGCTCCCCGCATCTTCACCAAGTGCGTGGAGGCCGCACTGGGGCCTCTGCGTCATCAGGGGTTACGAAGTGTATTCTGCCCTGACGACGTTCTGGTCCTTGACGGTCAAGGTGGATCGTCAGGTCTTGTACCAGGCAGGTTCCTACCAGCCTGGGGTTTGCTGTAGACTGGAAGTAGAGTACTCTCTCTTCCCAGTCAACGGGTGGAGTGCTATGAGCATCCCTCTCAGAGCGTGTTGTCGACACGCTCGGGAGGTTCCGTCCTAGGACGGTTACGGCGCTGTCCGTGATACGCCTGCTCGGTATGATGGCATCTGCTCATTCCGTGGTCCCTCTTGGCCTCCTCTTCACCCCAGGAGGGGGTTACGGAGGTGGGTTTTCCAGTATGGAAATAGACCCGGTGAGAGGCAAGTGGAAGCGGCTAAGGTTCCCGTGTCAGTACTGGGGGACCTCGCCCCTGGGGAGGGCCTGGGGTCCTCACCAGGGGGGTCCCCATGGGCAGTAGGCTGTCACACGTCACGTTTTTCACCAACGCCTCCCTCGCTGGAGACGCGTCGGGCCAATGCAGTAGGGGGCAGCTGGCAAGCCATGCTGCCCGGTCTGCGCTACGTTCAATGTGTTGGTATTGAAAGCAGTCGTTCTGGTCCTCAAACGGTGTTGATCAGGGCGGACAATACAACATCAGTGTCGTATATCGACAGACAGGGAGGAGTACGCTCCCCCCGTCTGCACCGGGTGGCGGGCGGCTGGCTATGGGCGTTCTCCATCTGCGCGGCCTGAGGGCTCTCCACATCCCTGGCAGGGTGAATGTGGGTACAGGTGTAATGTCGCGGGGCGGTTCTCACCCTGACGGGTGGGGATTATGTCCGGACATAGTCAGGCAGGTCTGGGACCGATGCCGTGCCGCCTGGGATTCTTTCCCCCATACATCTGTTAGGTCAGTTGTTGGGGCGGGTACGTTGAGGAGCGCAGGTCCTTGATCCTGATTGCGCCGGACCGGGGTGTGGTTCCCGGTCCTGATCCAGCTCTTGGTATCCCGTCATGGCCTGTTCCTTGGTCATCGCGGGCCCTCTCTCAAGCGCACGGGTCTCTGTGTTAGTTCCCTGTGCTGGGCCAGCTGCTGGTGGGTTGGCTGGTGAGAGGGTGAGTCTGGAGAGGATGGATCCTTCTGTGGTTGGTACCATCCGGAACGCGCATGCTCCCTCCACTATCGCGGGTTACGCGGGTAGGTGGCGTATTTTCCAGTGGTGTAAGGCCACCCTCTTGTGAAGCGTTTCCTGCTTGGCGTTCGACGCCTTAAGCCGGTGAAACGCTCTTTGGCTCCGAGCTGGGATCTTCAATTGGTCCTCGGTCGGTTGACCTTGGCCCCGTTTGAGCCTCTTGAGCAAGCGCTGTTGGAACGGCTGTCGTTCAAGACTGCGTTCTTGCTGGCCATCACCTCCGCTAAAACGTGTGGGTGTGCTTTGTGCTCTCTCGGTACGGCCAGAGTGCCTGTCTTTTCGTTCCGATAGCGGTGCCACTCTGCGGCCTAATCCAGCCTTCGTGCCTAAAAATATCCGGACTGCTTTCCGCTCCAGGGATATTATGGTTCAGGCGTTTCATCCGCCTCCTCACGCTAGTGAGTTGGAGGCGGGCCTTCACCTGTCATGTCCGGTCCAGGCTTTGGGGGTTTACCTCAGCCTTAATCAGGGTCTCAGGGCTACCGATCAGCTCTTTGTCTGTTACGGTGGCTCTCGTGCTGGTAAGGCACTGTCGAAACAGCGCCTGTCCCATTGGTTGTGTGAGGGCATTGCCCTTTGCTTACGTTGGCCCGGCTGGCTCCCCCTGGGGGCGTCAGGGCGCACTCCACTCGTGGGGTGGCAGCCTCTGCCGCTCTGCTGGGTGGGGCCTCGGTGGAGGACATCTGTGCTGCAGCTTCATGGTCCTCCCCGGGTCCCTTCGTAAGGTTTTACCTCATGGACATGACCGGGGGTTCTGTCTCCCAGGCGGTTCTGAGGTCTGTGGCCTCTCCTGCTTCCCGTCCTTTGGTGGGAAGTGTGGGTGTGGGCCACAATGTGTTGTGTCACACGTGGTTCCGCCTGTGCTGTGTGTTCAAGAGGTTCTAGTTCCCTCTTGTTCGCACTCAGGTGGACTTGACTGCCGCCCCCTCTTCATTAGGAAGGATGGGGTGACGGGACTCCCCTCCCCCCTAATGTGGGCTTACGGGTCCTCAGGGTGTGCATTTGTCGGGCCTCGCGTCCGCTCTACCCCATATCTCGGTATGGCTTAAGAGCGGGACGTGATGCCAGTACGACAGGTTATGTATATAACCTAGTTATATGAGTACTGGCTAAGCGTCCCGCTCTTAGCGTGCCCTGAGTTCCCTTGGGGAAACGTTTATTTGGAAACGATTTTCCGAGGAAGAGTGAGTGGTGGCCACGCCTAGTACTATATAGTACGGCAGTAGGGCGGGGCCTGGCAGGTGCTGGGTGTATTGGTTTTATTCGTTGATGGAGTACACTAGGTACATGAGATGAGGTATATCTCGGTATGGCTTAAGAGCGGGACGCTTAGCCAGTACTCATATAACTAGGTTATATACATAACCTGTCGTTATAGGCCTAAACTCATAATATAGATTATCGATTGCAGTTTATTCGCGATACACGCTATATAAAAAAATCCAACTGAATACGATCCTAAACGTTATGACTCATCATGCGCGGATGAAAGGGGGGGGGGGGTCGTTTATAATTCCGGGGTGGGGTGATATATTGATCAGAGCGGTTTGCATTGAAAAGAAAAAACAATCAAGCTGAAAGTAACGTTACTGTCCTCTTACTGTTCGCCGATGAGACTGGAGGAAAAAGATCCCACTTATTTGACGTTGATCGACTAGATCCATTTCCGGTTTGTATGGCGCAATAAACGCCCAAATCATATCGATTATTGAGTTATGGCAGCGATCCATATACACGGATGTGTGTCTAGAGTCCCACAACAATATGTGACTGCCGGACGGATTTCCCAGTTGCACCGAGATCACCAGAGATCCATTTCCGGTTGTAACTCGCCCGATCATCCACCAGGCGGCGGTATTGAAGCGTTGCACGGTTGTGCCGAGTCCCACTGTCTCAGCCGAGGCTGGGTGGCGGAATTATGAATACCATGGCGAAAAAATTAAATATGATCTCAATAACGTCGTACGCCGTGGATTGGCGGAATTAGCATGATCAGCAAACCCGTCGTAAGCCGTTTATGGTGGTGGATGTGTTAATGACGTCACCGCCGTGGCGGCCTGTCCTGACCAATAGCGCATCTTGAAAGGTGCGTTAATAAATTTGTTTATCTGGCTTACTGCCGCGGATTCAAGCCACGCAATAACAAAGCGCAACATTAAAATAAGGACATCTGTTTACAAGTGGATGTTTAACCCTTTGAGTGCCACAGACGTGTTATGTCGTTATTTCATGCCCCCCGTTGAGTGCCACAGACACTAATTGTAATTTTTATTTTTTATTAGCGATCTTATCAACCGAGTCTCCCGTTGGTACAGCAGCCCCTCTAGGAGCTCCGATGGGAAAATACCGCCCCCTATCGTCTATTCCTGTGTAACTGCAGGCCATTCGATTACACTGGTGGATGTGTGGGGGGGGAGCCATATACTGGCTCCACTATGCTGGCAAGCCGTCTGATGAAGAGGGAAGTGATCACGAGATAGAAAGCAGCCTGGAATATATATTTACAGCAGCCAATAATCAATCAATAAACACAATCGATATTTGGAATGGCGATCAGGAATTGGAATAATCTTTTTGGAGAACATCTGATCTAAGGTAAGGAATCTATGTTACCAGTCTTGGGGTAATCGGAGCTGTTTTGACCTATATCTCAGCGTGTCCCGTATGTGTATATGTGTGTGTGTGTGTGTGTGCTGTTGAGGAAATAAGAGAATCGATTTCTCAACTCGCTTCTATAGCGTGCATAAGTACACATATACTATCGATAATCTAGCGTTTATTTGAAAACGATTCATAAATAGGCCGACAAATGACAACGTGTCTAGTGTATTCGAGAATATTCCAATAAATGCCGTTTATGACGGAATCTTTCTATTTTCCTGAAATGTTTGAGAAAACGATAGCTTTTCGAAATGCTATAAAAAGGATATGAACCGATTAAAAAACAATCCGTTTCGACAATGTTGACTGCAAACAAGTCATTGATAAGCGACGGGCAGATTAGACACATAGCCATAATTTAAAACATAGATTATGTGTTTTTAACGCTAACATTGAAGTGGATGATGGCATTCAAGGGGGTAAAAAGGTAAACAAGACCGGCACTGATAGTGTTAAGGAGTAGAACGTTTTGCGACATCCACTTTTTGACAGCAAGCAAGCAGGCCTCAAGGTTTTGTAATTGGGAGGAATCATTTGGCTTAATAGGTATATATAATTGGGTGTCATCAGCTTAAAAATGAACGTTTATGCCAAATTTGCGTATGATATTGCCGATGTGCTGTAAACGACAAAACACTGCTATTTCTGCATCCTACCTTCTGTGTATTGCCCTCCTGGGCCCCGTTCCATGTACCGGGATAACCGAGTTAGCCGGATAACTTTAGCTGGATAACTGGGTTAGCCTGACTTTCCGATTTCATGTACCTGGATTTTCCAAATCACCATGACAACATATCCAAAAGTTTGAGCCTGGTCGAAAGCAGAGTTCAAGTTCAAGTTAGCCTGAACTATCGCCACGCCCCCGCAAAGAAGTGACAGCCCGTTTCCTGAAACTATTCCCACAGTCTACGATCTGCATTATACCATTCTGAATTACGTTTTTGTGCTCCATTCTTCCAGAGGGGGCTTTTGAAATGTAAAATAGACCCAAAATGCTGATATTAAATTCACTTTGTCCTAAATAATGCACGTTATATATACCGTGGCGACGGTGGCGCTCGCTCGTGCGATGTACACATGATGTGGTTATTTTAATTGTAACTGGGATTAAGATGTCTGATGAGATGCGCTGTTTGACGGATTTGAGAAATTGAATGAGCCGTTGACGTCACATTAATGAATGAGGATAAAGAGATAAACTTCATTCAAAACAAAGGATATTCTAAACACGGGTCTCTCGTTCATTAATGTATAAACAATGAATTTATCCCATCTGGCCCAGTGGCCCAGCGGTAGTGCTCAAGCCTCCCAATCCACTGACCGGGGTTCAAATCCCCGTGTTTCCAATATGATTTTTTTGAATATAATATTAATGATTATACGCCAAAGTAGCCTGGTTTTAAGTTAAAATATTATAAATCTACATGCATTGAGGATGTCATTCTTTATATAGCTCTCAACGTGCACCAAATTGAATTATTCCTATATTGCAAAAAGAAGGACCCCGGTCTTGAACCCGGGTCGTCCGTGTGGAAGTCAAAAGAACAACCCGTTGGACCACATTGGAGATAAGTTAAATATTGACTATACATCAATCAATGGGCAAGAAAGCCGTCTCGTAATTCTGTATAACAGTTAACTAGTTATTTTCGCTAGCAAGATCTCATTTGATTATTCAATCCAGCAGGCAAGTTTAAAGAAATATAATCTGATTGATTGAGGTAATGAGGGACTTAGAATTAGCCTATAGATAACGCATTTAACTTGTCGGCGAGGCGATTGAGCCTATTGCAATCTGTCAATAAAGTCTTAAATCAATTAATCAATCAATGCCGTTGAGAATCAGGGTCTCTGCCATCGATACGTGCTGGCTTTCCACCTAAAACGGGAGCGCGCATCTAGCCTGACTTGAGCCTGACTCTCAAGTCTGGCTTGAGTTAACGAGACTGAATCCTCCTTTGTGAAACAGGAAAATCCCGGCTTTGAACATCGGGTTAACTGAAGCTGGATAATGGACATGTTGATCGACTTAGTTGAACCACGTACATGAAACAGGGCCCTGCTCTACCAAGGTGCCACCCCTCATCATACCTTCTGCGTCATGCCCTCCTGCTTTACCAAGGTGCCACCCCTCATCGTACCTTCTGGGTCATGCCCTCCTGCTCTACCAAGATGCCACCCCTCATCGTACCTTCTGCGTCATGCCCTCCTGCATCATGCCCTCCTGCTCTACCTGGGGCTGGGTGCCACCTCGTACCTTCTGCGTCATGCCCTCCTGCATCATGCCCTCCTGCTCTACCTGGGGCTGGGTGCCACCTCGTACCTTCTGCATCATGCCCTCCTGCTCTACCAAGGTGCCACCCCTCATCGTACCTTCTGTGTCATGCCCTCCTGCTCTACCTGGGTGCCACCCCTCGCCTGAACCAAGCATCGTACCTTCTGTGTCATGCCCTCCTGCTCTACCTGGGTGCCACCCCTCGCCTGAACCAAGCAACGTACCTTCTGTGTCATGCCCTCCTGCTCTACCTGGGTGCCACCCCTTGCCTGAACCAAGCAACGTATTTCTATATGTGAGAAGACGCCAGGACATGGAGAATCGCCTGCTGTGTGCTACATGTGTGAAAGGGCAACTCCAGGCAATGACCACACCTGATTCTCTGGCCGCTGCCCTGTGAAATATGCTTTAACCCATTTAGACATAAAACGCCTGCTAAAAAACACCTATTAAAACCTAAGCAATTGTTGTACACAACCTAACCCCATAAGCCCGATGGGCCCGGTATCGGGCCGATATTTATTTCACGTCATAAATAGATCAATACAGTCCGTATTAATTTATGTTGTGTTTTCTTTCCAAATGTAGCCAAGAGTAAAGACCCTAACCCTATTGAAACAACAGTCAAAGTGTATATTTTCACCACTACGTTTGTTTACCAATTTTAAGTGTTATTAGCTAAATATGAGTTCATAAATATCTTGAAGCATCCCGGCGGAAACCAGATGAATTAGACGTGAGGAAATAACATGTCATGAAAGCATTGTAGTCCTAGGACAGAGGAGACCCAGGGCTTTCAATGGAGGAGACATATACATTTCATAAAACAACACTACCCAGCTCACACCAGCCTCTGTGAAAGCTGCTGAAAATATTCGTTGCAAAAAATTCTGACATTATTCCTATATCTCACGGGTTGAACAAACCTGAATGTTATTACCATAAAATAGAACGTAGTTTTCTTTACCTTTCTGTGAATGTCTAGAAAAAAACGGTGTCTCAATCTGATGAAAAATGGCACCTGGTGGTACTAAATCCTGTCTGTGTCCCCCAGGGCTTGGTCCTAGGAGGACCCCTTCTCTTCTCCCTCCACACTAAATCACTGGGTAACATTATCACGTCTCATGCCTTCTTGTATCATTGTTATGCCGATGATACTCAACTCTTCCTCTCCTTCCCTCCCTCAGATATCCATGTCTCTGAGCGGATATCGGCCTGTCTGTCCGACATCTGATGACGACCAACCACCTCAAACTGAACCTAAGCGAAACAGAATTGCTCCACCTGCTGGCCAAATCCTCCCCCCTGACTGACCTTTCCATCACAGTCGAGAATGCAGCTGTGACCATGTCCCCGACCGCCTAGAACCTTGGTGTTGTCCTCGACGACCAGTTGAACTTCTCTGCTCACATCACAGCGACAACCAGAACCTGCAGATTCCTCCAGAGCAATGTCAGAAGGATCCGCCCCTTCCTGACAAAAGAAGCCACCCAACTCCTCGTCCAATCAACAGTCATCTCCCGCCTCGACTACTGCAACGCACTGCTTGCTGGCGGCCACTGCCACCAAGCCTCTTCAACTCATTCAGAACGCAGAACTTTTCTCAGTCCTTGCCCCACAATGGTGGAATGAACTACCCAGCCCAGTTAGGACAGCCGAAACCCGTCCAATCTTTCGCCGTCGACTAAAGACGCACTTCTTCAACCATTATCTAAAAAAAAATAATAATA